>NC_090448.1:1037232341-1037542506 GCF_031143425.1 Pleurodeles waltl | reverse complement strand
AAAAATAATAAATATAAAAAAGGGATTTGCACGATATCAGAAAGCCATAAGAACTGTGGTAAGTAAAATGATTCAGTGAACCCTAAACAAAATAGTGCCAGCATTGCCATACCAGTGTGTTTAGAAAATATCATTAACATGCAATAATAAAAAGCCCTAGATAGGAGCTGAAAAGTGAAATTATTTGAAGTGAGACTAAAGTGAGACAAGAGTAAGATGAAAAAAGTATTAATTTGTATAAACAACCGACCTGAAAAATTGTTCGCAAGATATGTATGAACGCAAACCAAGTTTCAGAATGCTAAAAATAAATAAGGGAAGACAAAGAGAAAAACGATTCATATATCAGAAAAGTTGTCACCGATATTGGAAAAAAGCAGACTGGGTGGCATTATATAAACTCAAGGCGGCATGAAGCCATAACAGAATACATTAAATGAAATAAAGTGAGTGATATCCAAAAATAATTAAATACATAGAACAAGTCGGAATTACGAGTTAAAGGGCCGTTTGTCAGCCTTACCTGAAAAAATATATAAGTATATGCCGTTTGTAGCTAAATAAGGTGTAGCGGGCTGGTCAGCAGCACAACGAGAGACCAGAGAGACGGGCCCGGCCGTGTTGCCTCCCGTCAAGTAGAACAAAGTAAATAGCGCATGTTGCGGTAGACGAAAATACTGCAAGAAATGCCGGAAATGTATAAACAACCGCTGTACGTGGAAAGAGAATGTAAACATAGTCAACGGACTATGCCTGACGGGCCTCATTGCCCAAATACAATAAATAGCGGCCATATTGGAAAGGGCAACAGAGAACAGCAATATAGTTTATGGAAATATCGAATGAAAGAGTATAAAGGATACTTAACAAGAATAAATAGTGGAACAGAAAAAACTGGAATATATACATATATATATGTGTGAACATTATGTTTAATAAGATACATGTGGGAAAAGTGTGTGTACAGTGTTATTAGTGAATAGAGTTAGCACGAAAAAAGAAAAGAAAGAAAGAAAAAAGAGAGAGAGAAGGAAAAAGAAGAAAAAAAGGGGGGGGAAAGGGGAAAGGAGAAAAGCAAAAGGAAAGGAGAAAAGAAAAAGAGCAAACCGTCCATAGTAGAAAGCCAAATTAGGGGAAAATGACAAAACCCCAATGGCAAAGGAGAGAGTATATATAATCAAAAGTGATATTACAATAATAATTATAATAGTGGTCGGACCAATAGTCCCTATATTCATACAGTCTCAGTTGTAATAAACAAGTAGTCCATTAGTATAAGACGAACATTTGTTACAACAAAAATATCATAACAGCAGGCAACCTGGTAATCATGTAACTATAAACAAAATATTGTCAAAAAATAATAAGTCATATGTTACAAAGTACGGAACAGTCTCAATCATTATATACAAAGTTGTAACATTTTTTGTAAAATACTCAAGAGAAAATAAATATATACTGAAAGGGAGTATTAATATATAACAAACCCATTACAGGAAATAATGAAACTCATGGTCAGTATTGTGTCCCAACTCAACTGAACATAAATGACAGATCCAGGCTGCTTCTCTTTGGCGTAATTGCAGTTCTCTATTGCCCCCCCTGGGATTTGGTGGGATATGGTCAATCCCATGAAATGAGATTACATCGTCATGTTTATGCATCGATGTCATATGCATTGAAAGCGGATATCGGTTGTCATTGTTCTTAATGGCACGTATATGCTCCTGTATTCGGTGTTTGAGCAATCTAATAGTACTACCCACATAAATTTTGTTACATGTACATTTGAGAATATAGATCACAAATTTAGTGTTACAGTTGATAAAACTTTTAATGGTAAAAAACCCTGTATTGTTATAACAGAAAGTGCTAGTTTTATCCAGACCAAAAGCACAGACATTGCATTCATGGCATGGCATGTATAAAAGCCCAAAGGCTTGGCTGGAAGCCAAGTAGATTCATTAGGTACAGATACATAACTCGGACAGAGAAAATTTCTCAATGTTTTGCCTCTTCGATAAGTAATTCGAGGTGTTTCAGAAAGAGACCCTTTAAGTCCCTGTAAATCGGTGAGTAGATGCCAATGACGTTTGAGAATTTTGTAAATGCCCTGACTATGGGCCGTATATCTAGTTACGAAAGACAAGCGTGCATTGTGTGAATTCTTTTTATTTTTATTTTTTAATAGCAACGTGTCTTGTCTAGATGTACTCATAATACGTTGTTCTGCAGTTCGAAGAATCTGGTGGTTATAGCCTCTATTGATAAATCTCTGTTTAACAAGTCTAATTTGTTCACAAAATTGGTCTTCAGTACTGCAAATTCTTCGCACACGTACCATTTCACCAAAAGGGATGTTATTAATGGTAGCAGGCGGATGTGCGCTTGTTGCATGTAGAAGGCTATTGCAAGACGTAGATTTCCTATAGAGGGCACTCTGTACAGAGTTATTATAAATGAAAAATCTTATATCCAAAAACTCGATACTGTCTCAACTGTAGTGCAGACTGAGTTTCACATTATAAGGATTGTCATTAAGAAATGTGTGGTAAAGGGTGAGTTGTTCAATAGATCCATTCCAAATCAGGATGATATCATCAATATACCTTCCCCAGAATACAATAAATTCAGTCCAGGGAGAGGCATTTCTACCCCATGCATGTATTTTTTCGAACCAGCCCATAAAAAGGCAGGCGTATGAAGGAGCAAATTTGGAACCCATAGCTGTCCCTTGTATTTGTTGAAACCATCTGGTGTTATGTAAAAAGTAATTTTTTGATAAAATGATATCAATCATTTCTAAGAGCATTTGGTTATGCTCGTAATGATCGGCAGAACGAGTATTAAGATATGAAGTAACTGCCAACAGGCCAAAAGGTTTTTGGATACAAGTATACAGGCTATTGACATCCATTGTGACAAATAAAAGGTCATTAGACCATGGAAAATCTTCAAATTTGCTCAAGATGTCCTTACTGTCCTGTATAAAGGAGGGTAGGTTACAAACAAACTTTTGTAAAAAAAGGTCTCAATCAAATCTATCTCATTTGGCAAAGAGATAGATTTGATTGAACAGCAGTTATCTCTTCCTGCTTACCTTTGGACCATGTGCTATGGCCACACCCAGGTTTGTTGAAACTTTAACCTCCATCCTTATTGACTACTAATATAAACCTGAGCTTGGGAGACTGTAAATTGAATCAAGCAGATTCCTCTTTTGCTAAGCCGGAGGTAACTTGTCCCCAATCGCCTCTGACCTTGCACATTGAGAGCATGAACGGGGGAACTGTTTAAAGGAAAAGAACCGTTCCAGGCCCCAAATCGAATAGGGTGTGTATCCCACCTCCCATGGTGGGCGGGGATCTTGATAGAAGGACTCTGGAAAGGGATGTGCTTTTGGAGGAAGTAAAATACCTTTGTACATGCCTCTTGTCGGCAGCTGCGGATAAATTACAGCCCACCTACAAGCTTGTGACAGGCATGGAAGCTGAGATTCAGAGAATTAACTCACCTTCAGTCTCAAAGTCTCATCCTTTTGAACCTAACAATGTCCCATCTACCAGTAAGGACACTTCTACTCAAGAGGAGAGGACTGGGGGTGACTTGACAAGATCATTGTTTGTGGCCTGTGCTCAGAGAGCCCAAACTTGTGTCTTGGCTCATACAGCTATGTGCTTGCCAGAAAGGGCTGAACTACCAGCCCACAGTGGTCATGGGGCTGTAAGGGCAACAAAGCCTGATTTTACTCATCATCCCAGGGGGGTGGCCAACTTAGATTCCTCTTCTTACTCTGCTTTAAAAGTGGGGGGTAGTAGTCATCAGTCTCTTGCCCAAAGAGATTTGCGCTTGCCAAGGCTTGTTAGCGGAATCCAGACTGCAATCATCCATCCGGTGTGGGACAACATCTGCACCAACCACGAACCACATCCATATTCTTGGGTGCAGTATGGACTGTTGTTCTTCACTGGTGGTTCTTCTTTTCCACCTTCTTCCGGGTTAGCAGGGGCTCCTGTTCTGCCTGGACTCTTCGGTGCTTCTTGGACATGGTCCCCTTCTTCCACAGGTCTTCATATCCAGGAATCCATCATTGGTGTCTTGCAGTCTCTTTTGGTTCTTGCATAATCTTCTTTCTCATGTTCTTGTGTGTTCTATGAATGTTACTGTGATTTACTCCTGCTTTCCTGGCCTGTGGGGTGGCTTTTATCACTTACCTTTGGTGTTTTCCAATACTCCCTGTGCCCCTCTACACGCTACACTTGCCTAAGTGGGAAACAGACTTTTGCGTTCCACTTCCTTAGTATATGGTTTGTGTTCCCCCAGACCCATTTCTAACTATTGCGATTGTCACTATTTGCACTGTTTTCTAACTGTTTTTACAGTATTTCTGCATACTAGTGTATATAATTTGTGTATTGTTTACCTCTTAAGGGAATATAGGCCCTAATTCTGAGTCTGACGGGCGGCGGATGACTCCCCCTCCCGCCATCCGGTTCCCGGCGGGAGAACCGCCAGGAACTGGATGGCGGGAGGGGGAGTCGGAATCCTCCATGGCTGCGGAGCGCGCTCCGCAGCCATGGAGGATTCCTACGAGCGGCGGAAAGTCAGCGGGAGACCGCTGGCTTTCCGCGTCTGACCGCGGCTAAACCGCCGCGGTCAGAATGCTCGTAGGAGCACCGCCAGCCTGTTGGCGGTGCTCCCGTGGTCGGTGGCCCTGGCGGCCACCGACCGCCAGGGTCGGAATGACCCGCATAGTCTCTATGGTATTTTTGGTATTTGTGTCATCAAAATAAAGTACCTTTATTTTTGTAACACTGAGTATTTACTTTCATGTGTGCGAGTACTGTTTAACTACAGTGGTATTGCATGAGCTTTGCATGTCTCCTAGTTAGACCTTGGCTGCTCATCCATACTACCCCTACAGAGCCTGGCTTCTAGACACTGACTAAATTTCACTAATAAGCAATAACTGGACCTGGTATAAGGTGTAAGTACCTTCGGTACCCACTACAAACGAGGACAACGTCCTACACAAGTAGACTGCAGGTTAGTAATAGGGGCAAACACTGGTTCAATCAGGCATGCTCTAAAGCTCATCAGGATTTAAAATGGGCCCTTAACTGATCCCCAAGAGTTGCAGTGGAGGTGAGCTTTTTGCATAGTTAGTATAAGCAGAACACAAAGAAAAGAAAGGCAACTTAAAGTGAGGAGGCTTGGGGCCAGCTGATTAGTGCGTGTGATCCAATTTCTGGTGGGTGGTTAATGGTCCTTTTTTAGGGTAGCGGCCTTGGATGATCTCAATGATTGATGGAAATAAATGTTTTCAGCACCTTTCACATATATATTCACTGGAGTCTGAGTTTGATCCTGTGCCTCTCCCTCCCTTATCCAAGCAGAATCTCTCCTTCTCTGTCGATGAGGTTTCTGGGACCATTTTGAATCTGGCCTGCAACAAGGTTCTGGGCCCTGATGGAGTAGCAGATGATCTATTTAGTACCAATACCCCTATCTGGGCACCCCCGTTGACCCAGGTCCTAAGCGCTGCTATGATGAATGGCCTGCCTAGTTTGTGGGCACAACCCATCACTGTGCCAGTGTTTAAAAAGGGTGATCAAGATGACCCTAAGTGTTATAGGACCATCTTTGTTAGAAATGGGGTCTTTGGTTGACAGTCAGGTTACCCCCTGTTCAAGCAAGGACCCTCACTCTAGTCAGGGTAAAAGAGAATCACCCTAGGCTAACCCCTGCTTACCCCCTTGGTAGCTTGCAGAGCAGTAGGCTTAACCTCAGAGTGCTACATGTAAAGTATTTGTACTAACTCACACAGTAACTTAATGAAAACACTACAAAATGACACAACACCAGTTTAGAAAAATAGGAAATATTTATCTAAACAAAACAAGACCAAAACCACAAAAATCCGACATACACAAGTCAAGTTATGAATTTTTAAAGATTAAACTCAAAAATAGCGCTTAGAAACAAAAATGCTTCGATGAGATGTTAACACGGCGTCGTGACGGAGTCGTTCCCAACAAGCCGACACCAGCGGCGCCGGACACGTAGTCGTGTAGACCCCCAAGTACAGTACCTTTGGTGAAAAGTGAAAACAAGCCGATGCGCGAAGTCGGGGATCGCGGCGTCTGTGCGAAACGTTGAATCCATGCACTTCGAGCGGCATCGGTCATGACATGGTGCGGCGACTTCCACGGACTCGTGGACTTCAGCGGGGCTGCTGCGGCGTCGGTCCTGCGAAGAGCGTCGCGTTCCAGCGAAGGTCAAGGCATCAGGTGCAGGCGGCGTTACCGGATTCAGCAGCGGCGTCGGTCCGGAGTCATCCGAAGTCGATTTCCTTGGATTTTCACCAGCTTTCCTTTCGAGGGCCCAGGCACTGGATCGGGCACCACTTGTCAGAGCAGGAGTCTCTCCAGAGACTCCAGGTGTTGGCAGAGAGAAGTCTTTGCTGTCCCTGAGACTTCAAACAACAGGAGGCAAGCTCTAAATCAAGCCCTTGGAGATTTCTTCACAAGATGGAAGGCACACAAAGTCCAGTCTTTGCCCTCTTACTCTGGCAGAAGCAGCACTGCAGGAAAGCTCCACAAAGCACAGTCACAGGCAGGGCAGCACTTCTTCCTCAGCTATCAGCTCTTCTCCAGGCAGATGTTCCTCTTGGTTCCAGAAGTGTTTCTAAAGTCTGTAGATTTGGGTGCCCTTCTTATACCCATTTTAGTCTTTGAAGTCACCTTTCTTCAAAGAGGATTCACACCTACTTGTGAAATCCTGCCTTGCCCAGGCAAGGCATCAGACACACAGCAGGGGGTTGGAGCTGGCATTGTCAGAGGCAGGCACAGTCCTTTCAGATGAGAGTGACCACTCCACCCCTCCCTCCTAGCAGAGATGGCTAATCAGGAAATGCAGGTTACACCCCAGCCCCCTTTGTGTCACTGTCTAGTGCGAGGTGAAAAACAACCCAACTGTCAAACTGACCCAGACAGGGAATCCACAAACAAGGCAGAGTCACAGAATGGTTTAAGCAAGAAAATGCTCACTTTCTAAAAGTGGCATTTTCAAACGCACAATCTTAAAATCAACTTTACTAAAAGATGTATTTTTTAATTGTGAGTTCAATGTCCATCAAACTCCACAATTCCATCTACTCTCTAGGGGAATCTACACTTTAATCATATTTAAAGGTAGCCCCCATATTATCCTATGAGAGAGAAAGGCCTTGCAACAGTGAAAAACGAAATTGGCAGTATTTCACTGTCAGGACATATAAACCACATTACTATATGTCCTACCTTATCCATACACTGCACCCTGCCCTTGGGGCTACTTAGGGCCTACCTTAGGGGTGCCTTACATGTAAGAAAAGGGAAGGTTTAGGCCTGGCAAGCGGGTACACTTGCCAAGTCGAATTTACAGTGTAAAAATACACTTACAGACACTGCAGTGGCAGGTCTGAGACATGATTACAGGGTTACTTGTGTGGGTGGCACAACCAGTGCTGCAGGCCCACTAGTAACATTTGATTTACAGGCCCTGGCACCTCTAGTGCACCTTACTAGGGACTTACTAGTAAATCAAATAGGCCAATCATGGATAAACCAATAACATACAATTTACACGGAGAGCATATGCACTTTAGCACTAGTTAGCAGTGGGAAAGTGCTCAGAGTTCAAAAGCCAACAGCGACAGGTCAGAAAAAAATAGGAGGTAGGAGGGAAAAAGATTCAGGATGACCCTGCATAAGCAAAAGTCCAACAATCTTCTTGAAGGTTTTGGAGCAGGTCATCCTGGGCAGGCTATCATTGTGGTACAAATAACATAATATCACCTTAGAATTGCAATATGGGTTTAGGCCTGCCCTTAGTACTGTAGATCAGTTCTTGAATCTTTATCCCCTAATCCAGAAGATTACTGCAGCTAAAAAGGGTACCTCGTTCCAGAGTTTCATGGATCTCCCTTTTGCCTTTGATCGTGATAACCATACCAAGTAATGGGCTCTGATGTTATCATTAGGGGTTGATCTGGCCTTGGTGTTCTTTTTGGGGGATTGGCATCAGGACATGTCCGCCTCTGTTATGTGTGGGTGGCCATTGTACAAGGTATTTCTCAATAACTCGGGGTGTCAGACAGGGATATACTTAGGCCCCTTTTTTGTTTGCCAATCACAAAATTCCCAAAAATATTTATGCCTGTGTTAAATGCACCTTTACTGCCTGCGCTGAGGCTTTCAGGGAGAATAATGAATTCTTGAAACCTGCCGAGCCCATTGTGTCATAAAAATGATACTTCTCACGGAAAGCTATTTGAATTGGGTGACCAACCTTTATCACCGAAACCTGCTAACCACATTAAGATTTAATCTCTTTGTGCACCTTGTTAGTTTCCCCAAGGGCTGGTCTGTCCCAGATACTTCGGGGCCCTGTAATTCTGATAATATTGTTCTACAATCAATTGAGCATTGTGTCCTGTTTGTTTCCATTTTTCATTATCAAGAAAACCGTTTCTGGCCCCTCTTCTTAAAGAACTTATGCCCACGTTCTCAAAACTGTCAGGCAAAGCAGCATAGCACCAAAAAATGCTCCACTGTACTCGGTTGCATGACAGGGAGAGAGGAGGAGAGCACCATATTCACAGAGATATTGCACTCACCTCCTCTCTCCTTAGCACCAGTGCAGATTTGAGCTGCTGAGCACCACACCCATACCTTTTCTCCATAGTGCAAGGGTGTGTGAGTCTAGCATAGGTTTTAAATACTATGCTTAGACTCACTTTAAAACTTTTACCACATTGTATGTGTGTAGTAAAGTGCAGCATACATGAAAAGTCAGAAAAGCAAGGAGAAATCGAAATATTTATCCATTTAACACCTACTTTCAAAATTCTTGGTGCAAAACCCTGTCTACGAATGTTATTAGATAGGGTTATGTGTCAAAAAGCATGGGTAGTTGCATGGGGGATCCTATGCACCACCCTTGTGACGGCCCCCTGAGGCAAACTAATGCGAAGCAGTTTTTGGTGCAGCTTTGCATTACTTTTCCACACAAACCAATGCAAATACAAATTTGTGTTGGGTTGTTAATCCCCCAAAAGGTTTTGCATCTGATTTGCATTACAAAAGTAAAACAAACCCAACACCACACGTTTGTGAATCTTACCCTTGGGTTCACAACTGTAAGATCTGCTATGTTACACTTATTGATGTTTGAGGATCCCTACACCTGTATGTGTGACTCCAACAGTCTAAGTTGTGTAATGAGGTTGCATGAGACTTCGGATTAATTCTGGCTTTTGTGCCTTCTAGGGGTATTTATTACTGTTAGAGATGGGGTTTTGGTTGGCAGTCAGGTTACCCCCTGCCCAAGCAAGGAACCTCACTCTAATCAGGGCAAAGGAGAAACACAACTGGTTAGCCCCCACTTCTCCCCTCGGTAGCTTGGAACAAGCAAGAATGCTTATCCCAAAAGCAATGTGGGATAAGGGCACAACACACAAAATAATACAGTAAAGACAATAGAAAATGGACGCCACACCAGTTTAGAAAAATAGGCAATATTTATCTTACTCAAACAAGACCAAAACAACAAAAATCTAACATACACAAGTGAAGATATGAATTTTCAAAAGAATAAGAGTCTTACTCCATAGAACACAATACAAACGTTGATTTTACATGAAGTACCTGGTTTGCATAAAAAATAAAGGCGCACAGGTGAGGGTGCGTCGGAGAAGTCAGCGATGCATCGATTCCTTACTCACAAGTGAGGCCGTGCTTTGTTTCCTACTCCAGTCGGGTCGGCAATGATTCGTTTTCCTCACTCGCAAGAAAGTGATGCGTCGAATTGCAGACTGAGCACCTCGGGTCTGCGCAGATTCATGATGACTTTGACACCCAGTGTTGTGTGAGAAATCCGGTTGCACAGTGTTCGAAAACCACGCTGCTTGGTGTTTGAATTGTTATCAGCAGCTGCATGTGGGTGTTGCATCGTTTCTCCAGCTATGATGAGTCGATCACCCAGCCGAGTGGCAGGTGAGTGTTGATTTCAGCTGCAAAGCGGGTTACAAATTGTTTATCAGCCACATTGCAGATGGTACATCAAAAATGTCCCAGCATGGCATTCTGTGCGTGGATTTCAGTCCTTGTTCTGCCAACTTCACCCTTCAAGGGCCCAGGGACTGAATAGGGCACCACTTGGCAGGGCAGGAGTCTCAGCAGAGAGTCCTGGCGCTGGCAGAGGAAGTCTTTGATGGCCCTGAGACTTCAAAACAGGAGGCAAGCTCAGTTCAAGCCCTTAAAGATTCTTCTCCAGCAGGAATGCACAACAAAGCCCAGTTGTTGCCCCTTTCACAGGCAGAAGCAGCAACTGCAGGATAACCCAACAAAGACAGTCACTGGCAGAGGCACCAATTCACCTCAGCTCTTCTCCTTGACAGAGGTTCCTCTTGGTTCCAGAACTGATCTGAACTGTGGTGTTTTGGCTCCAATACTTATACACCTTTCTGCATTTGAAGTAGGCAAACAACAAAGAACAGTTTCTCTTGTTTACTGGATCCTGCCTTGCCTAGTCCAGACCCCAGACACCCACAGCAGGGGGTTGGAGACTGCATTGTGTAAGGGCAGGCACACCCCAGCTCCCTTTGTGTCACTGTCTAGAGGAGAACTCACAAACACCCTAACTGTCATTTTGACCCAGGCAAGGAATCCACAAACAGGCAAAGTCACAGAATGGTTAAAGCAAGAAAATGCCTACTTTTTAAAAGTGGCATTTTCAAACTAACAATCTAAAAAACAACTTCACTAAGACATGTATTTTTAAATTGTTAGCTCAGGGACCCCAAACTACACATTTCTATCTGCTCTCAAAGGGAAACTACACTTTAAGTATATTTAAAAGCTGCCCCCATGTTAACCTATGAGAGAGATAGGCCTTGCAACTGTGAAAAACAAATTTGGCAGTATTTCACTGTTAGGACATGTATAAACAAATCAATACATGGCCCACCTTTAGGATACACTGCATTCTGCCCCTGGGGCTACCTAGGGTCTACCTTAGGGGTGCCTTACATGTATAAAAATGGAAGGTTTAGGCCTGGCAAGTGGGTACACTAGCCAAGTTGAATTGGCAGTTTAAAACTGCACACACAGACACTGCAGTGGCAGGTCTGAGCCATGTTTATATGGCTACTAATGTGGGTGGCACAACCAGTGATGCAGGCCACTGATAGCATTTGATTCACAGGTCCTGGGCACCTCCGGTGTACTTTACTAGGGACTTACTAGTAAATCAAACATGCCAATCATGGAAAAGCCAATTACACATACGCTTTACACAGGAACACTTGTGCACAGGTAAGAAGTGGTAAAGTGCCCAGAGTACCAAAAACAGCAAAACAGTCCAGCATACAATCAAAACATGAGAAGCAGAGGCAAAAACGATAGAGGATACAACACCAAGAATGCCAGGTCTAATACGATTGGGGCCAGAGGGAGGCATAAATGCTTATCCACCTCCTAACATTTTGTTGAGCACTGGTCTTTTGAATTCTAAGTTTACCCTATGTGTAACAAATTTAAATGGGGGGCCTTGGATGCTTGTTGATTTACTGTACGATTTCATGAATTATAATAAGGGGTTTTGGATGTGAGTTGATCTACTGTGTGTTTTGATGTTGTTTTATTTATTTATATGGTTTCATGAAGTGTTTTATTTGTTTTTATCCATGTGGATCTTTAATGGTTATAGTTTAACTGAAAAAATATATATTAGTTACTACTACCACCAAGATATATCTATTACCTGAGGAAGTTGGTGGATCTAGAAGACCGACAATATAAATCCCCACCCTGTCAAAGACAGTCCCACCCAATGGTTATGTTTTTAAGGAAGTCTTTCATTTGCCCCCTGTATGCCTCTGGCCTGACAGGTGGCACAGGTGCTGCAGAACCTCTTCACTTTGGCAGATATGTTGGGTTAATAGGAATGGTTGATCAGCCTATTCAAGGTCTTGGTCTGGCCACATGTTCTTCCAAGGGGATGTCATGGCTCAAAGTGAGGAGGATTTCTCTGTACTTTTGGAGGACCGCCACTTTCTTGGTAGCCCCTGATTTGGAATCCCTTGCCTCATTATAAAGGACTCCATCCTCCCAGGAAAGACCCTGCAGAATCCATTGGCATCACCCTGCTCTTGCCTGGAGACAGTCTGCGTTAGACCCTCAAGAATGGGACACTCTCTTTGCCCTTGACACAATTCTTTTCTGGAGGTTCCACAGGCTCCTTGCAACTCTGCCAGGTTGGGAAAATCTATCAGGGATGGAGTCCCTTCTTTAGAGGTCAGATCTTCCCTCTGGAGTTGTTTGGGATGGCTCACCAGACGATGTGCCCTTTCTATTGCTTCTGGAGGCTTGGCTTTTTATTCCATGGTCCAAGTATCCAGCACTTCCCTGGTGTGCAGTCTGTGACCTGGTCATAGCACATACCCCTTCATCTGCACGTGGACCTTTCTATCAACCTCTGACCATTCAGATGCTTCAAGATAATTTCCTTGTAGACACACTACTTGGAGGGCAGGATACACAGCTATCTTCTTAGGGCCCGTCACCCCTCCCTATTCCAAGCTCTTTATTGCCACAGGATGGAGCTTGTATCTGCTGTCTGCATAAGTAACCTGGTGAAATATACCAGGTAGGATCTGCTCTGGAGAAACCAGTTTTCCATTACCACAGGCACACTGGCACAATGTATCTCTCAAAGCCTCAACCTCAGTCTCATTGATTTTCAGCCTCTGCCTGTACTTTTCCATGCTTGGAGGTAAAGCTGCCAGTGCTGCAACTTCTACCCCACCCACAGACACTAAGGTTGCCTCAGTGCATCCTGTTCCCATATCTGGGTGAACTTCCACCCACACACCTACACCAGCAATTCCTTTGGACCGCCCACCAGTGGAGCAGTGAAGCAGAAAGAATCTCCTTTTTTGCATACTGGCTGTAAGCAATCAAATTAATTCCCTGCCTTTGCAGGATCAAAATACTTCCCGATACCCAATTCTCTTGGAAGTAGAATGGCTCACCCCACCTCCTTTTGCAGGTGTTTGCGGATCTTTAGAAGACTCTTTTGCTTTTTTATCTTGGTTACCCAGGGCTTTCCCGTGGGAGGGACCGGTCCTCGTTTCTTCTGATCACCCTCTTGGTGTTTCTTGAAAACCCTGGTTCTCAACCACTTATCAGCTGTCTCACCTAGTTCTCTAGGACTAGACAGTTTAGAATCAACCAGTTCCCTGAGGTACACATTCTCAAGATGTGCTCCTTCATGACTAAATTGTATAGCCCTTCATAGATATGTAGGCTCATATTTATACTTTTTTAGCGCCTCATTTGCGTCATTTTTTGACACAAATGCGGTGCTAAAAAACTATAAATATGGGCCTTAGTTTGTTAAGTTGCATCCAGCCCTCTGGTGCCTTAACTACGGTCTCTACAAAGTTCACCCAGGACTGGGTGCTGCCTTTCTGGGTGCCCCTGAACTTCATCCTATACTACTCTGGGGTGAGACCAAACTTCCTTATCAGACATCTCTTCAGGTATGGGTAGATGCAGATAGGATTCTGCCTCTTGCCTCATCCCCCTCTAGGGTCAGTGTCCTATCCCTCCCAGCTAATGGGATCAGTTCCTTCAAATATTGTCAGCCACTTGTCAATGTCATCACCCTCTTGATATTTAGGGACAATCCCCTTGGGTAGCCTTGGGTCGAACTCACCACCCCTGGACAACTCAAACTCATCTTCCCTTCTCTTTCCCTGAGGGACCGACCTACTCCTGTTGTGCTGGATCCTCTCACCCTACAATGCACCTGGTCAAATCCTTAAAAGTCCACTGGATACTGGTCAACCGGGCTCTTTTTTTTAAGACGTGTTGCAGGGACTGTTGGTAGCTCGTTTGTACCTGTTGCTTACAGAGAATCCACTCCTGAATCTTTACAAGTAAGGCAAAGACCTTTTTGTGGTGAAGCTGAAAGTGTGCAGTAGGTGCAGCCCTTCAGAGTGCAGTACTTCATTGCGCAGAACAAGGGTTCACCAGGGCAGTCCTTCATCTTATGGTTTCTTTCAGCAGGGATCTGAGTTGCTGGGCAGCTGTTCCTTTTATATATCCAGGTTTCTGGACTAGCAAGCAAGAGGCATCCCTGACCAATGGGATGCAGGGTACAATCCTCGATGGTGACTATTTCCTGCGAAGTGTGGCCCAATTTTTGTCCCAGAAACCACTGATTCTCAAAAATTAAGCATGGAGAAAATCTCTCCTGGAGGGCTAATCCAACCCACAGATGTGGCTAACTTTTCCCTACACTACCCTTACATCCCCTCTCCTAACATAAAAACAGTGGCTCCTATGTGGCTGGGAGTGCAAGAAATATAGGAGGTTGGGTTTCTGTTCCAACTGTCTTTCCCTTCTTTGAAGACCAGTTTGGACAACTATCCCCCTTCCTCCTCTGGCATCTACAGCTGCATTTCTACCACCAGATGGTTTCTTTGTCTCATCCCAGGCCACTGTACACCTCATTAAGGTAGCTTGGCTCAGCCTGTCAAAGACTGACCAATCAGTAAAGGCTACTACAGGGCTGATTTTAGGTATCTTTATGAAAGAGTTTGTAGGAGACTGGCCTGGCTTATAGTGGATACCTGATGGTACTTACACCCTGTGCCAGGTCCAGTTATTCCTTATTAGTAGATTAGTAGTGTTCTAGCAGCTTAGGCTTATAGAGGTAACTATAGCAGAGCAGCTTAGGCTGAACTAGGAGACATGCAAAGCTCCTACTATACCACTTATATCATAAAGCACTATATCATAAGAATCACAATACTCAGGGTTACTAAAAATAAAGGTACTTTATTTTAGTGACAATGTGCCAAAAATATCTCAGAGGATATACTCCCTTAGGAGGTAAATAAATACACAAAATATATACACAAACCAAAATCAGGTAAGTAAACAGTTAGAAAAGTAGTGCAAACACTGTAGAATACAATAGGATGCAATAGGCCTAGGGGCAACACAAACCATATACTAAGAAAGTTGAATGCAAACCACGTAGGAACCCCTGGCCTAGTGTAGTGTGTAGAGGGTCGCTGGGAGTGTAAGAAAACACTAAGGGTGTCCAAGATACCCCACCACAAGACCCTGAAATGTAGTAGTAAAGTGACACTACTTTCCAAAAACACACTAAACTCGTGATAGGAGATTCTGCAAAGACCACAAAAGACTGCAAAGCACTAAAGATGGATTTCTGGACCTGAGGACGTGCAAAGGAAGGGGAACAAGTCCAAGAGTCACGAAAGTGTCCAGGGGGGCAGGAGTACACTAAACCCCGGATGAATGTGCAAAATGGCTACCTCTGGATGGAAGACCCTAAAGATTCTGCAACAACGAAAGATGCCAGGAACTTTTCCTTTGTACAGAAGATGTCCCATGAGGTGCTGGAGGATGCAGAGTTGTTTCTTTGGAGAAATACCGCTAACAAGCCTTGCTAGCTGCAAAGGTTGCAGTTGAAGAAAAAGGGTGCTGCCTCGGCCCAGGAAGGACCGGGAGGTCGCCACTTGGAACAGAAGACAGAGGGGGCCCTCAGCAACACATAGAGCCCACACACAAGAAGGCAGCACCCACAGAAGTACTTGATCACGGGTTCAAGAAAACTGAGCATGGTGGTTATCTCAACACTACAAAAGAGGGTCCCACGAAGCCGGTGGTCAACTCATCAAGTTGAGCAATGCAGGACGGAGTGCTGGGGAACTGGGCTAGGCTGTGTATGAAGGATTCCTTGCAAAAGTGCACAGAAGCCCTAGCAGCTGCAGTTCACGCAGTACACAGGATTACTGTCTGGAGTGGGAGGCAAGGACTTACCTCCTCCAAATTTGGACAGTTGGACCACTGGACAGTCTGGGTCACTTGGGTCCACCACCTGTGTTCCAGGGGCCAAGCTCGTCAGGATGAGAGGGGTCCCAGAATACCAGTGACGCTGAAGTTTGGTGCCTGCTGGAGCAGGGGGAAGATTACGTCGACCCACTGGAGATTTCGTCATAGCTTCCAGTGCAGGATGAAGGCAGGCAGCCACAAAAGCATGCACCACCAGGAAACAGTTGAGAGAGCCGGCAGGATTAGGCGCTACAATGTCGCTGGTAGTCCTCTTGTTACTTTGTTGCAGTTTTGCAGGCGTCCTGCAGAAGTCAGCGGTCGATCCTTGGCAGAAGTCGAAGAGGGAGATGCAGAGGAACTCTGATGAATTCTTTCAAATCGTTACCTGAGGAAAAGCCCACTGGAGAGACCCTAAATAGCCCTGAGAGGAGGATTGGCCACCTAGTCAGGTAAGAACCTATCAGGTGGGGTCTCTTACGTCACCTGCTGAAACTGGCCACTCAGAGGCCTCCAGAGTGCCCTCACACCTCTAGATTCAAGATGGCAGAGGTCTGAAACACACTGGAGGAGCTCTGGTGGACAGGGGAGAGGTCACTCCCCTTTCCTTCATCCTATTTCGCACCAGAGCAGGGACTAGGGGTTCTCTGACCCGGTGTAGACTGTCTTATGAAAGGAGGGCACCATCTGTGCCCTTCAATGCATTTCCAGAGGCTGGAGGAGGCTACTCCTCCCCAGGCCTTAACACCTATTTCCAAAGGTGACACACAAATACTACTTAAATTAGAATGCCCCAAAAACATTGAAAACTCACAAATCTTCAGTTGCCTCAGAGCCGTTGATCAGTGGATGACCTGGAACCATCTCAAACTAAATACCTCCAAAACAGAAATACTCATATGTGGTGACTGGAAAAGTTATGACCCTCTGTGCGTCCGGCCTGACAATCTCGGACCACCTCCTCAATTATCCAAGGATGTTAAAAACCTAGGAATCACCATGGATTCCAAGTTAACTATGAATGCCCAAGTGGACAAATTAGCACAAACAAGCTTCATCACCTTGAAGACTTTACGACGCATCTTCCCCCACCTCGGATTTCCACACAAGGTGCAAGCTAATATCTTGCTTGTACTATCCAAACTGGATTATGCCAATGGGCTCTACCATGGATCATCTCTATCTGTTATGAAAAAACTACAATGTATCCAGAATTCCGCAGCCAGGCTACTATTACATATAAAGCCACAAGCCCACATCTCCCCTGCCTTGAGAGCACTACACTAGTTACCCGTTGCCAGAAGATGCACTTTCAAGCTGCTTTGTATCACCCACAAAGCTATACATGGAACAGGACCGCTTTTTATCAGAAACAAAATTACCAAATACATCCAACAAAGAAACCTCTGCTCAAGATTGGCACCCCGCCTTAGAACACCACCATACAGGAAAAAGACTATAGGTGGTACATCCTTCTCCGTCCAAGCAGCCAAACTATGGAATTCATTACCCACAACTACAAGAGCCACAGATAACTTTCTTGTCTTCAGAAAACTACTCAAGAGTTGTCTCTTTCCTTCCTAACCACCTAAACCTCCTAAAATACACACACACTCTTTAAACCTGTTTGACTAAGTATATTTTACCCATGGTTCTAATTATGTATTATATGTGTATATGTGTGTGTATTCATGTGTGTGTGTGTGTATATATATATATATATATAAATATGTATATATATATATATATATATATATATATGTATATATATTCATATATTTATGTAGGTATGTATGTGTATATGTTGTTTCTGTGCTTGGCATGTTCGTGGATCATTGCATGGCTCCTGGGTGGGTTGTTATACTAGATATCTATGAATTCCTGCTCTCATCTTATGACACTTATCTACTCATCATCATATGTCATGTCTCTATCAAACTATCCTCCATTCTCACTCTGACTCATCCCAAATCCCTTCTACTACTTTCATCTCCTGAATAACTCTGCCTAAGCTGTTCCCTCCGCTTCCCCATCTAACTCACCAAACCTCACTCTACTACTGTGACCTCCCACACAACCCTACTAAATTCTCCCGCATTTATCTCACCCTGCTACTATGCTCTCCCTAACCCTTCCACATACTCTTCCCTCCTCCACCCCCCTTTACTCATCCCAAGCCTTTGGGTTGAGTAAATGAAGGATGTACTCCCAATTAACACTTCTGGATTTCTTTCCTCCTCCACCCCTCCATTACTCCAGTCAATCTAACTAACAAACTCTCATATCCGCGGCTCAAATTAACTCATAATAATACTAAAACTGTACTCATTATTTCCCGATACCAATCCATCACTAATTCTTGTTGGGTTCCAGAGTAGCGTGCTACTCATCGAAAAGTGCTTTGAAGCCTCGTCAGGGGTAGTAAGCGCTATATAAATACGATTACAATACAATACAAAGGGAGAGGGTGTAACACCCTTTCTCAGAGGAAATTCTTTGTCCTGCCTTCCTGGGACTGGGCTGCCCAGACCCCAGGAGGGCAGAACCCTGTCTGTGGGTTGGCAGCAGCGGTAGCTGCAGAGAAAACCCCTGAGAGAGCTGGTTTAGCAGTACCCGGGGTCCTTGGTGGAGCCCCGGGGATGCATGGGATTGGCACCCCAATACCAGATTTGGATTGGGGGGACAGTTCCATGATCTTAGACATGTTACATGGCCATATTTGCAGTTACCATTGTGAAGCTACATATAGGTATTGACCTATATGTAGTGCATGAGTGTAATGGTGTCCCCGCACTCACAAAGTCTGGGGAAATTGCCCTGAACTATGTGGGGGCACCTTGGCTAGTGTCAGGGTGCCCTCACACTTAGTAACTGTGCACCTAACCTTCACTAAGTGAAGGTTAGACATATAGGTGACTTATAAGTTACCTAAGTGCAGTGAAAAATGGCTGTGAAATAACGTGGATGTTATTTCACTCAGGCTGCAGTGGCAATCCTGTGTAAGAATTGTCTGAGCTCCCTATGGGTGGCAAAAGAAATGCTGCAGCCCATAGGGATCTCCTGCAACCCCAATACCCTGGGTACCTAGGTACCATGTACTAGGGAATTATAAGGGTGTTCTAGTGTGGCAATTAGAATTGGTGAAAATGGTGACTAGCCTATAGTGACAATTTTAAAGGCAGAGAGAGCATAAGCACTGAGGTTCGCATTAGCAGAGCCTCAGTGACACAGTTAGTCACTACACAGGTACACACATTCAGGTCACAAACTATGAGCACTGGGGTTCTGGCTAGCAGGATCCCAGTTAGAAAGGGAAAAACAAACTGACAGACATGTAAAAATGGGGGTAACATGCCAGGCAAGATTGTACTTTCCTATAGAAATGCCCACCTAAAGCTGAGAGGTGTAACAACCATGTTCTACATGTTTGCAGTTAACAACTGGTTCCTGCGAATGTCAGCTGATTTACAAAACATTAAAATATGCCATTGAAAAGCAAATATAAAATCAATATATAGGGATGGGCACATATAGCTTGGAGCTGTAACTTTTAAGAAGTGAAATTCTAGTTACCCAGAGACACAAAATCAAAATATTAGGAAGAAGCATGGGGAAAATCGGAATTACCTACACTCCAACAAACAAAACGTTAGCTAAGAATTACCTGCCTTTATAAAATAGATAACCAATTCCATTCATAAGTAGCATCTCTGATTTTGCTATATTTGGAATATTATTTGGTGCTTCACAGGATAATTATTCTGTGCATTGCAGAAGGTATTGTCTACAAAATGGAAAGTGTGAGCATTTCCATTAAAACTTCCTGTAGTGTTGGGGGCCCTAGGCACTCATGCTACTTAACCCCTTAGCTGCCAGGCCTTTTCCACTCAGGTGCCAGGCCATTTTTTGGCTATTTCTGACAGTTCGCGCTTAGACCCTCATAACTTTTTGTCCACATAAGGACCCGTGCCAACTTTGTGTCCTGAAGGAGACCAAGAAATTAGCCAAAACGCATTTAAAATTTTTTTGGGGGAAAAAAGGACTGCAGAAGAAGGCTTGTGATTTTTTCCCTGAAAAAGGCATCAACAAAGGGTTTGCAGTGCTAAAATCACCATATTCCCAGCTTTCAGGAACAGACAGACTTGAATCAGAAAACCCAATTTTCAACACAATTTTGGCATTTTACTGGGATATACACAATTTTTACTATTTTTTGTGCTTTCATCCTCCTTCCAGTTAGGGACAGAAATGGGTATGAAACCAATGCTGGATCCCTGAAACTAAACATTTCTGAAAAGTAGAGAAAATTATTAATTCAGCAGGGGGTTATTTGTGTAGATCCTACAAGGGTTTACTACAGAAAATAACAGATGAAATAAAAAAAATCACCATATTCCCAGCTTTCAGGAACAGACAGACTTGAATCAGAAAACCCAATTTTCAACACAATTTTGGCATTTTACTGGGACATACACAATTTTTACAATTTTTTGTGATTTCATCCTCCTTCCAGTTAGGGACAGAAATGGGTATGAAACCAATGCTGGATCCCTGAAACTAAACATTTCTGAAAAGTATAGAAAATTATTAATTCAGCAAGGGGTAATTTGTGTAGATCCTACAAGGGTTTACTACAGAAAATAACAGCTGAAATAAAAAAAAAATAGAAATTGAGGTGAAAAAAACAGCAATTTTTCTCAATGTTTTACTCTGTAACTTTTTCCTGCGATGTCCGATTTTTGAAAGCAATATACCATTATGTCTGCTGGACTCTTTTGGTTGCGGGGATATATAAGGCTTGTAGGTTCATCAAGAACCCTAGGTACCCAGAGCCAATAAATGAGCTGCACCTTGCAATGAGTTTTCATTCTATACCGGGTATACATCAAGAAAACCTTTGCATTTCCAAAATGGGCACAAGATAAGGTGTTGAGAAGCAGTGGTTACTCGCACATCTCTGAATTACGGGGTGACCATACTAGCATGTGAATTACAGGGCATTTCTCAATTAGACGTCTTTTTTACACACTGTCTTACATTTGGAAGGAAAAAATGAAGAGAAAGACAAGGGGCAATAACACTTGTTTTGCTATTCTGTGTTACCCCAAGTCTCCGGATAAAAATGGTACCTCACTTGCATGGTTAGGACTAATGCTTGCGACAAGAAACACAACATGGACACATCACATTTTTACATTGAAATCTGACGTTTTTTGCAAAGTGCCTAGCTGTAGATTTTGGCCTCTAGCTCATCCGGCACCTAGGAAAACCTACCAAACCTGCGCATTTTTGAAAAGTAGACACATCTAAGGGAATCCAAGATGGGGTGACTTGTGGGGCTCTCACCAGGGTCTGTTTCCCAGAATCCTTTGCAAACCTCAAAATCTGGCTAAAAAACACTTTTTTCCTCATATTTCGGTGACAGAAAGTTCTGGAATCTGAGAGAGGCAACAAATTTCCTTTCATACAGCATTCTCCTGAGTCTCCCGATAAAAATGGTATCTCACTTGTGTGGGTAGGCCTAGCGCCCATGACAGGAAATGCCCCAAAACACAACGTGGACACATCACATTTTCCCAAAGAAAATAGAGGTGTTTTTTGCAAAGTGCCTAGCTGTGGATTTTGGCCTCTAGCTTAGCCAGCACCTAGGGAAACATACCAAACCTGTGCATTTTTTAAAACTAGACACGTAGGGGAATCCAAGATGGGGTGACTTGTGGGGCTTTCACCAGTTTCTGTTACCCAGAATCCTTTGCAAACCTCAAAATTTGGCAAAAAAAACACTTTTTCCTCAAATTTCGGTGACATAACGTTCTGGAATCTGAGAGGAGCCATAAATTTCCTTCCACCCAGTGTTCCCCAAGTCTCCAGATAAAAATGGTACCTCACTTTTGTGGGTAGGCCTAGTGCCCGCGACAGGAAATGCCCCAAAACACAACGTGGACACATCACATTTTCCCAAAGAAAACAGAGCTGTTTTTTGCAAAATGCCTAGCTGTGGATTTTGCCCTCTTGCTCAGCCGGCACCTAGGGAAACCTACCAAACCTGCATATTTTTTAAAACTAGACACCTAGGGGAATCCAAGATAGGGTGACTTGTGGGGCTCTCACCAGTTTCTGTTACCCAGAATCCTTTGCAAACCTCAAAATTTGGCTAAAAAAATATTTTTTCCTAACATTTCGGTGACATAATTTTCTGGAATCAGAGAGGAGCCACAAATTTCCTTCCACCCAGCCTTCCCGCAAGTCTCCCGATAAAAATGGTACCTCACTTGTGTGGGTAGGTCTAATGCCCGCGACAGGAAATGCCCCAAAACACAACGTGGATGCATCACATTTTCCCAAAGAAATCAGAGCTGTTTTTTGCAAAGTGGCTAGCTGTGGATTTTGGCCTCTAGCTCAGTTGGCACCTAGGAAAACCTACCTAACCTGCACATTTTTGAAAACTAGACACCCAGGGGAATCCAAGATGGGGCTCTCACCAGGTTCTGTTACCCAGAATCCTTTGCAAACCTCAGAATTTGGCTAAAAAAACACATTGTTCTCAAATTTCGGTGACAGAAAGTTCTGGAACCTGAGAGGAGCCACAAATTTCCTTACACCCAGTACTCCCCCAAGTCTCCTGATGAAAATGATACCTCACTTGTGTGGGTAGACCTAGTGCCCGTGACAGGAAATGCCCCAAAACACAACGTGGACACATCACATTTTCCGAAAGAAAACAGAGCTGTTTTTTGCAAAGTGCCTAGCTGTGGATTTTGGCCTCTAGCTCAGCTTGCACCTAGGGAAACCTACCTAACCTGCTCATTTTTGAAAACTAGACACCCAGGGGAATCCAAGATGGGGTGACCTGTGGGGCTCTCACCAGGTTCTGTTACCCTGAATCCTTTGCAAACCTCAAAATTTGGCAAAAAGAAAAAAAAAATCCTCACATTTAGGTGACAGAAAGTTCTGGAACCTGAGACGAGCCACACATTTCCTTCCACTCAACGTTCCCCCCAGTTTCCTGATGAAAATGATACTTCACTTGTGTGGGTAGCCCAAGTGCCTGCATCATAAAAAGGCCAAAAACCTGTGGAGTTGAGGAGATAGCACAGCAAGTTGATAAGCACAAATTCTTCTATCATACATCTTTAGGCTGACTCTGCTTTGGGGACCCACACAAGTGAGGTATCATTTTACTTGGGAGACTGAGGGGAACACTGGGTGGTAGGAAATTTGTGCAGGGGCGGTGATCCTACAAAGTAAAGTGAGGGAAATATGATTTTGTAAGCAAATTTTGGGGTTTGCAGAGGAGTCTGGGTAAGAAAATGTTGGGGGATTCAGGCAAGCCACACCTCCCTGGACTCCTTGGGGTGTCTAGTTTAAAAAAATGTCTGGGTTTGGTAGGTTTCCCTAGATGAAGGCCGCACCCGGGATCAAAAACATAGGTGCCTCCCCCCCAAACACACGTAGTTTTGCAATAGATCATTTTTACATTACCACGTACTTCTGTAATGTTCCAAACCCTACAATTGTGAAAAGAAATGTAATTAGGTTATGTAAAAAAGACCCCTCATCCACCAACCAAATTGATGACATGCTTCATCATCGGGGTCCCACCCGAGACACCTAGCATGCCACAGGTGTGCTGCGATGCTTAATTACAGCGAAGCAGGTTTTGTCATTTTTAGCACTCATACTGGTTGGATTTGGCACGAGGGTGAGTGATGGTTCAGTAGATCAAATTTTCTTAACAAGAGATTTCGCAAAAGTGAAATGCACTGTTAATAACTGAAAGGCCAAAAAACTGAACCAATGACTCACAGCTTGTGAGCTGTAAAGCTGTGTCAACGCACCAACCGCTTTACACTCCATTCACACACCTTTCATATATGACATGCACAAGACCATTCATGCTGCCAGCCGCAGGCCCAGTACGTTACAACACTTGCATCAACAGACAGCACCATTCAAGGGCCCATCACTTCCATACACACACATGCCTGATACAGCAATCACACCAGCTGATGGGAGTGTGTGGACTGGCACACCACCAGCCAAGCACCACTCCATGCACACCGCCAGCCAAGCGCCACCCCATGTCACCGCCATCACTTTTTTTGTTGTTTTTAAACAACAAAGAAACCACTAACTAATTATAAGTAAAAAACTACAAACACAAAAGCTCTAACTGAATACATAACAGTAATGCCAACAGTGAAACGGAACATATGAAAATATAAAACAGGCAGTTTACGCTCACGGTATTTCCCAAACATTTTTTTGGGTGTGGTAACTCCTGACAACTGCCTGCCACACACAGCACAGGCTTTGAAGGACAGTCCAGGCAGTACATCCGGCTTTCCCTCCGGATACCTCTTTGGGCACAAACTCTACATTTCTTGGTGGGAAAGTCTTTTTTGGGAGTGGGAGGAATCTGATCAGGAAAGTGGCGATCATTCAATCTAGCCACATCCTCCACAACTGCTACTCTAGGAACTCTTGCATGATCCACCATAACAAGGCTCTCCATCACTGACTCCTGAAATTTAACAAATCTCATCCTTGACTCAGGGCAGGGCAACAATTCTTAAACACTATAAAAGCATTAAAAGTTGCCAGATTGAACAAATTCCACATGTATGACTTACGAACCGCAGTGTAGGGTTCCAACCTCTGATGTACTCTATCAACACCACCCTTGTGCTTATTGTAATCTAAAATGCACACAGGTTTGTGCACTTCAGCAACTTGATCCCAAACAGCCACAGGTGAAGTTCTCCCATCATGGATGGTAGTTAGCATGTACAAATCCCTCCTATCTACAAATTTCAGAGCAAGCAGCTCATCATTCCACAAGGCACTGCACTGTCCCCTCTCAAGTTTTTTGCAGACTAGCTCCCTTGGATAGCCTTTGCGGCTAGAGCGGATTGTGCCACAAGCAACAGTGTCCACTCTGAACAACTCCTTGAATAAATGAACTCCAGTGAAGAAGTTATCTACATACAAATGGTGACCTTTGTTAAACAGTCGTCTACCAAGTTCCCACACACTTTTCTCACTAACTCCAAAAGTGGGCGGACAGGGGGGGTCAATACTGGTATCCCTACCAGTGTAGACCCAGAAATTATAAACATATCCTGTCCTGTACTACTTTCTGACAGCATATACAATTTAATTCGATACGTGCCCTCTTGCTGGGAATGTACTGCCTACAAACCAAACGACCCTTGAACAGGTCCAAAGACTCGTCCACACTTATTTCTTTGCCTGGCACATAGACCTCTGAAAACTGATCTACAAAAGGATCAAGGACAGGCCTAATCTTAAAAAGATGGTCACAATCAGGGTGATCTCGTGGCAAGGGTAAATCATTGTCGACAAAATGCAGCATCCAAAGAAGAAGCAAATACAGATTATGAGTCATCGTTGCAGAAAATATAGCTATTTCCATCAAGGGACTAGTGGACCAATAAGAAGCCAGTGACGGCTCCCTTATCAACCCCATCATAAAGAGTCAAACCCAATAACTTTTTCATCTCTTCCAAATTTGTGGGAATCCAATGGGTAGCTCTAGACTGAGGCCTAAGTCTGGCAGCGTTGTCCCTCAAATACTGCTCCGCATACAAATTAGTCTGCTCAACAATTTTTTCCAAAAATACATCGTTCATAAACAACGCAAAGAAATTGATAGGCAAAACGTTTTCTGTATTTACTCTATACCCTGGGAGACTAGTAAAGGCAGGCAACTGTGGCTGCTCCATGTTTGGGGAAACCCAGGTGTCAGGTCTTCCAACTGGAAGCCGTTCAGCTGCTGGCTGCTGCACCATTGGCACATCAATGTCCTCCTCAAAAACAGGCCCTTCATCTGCACTGAGATTGGATTCCTCACCAAAAGATTCCTCTCGAACAGAAAACTCACTCCTAGATTCTCTCTCTTCCTCCTCTGCCTCAGATGCAGAATACGTCTCATAATCATGGTCAGAAGACGACTCAATAACATGCCAACAACCTGCTGAGTGGTCACTCGGCGGCTAGCCATGATCCTTTCTAAGAACTGTAAAGTGACAAATGTGCCAACAACAATGAGAACTGCCCAAAATAAGTAATAAACAAAGTGTGGCTTTATTACAAAGAGCTATGTATTCAAAAACTTTACCACTCACTTGCCTGAAAAAGCTAGACTCACCAGCAACTAATCTGCACAGACTCAGCAATCACCAATGATATCCCACTAAAAAGAGAAAAGAAAAGCATATTAGAGATAAGACAACACAAACGTTGTGCACAAATCTAAGGACAGTTTTGCACACAATCCTGCATTTAGTACACCACCTACAAACATATCATTCATGCATGGCAACAATTCTCCTTTTGAGTAAATTTAATTACCTAAAACTACGCTACCGCAGGTCAACCACTGCCAAAACAAGCCACAACAAAAGAAGCAGAAGCTTTGAACTAGAACAAAAAGAGAAATAAACTGTTATATTCACAAATAGAAACACTTTGCCAGTTGAAAAACGCCCCGTCACCAAACAGTTAAAATTTTTCCCTGGTGTCTAGTGGTCTCCGGGGAAGAGGGGCCTATAATAATACTAGGCCGATCTGCCCCCAAAGGGGGCAGGAACGGCATAAAATATTATGCCCCCTGCATAAAAAACACACACACAAAAAGAAAATCCCTGGTGCCTAGTGGATTCTGCCCGCTTGGGGGCAGATGGGCCAAAAAACAAAGCCAATCCGCCCCCAAGGGGGGCCGAGCTACCAAAAAGTGGTTGTCCCCCTTTGGGCGGTGACCGTTGCCCAAGGGGCCACCCCCAGCACAAAAAAAACAAACAAAACACATCCCTGGTGCCATCCTGGCTTCTACCCCCCTGGGGGCAGATCGGCTGAAAAATAATTAGCCGATCTGCCCCGATGGGGGGCAGAAACAGCATATAACATTGTGCCCCCTTGGGGAAGCGGCCCTTGCCCAAGGGGCTGCCCCCCCACAATAAACTCACACACACACACATAATCCCTGGTGCCTAGTGGATTCTACGCCCCTTTGGGGCAGATGGGCCAAAAAACAAGGCTGATCTGCCCCCAAAAGGGACAGAACTACCTAAAAGTGTTTGTCCCCCACCGCACACAAAAACAAAACAAAACACATCCCTGGTGCAATTGTGGTATCTACCCCCCTCCCCCCTCCCAGGGGCAGATCGGCTGAAAAATAATTAGCCGATCTGCCCCCATGGGGGCAGAAACAGTGTATATCATTATGCCCCCCCACACAAAACACACGCACACAGAACAAATTCCCTGGTACCTAGTGGTCATTCCTGCTGCCCAATCGGGATCAAGCAGCAGGAATGCTAAAACAGGCATAGAGGGAAGAGAAAATCCTTCAAAAAATGGCACAAATGTGGCGCTAAAGTAGTATAAATGTGGGCCCTAGTTGCTTAGTTTTGCTGCTTTTGAGAAGATAATGGCTTGGACCCTTTAACGGTGCCAGTGGACAGAAGACAGCAAGACAGCACTGTGCATCCAGAGACGTGAGCAAGGAATTAGTCCAGGATTAATAAAAAGTAAAAGCTCCAACTCCTGGGACCAAAGTTGGGAGAGTGCAACGAATACATAAAAAGGAAAAGAATTTATCACAGCTCAACCGCCTGAAAACATTTTTCCAATGTGCTAACTTTCCAGAAGAAAGTGGAGCATGTAGATCTACAAAGGGAGAAAGAGAGGCAGTGGGAGAGAGCAGGCTGAGAAAACAGACAGCAACAGAAGGAGAGAGTGATAGAAAAAGAGGGAAAAATAAAGAAAGACATGCAGAGGATGAAGGAGTGAAACAGAGTGAGATGAAAAGAGTATGGGAATGGAGAATGAGAGTTTGAGGCGGTAAGGAGAAAAAGAGGGTAAAATATCAAGAGATGTAGAGGGCCAAAAATAGAGGGTCAGAGAGCAAAAGTAAAATGTAAAGTCATAAAGACTGGGTGATAGAGAGAGTATATGGAAAAGAGAGAAGGGAAGAGAGGAAGAGGAAAGACAGAGACTGAAAAAGTGAGTAAGGGGCAAATTGCCAACCAAACAACAGTGGAGTGCTGAGAGAGCTCGTTCCATCCAACCCAGGCACTTCTCTCAAGCTGGTTAACAGCATGAGAGCAGCGCCAGGATGAGTTAGTGGAGTTTGCTTGGCCTGCGCACATTGGGATGGATTGAGGAAGTGCAGCAACATAATATTAATATTAATTTGTCCATGCATTAGCCATTTGCCCGCCCCACCACTCAGCATAGTTGGCAGCCGCCAATGACAAGTAGCCAGGTTCTCATGTATTATACATGAGTTTCTGGCCTCCATCCAGCCTGGGCAAGAGAAGAGCACAATTTACTCCATAATATGTATTATGCAGCATCCCTTATTCTATGAGCGAAAGGCATGAACCTATTTGAAAATGTAACTCGTTTTTGTTTGTTGAGTGCTTGCAGCTACAGCTTTGCTTCATCAAAAAACGGTAAATGTGAGTTATTGCTATTATTCAAATAAGTAGCAAATGTTTTGCCTGCCTCAGATTAATGAAAAGTGATTGAGTCCCATTGATTTTTTAAATATCAACAAGGTCCTTTGTGAATCGAACTCTCATTTTTTTATAATCTTCTGCTTGCCCCTTAACTAAAGGAAATAAAAATAGCTCCTCCCTCACTTCTAATTCATTGATGTAAAATATGGTTTCACTTCATTAAAGTGGACTCAGTTGTCGTACTATATAAAGGACGCTGCGTTGTACAATTCATGTTCTCCTATTTGCAAAGTGACAAATGCATGGTCCTCAGGAGGCACAAGGAGATATTATTCTAAGATAACTATATTTCGCTCTTCTGTTTTCAGCTCACATATCTCGAATCCGACCGCAAGGCCCACACAATACCATGGTTTTTCAAGAGGGATTTTAAATAATTGAAACGCATAATTTAAATTAAAACTCACCCAGGTGGATCAGAACTGAAGTTTAAACCTATACTGTACAAAAGGAATACGATTAATTTCCATGTTGATGGGATTGATTCACTGGGACTAAACCTTAAACCAAGTAACAAAAGGGAAACGTCCTCGCAAGAATAGAAAGTCGTGGCTCCCCACTATGATTTCACATCTATCTCTGCTGGCTGGTGAAGTATGGAGAATTGATTTAAGAATGTTCTTCACCTCAGTGCAATTGTTTATATCCTAGGAAATTGTCAGTACAACATATTTGGAACGAAGCTGCCCCTTGAAATGTTTTTATGAGAAATATCAAGCCATGCTTTTGTTTGAAAATGGAACATATATTTGTCACCTGATCTCAGCCCTCTGGGTTAACATTATTTAGTAACAAATACGAGTTCCAACGTCATCATGCAATCACATTTTATGTACAGTTGGTTACTTTAATTTTACCATTGGAAATATGCTGTGTTGATTTAGGGTCAAATGATTTCTATGAATATTATACGTTTTCGTAGACAACTGTAAGCAATCGATGTAAAGAATATGTATTTCGCTTGACCTGCTGTGTGGTGAAATTTTGAAGGAGAGATGGAGAGTCTTGCTGGCATACAAACATATATATTACTTATAGATGTCAATGCAGTAAGCAGGAATTCCAGTCAGTTTAAAAATGAGATGTGCTTTGTTGCCCAGGAAGCAAGGAATGGTAGTGTGTGTTTATGTGTGAGCTGAAAAAAGGGCACAAGTCCTAAAACATATTGGTGGAGCTAATTAGCACAACCAATGTGCAATGATGTTACATTTAGTAATGTCACAGGAAACGATGTCATAGAATTTGATGCCAACATGCCATCATATCCATGACATAATTTAGAAGGCACTGATTTCCCCTGGCAGCTGGTATCACCACCTCCCCCATTGAGTGCATAGTCACATATTTACACCGATTTTGAAGAGCTCGATGTGTGAGTAACCGACTTCAGTGTAGTTACTGACTTGGAGCTAAGCACTTTGAAGGTTGCTTAGGTGTGTGTCTTCCTTGTTAGGTGGTTGGATGCTGTAAATAATTCTGACCCTTAGGTTTCGGTTAAATAAGTTACTTCTTCAATAACTGGATACTAAATACTCAAAACATAGTAGATCAGGTTGACAATTCCTCAAGCTTTTATTTTGCAGTTAAATATCATTCCTGAAACAATTACTCTAATCGCTTGCTGCACACACTTAACCAACATGTGATATTGCTTTATTATTGAGCTTACATTTGTTTTCACCAGTGCAAATTTCAAAAATTAGCTTTCAACACTGGCACTGATGAAAGACATAAGTAACACATCCATTATTGGGTACAAGTGAGAGAGAGGGTGGAAGTGCACATGAGAAAATGGATGTGAGAAAAATAATTAATGTGAAAAAGAGAAGGTGAATGTCTAAGAAAAAAGAGGGAACGTTGCTATGTGAGGAGAGTTTAGAAGAGAAAATAAGATTTGAGAGAGGAATGAGCATGTGTGAGAGGTCAGTATAAGGAAGGGGATGTGTAAGAGTGAATGGTCTTAGAGAGAGAAGAGTGTGAGAAGGCAAGAATAGAATATGTGTCATTAGAGGTTGTGAAAAATTAATGGAGATATGTGGAGAGCTAAGAAATAGAAGGCTATGTATCTGAGATGAGTTAGAGGAAAGAATGAGGGAGAGAGAGATCAGGATGTAAGAAAAGAGATAGAGATGGTGCATCTGAAAGGAGAATGAGAGGGGTAGATAGAGGTTGGAAAGGCAATGGTGTGGGTAAACTGTTCGATGGGGAAGAAAGGTGAATGATAGATAAAGGTTCTAAAGAATGGGCATTAAAGTAATAGGATGAAGATTGAGACAGAGGAGAATATTTTTTGGAGAACAGAATACTATCTGAATGTATAGATTTCTTCCACGAAGGCACATCCTATTGCCCATACCAGCAGGAATTGTGGCACCATTACTAGAGGTGAGTGGCACAGAAAATGTAGGTTCATCTAGGGTAGCAAAACTTCTTATAATTGCTCTTTGTTGGAGAGTGTGATAGAAGTAACAGATAAGAAGAAGCAAGATAGGATGGTGAAGGATAGCAAAGGGCAAAAAAGGGGATGAAAATTAAGATACAAATATTAGTAGCTGTGAGGTGTGAGGCATGAATGATAGGGAGAGAAAGAGAATAAAAGACTTCTAAAATGTTTCAGATGGAGGAAAGTGCAATAACCCTGTCAAGGAGCTGGTGCACCAAGAGCAGAATATGACCTCCGTCATCTGGTTTATCTGGTTCATCTGATTTATCTCGGAGCAACTGAATGGATTCTGGAATTGCAGATCTTGTTAAATGAATGAGACAAACTGGATGACTGGAGTTCTTTGCACTTTCTTCAGAGGAGAAGCCACCAAAAATCTGTGAAGTAAGGGCCATATGTACGAAAGATTTTTCCCATAGACACAGAATGGGTAAAATCCTTTCGTACATCTGGCCCTAAGTGTGGACACATGCATTCAAGACACTCCTACCTCTGCCTTTACCTAAGCTGCTGTTGATTTTTGGCCTGGGAAACTGGAGGGGATACTTGAGTGAGACAGAAGTGATTACATAGTTATCCATTTCCCCTGATAAGCAGTCCCAGCAGATAGGAAAGCTCTTGCCTGAATCAAGTGGGGGAATTGCATAAAATAAAATTACCTTTCCTGTTGCCGACGAAACCCCACCCAATGCTTGACACGGCTCATGCTCCCACAATCCCACATTCTCCCACTGCCTTGCTCGTCCCCACCCACTCATTACTGGCTACTGGATTTGGATCCCGGACCACTAAACTTCATTTGTAAAAAGCCCGTAACCCTTGAGAGAGGGCTCTGTACTTGACCTTGGCTTGGGAGAACCCTGGCAGGCCATGCTTGTTTTCCTTCAGTAGCCGGAAAGCATAATGCACTGTTGAAGCATTGAACCCTGCCTCTGTGGCCAGTAGCCTGTGGTATTTTTTCTGCAATTGTGCACAATTTAGCCTATAACTACATTATAGTCCTCGTGAAGGACAGAAGACAGCAACAGCAACAACAGCTATCCTTATTTATTTGGTGGTATAGGTGGCAGCAGTGGTGGTAGGGGCCAAGCAGCGCAGACCAATCATGCAGCTTAAAGGCAGGAGGTAAGTGACTAATACTGGACTATTGAAGCAGTTGCAGAATAACCTGGGAACGTAGGCCTAGCTGCTTACTATTGGGGCCCCAGATCTGCGCTAACCAGATATTCTGTATCTTGAAAGAGCACTGAACAACTCACAGATAAGGGAAAGAGATTGTGATGGGAGATGGGGTGAAAAGATGCTCAATACAAATCAGAAATACTGGGTGGACATGCACAAAGAAGGGGTCAAGGAGGCAGTGTTTTAAAAATGCTGCCGACTTGTGACTTTAATTGGTGTGGAAACCTTTGAAGAAGCATCACAGGTACCCAGGAAGGAAACATGAATATAGGTGCACTGGGGAAGGAAGAACTTAGGGGGTCATTCTGACCCTGGCGGTAAATACCGCCAGGGCAGAGGTTGGCGGTAGCACCGCCGACTTTCTGCTGCCCATGGGAATCCGCCATGGCGGCGCAGCTTGCTGCGCCGCCATGGGGATTCTGACACCCCATACTGCCATCCTGTTCCTGGCGGTTCGCCCGCCAGGAACAGGATGGCGGTATGGGGTGCCGTGGGGCCCCTGGGGGCCCCTGCAGTGCCCATGCCAATGGCATGGGCACTGCAGGGGCCCCCGTAAGAGGGCCCCACAAAGAATTTCAGTGTCTGCTTAGTAGACACTGAAATTCGCGACGGGTGCAACTGCACCCGTCGCACCTTCCCACTCCGCCGGCTCCATTCTGAGACGGCTTCCTCGTGGGAAGGGTGTTTCCCGCTGGGCTGGCGGGCGGACTTTCGGAGGTCGCCCGCCAGCCCAGTGGGAAACCCAGAATGACCGCCACGGTCTTTTGACCGCGGTACGGTCTTCTGGCGGTTCCCGCTTGGCGGGCGGCTACCGCCGCCCGCCAAGCTTAGAATCAGGGCCTTAGTGTTAACCGCCCATGGACTTTGGAGGAAGTAGGAATGATCCCTCTGGGACAATCCATAAAGGATTTTGTAGGAAAGCACTTTAAAAGGAAGCTGAGTACCCATGGCCAGTCCATATTATCAACATCAACAAAGTCTTTTACTGGGGAAGTAGATGCAAATTGGGGGGAAATGTTATTGGAAGCTTACGTTTGTTGGAACTAGTGTTTGACTTGGAACATTCCTTAAGGAGAGAGTTGGATGTGGTGACTCTGAGCAATCCTTCACCAGAAACAAGATTATCCTCCTGCCTCATCTTTCTCCATTTCCTAAGAAAAGTTGTATATTGGAGAATGAGGGCCCAAACTTTAAAAGGGAGTTTGTCTAAGTTGGGAGTAGTACGCGAAGTGTGGAGAACAGGTCACTGGTTAACACAGAAATAATGGTAAATCCTGCAATGGCTCATCCCCCTCCCCAAAGACCTCCCTGGGACTAGATATTTAGGCAAATCCTTTCTCATCTATGCTGGAGGTGATGCTTTTAATGCAAAAGACTTATCAAGTAATTTTACAAGCTCTGATAATAAATAATGGGTTGGTAAAATCCCCAAAATGTCAACTTGAGGTGATTGCTGGGGGGCTGAAACAAATTAATAATTGTATGCCTACCTTAGTTAGATTCACAGAAGAAAAAAGTATCAAGTGGTATGTGCTTCTGCAGAAGTCAGGGTGGCAGATCCTATTAATGATGTTTATATATTATCTGTTTATATCGCAAAACAACCCATGTTGATAATAAAACAGAGAACGTACAGAGGTTTAAGGGTTCTATCCCATGCACAAGAATACACAAGACATAGAGGATAATTGGTAAGAAAGGGGATGCAAAGTAGAAGGTTAGAAAGAAAATAAGCCAAGCCCCAAAGGATGAAAACCGAAGAAAAAGTGAAAGTGGAGAAAAGAAGATGGGCGAGGACACCCAGCATGGAATTAGGAACCCAGGAAAGGGGGAGATCTGTTCAGATCAAAGATCGTGCAGCTCTCTAACTTCTCCAGTGGTAGGGCAACAGAGTCCTTAGCCAGAAACAAGGAGAAAAGTATGTTGAATAGAAGGGATGCTAGAGTAAAATCAGGAAAGGTCATCAGCTCTGATCAACCTAGGGAGAGCAGGTCTTTCGCGTTATATAGGAGAGACAAAAGCAAGAAGGTGTCAAAAAAGGATTGATCAAAAGAAGAAGGTAATAAAAACTGGGCTAGCTTGTGGGTCTTTTTAGAACCACAGGATGGTTTAAATGGTAGGAAATGACTAAGAAAACTCATGCCATTAAAACGCTCTCACCTTTTACAGTTGCTTGCCAAATTTCTGAGCCTGCATGTGACGCTGCTTTGGAGAAGTTTCTAGGGTCAAGAGGGCTGTCCTGTTTAAATGGTTGGATAGTCCTGGATCTCACAACAATTCAAACCTTTCATTATGAGTATATGGGGTGCCCAACTGATTATCTATTTTTTAATGCATGGCATTTTTCCTCTGTAAAAGAGTTTAGGATGCTGCACACTGAAGTCGGCTCCCATTGACCCTTACATTTAGTGTTAAGATTAGGCCAGTTATCCCGATGCCAGTGAAATATCACAGGAGTCTCATTTCTTGTATCTCTGATGAACAGCTGATTTTATACAAGAACAAAAGTTGACAGAGGTGAATGGAGGCCCAGGATGTTTTTTCAAATATGACGTGATGGGGTTTTGGCACAGGTTGCCTGAAGGTGAGGTTTTACAATAATGTAGGGAAGATGAAAAGAGAGTGAGTCAAACAAGGAAAGAGGAATGGTTGATTCAATAGGGAATGTGGGAGATTAAAACAAAATAGAAGGAAATGGGAGAGATCTCTTGAGAAAACACATGATCAGCTGCTAAGTAGTAACTTCTGCATGACAAGAATTTAATATAAGAACCTGATAAAAAAGAGGAAAAATGTTTTTATAAGTAAAAACTGGTGAAACATGGTTAGGGTAATAGAATAAAAGAACACCAGGAAATGTTGGCAATTTGTACACGAAGGAAGGATTTCAGGGAAAATTAGACTTTTGGTTGGTGAAGATGACTGGGGTTAATTACCTTGGTAAAATATATGATAGTGATGATGATGAGGGGTGCTCACATGTAAAGTTTGATGTGGACAATGAAACTCTGTCATATTTATCAGTTAAGAGGATAAAACAAAACTATTCTGTCCCTCAAGTTGACTAACACAGCTGGCCCAGACAATCTCCCTGCATTTGTAACGAAAAATAATGTAGACTGCTGAGCAAGTTTTTTATGATGTAATTTTCCAAAAGGGCTCAGCCTGTGGGCATTTCTCTAACATTTGTAAAGGTGCAATTATAAGACCCATTTATAAGAAAGATAATGCTACGGCTCCTAAGAACTATTGTCTGATCATCCTACTGGACATGGTTGAGAAAGTTTTTTCAAAAAAGTTGCTATGTTTGATGAAGGTTTGGGTGGAGGAAAATAACATTATCCCAGTTGAACAAAGTGGGTTCAAACATGGCCACTCAATTTAGACTACTGTTTTACTTGGTGGGAAATGAAAAGGAAATCAATGGATTTAAGGGAGAAATTGATTTGCTGTTTTATTGACTTCCACACCACTTTTGACCAAGTGGACCAACCTATTACGGGAAACATTGAGGTGGCTTGGAATTCACAAAGACCTACTCCTGCTTCTCCAGGAATTACAACATCAGAAAGGGCTCGGGTGATATTAGATAAGATAAGTACCTTATCAAGGAAGATACAGATCAAGAATGCCCTGCATTAGGGCTGTGCCTTGGTCCCTTTCCTTTTTTTCCCTGCTTTAGCAGATTTACCAAATATATTAAAAGAAGTAAAAGGTTTATGTCCAAGATGAATGACTTGTCTGTTATATAATGATGATCTGGTGATAATGGGCATGACGGTAAGAAGGCCTAAAAATGAAACTGGATGTCTTCCATGAATATTGTTTAAGGAAAAAGCTTACTGTAAACCTAGACAAGACAAAGATCATGGTGCTGGGGAAAGGAAATTTAGGGTTCAATTGGCTCCTGACAGGGAATGAAGTAGAAGTCATAGAAAAGTATAAATACTTTGGCATGTGGTTTGATGTAAAGCTAATTGGAAAGAACACATAGAATTGTTAAAAGCCACGGCATTGACAACAGTATGGGGCCTAAAGTGATTGAACAGGAAGTATGGTGGCCCCTCCATATGATCTATTTTGTCAGCCTACAATGCCATGGTTCAAACTCCAGTATGGAGTGGAAGTTTTAGCCTTAGGTGGTAAACTGGCCTGGAATTGTAAGTAAGGTAAATGTGTGAAAGGACTCCTTGCATTGCTACCTTCATCTATGATTCCTGCTGTAAGAATGGAGGCCTAGCTTACGTGTTTAGAGTTATTTAGGCTATACAGCTGCGCTTAGCTTTTGGTCAGGCTAGCAAGAGAAGGAATTCCAAAAATCTCCTCTTTTGCAAGGTGAGGTTAAAACTAACAAATTGAAATGGCAGAGCTGATGAGGCAAGTCTTGAATGAAATCTGTAATATGTTGACAATAAAACTGGATCAGAGGAGGTTGGAGTTGCAATATGTAAGGGGGAAATCATCCACTCAGTTTTGATAAAAGCTTCGGTTGATGATGACTGCTTTCCATACATTGAGGCCTTACCTAACTGCAAGCTTAGGTATGCAGTATTAATATTTAGAGTTGATATGAATCCCCCATATATATAGACAGGAAAACAAAATTGGTAATTAGAGATGGTTTGGGCATATGTACTTGTGGTACGATGACAAAATGTAATGGAGCACATATCGTATTAGACTGTCAATGGTTTTTAAATGTGGGTAAAGTATTCTTGAAACTAAGTTTTGAAGAGTATGGAATTAATAATTTGGAATCAAGCATTTAATCTATTGATGAATATGTGATTCTAGATCTCACATGTGCAATTGGGATATTTCTTTCTAATTTCAGTTAAGGGTGTAACAAAAGTTATTGTAGTTTAATAAGTACGATATTGGTGCAGTGCAGAATGACAATTCTTTAGTAGAGAGGTTTTTATTTATGAGTATTTTTTACCATGCATTCTTTTAAGTATATTTATTGTATATACTATGTGATGATTGTATTTATGGTGGTTTTAATAGACAAGGGTCTAAATAAACAAACCAGTTTTGTTCAGTAGATGTGTGACAGAAAGGTTGAAAAGAGGAGCAGTTAGGTGCAAGAAAGTCTGTTAAGGGAAAGGATAAAGGTAAAAACAGAAATGAAGGTGAAACAAGATGAAGAGATGAGCTAATGCAATGGGAGCAAGAGGGAGATCACAGTGAGGTGGTTTTCATGTGCATGGCTCTGAATGGCCTCATAGACATGGAGTAAGGCAAGGCAGTGCAAGTTGTTGTGTTATCTTACTCTGAGCCAGATAGGCTTTCCATAGATGTTGCAATGGGTGTTCCCACGTAACACCCATTAGTTATGATGCATTGCCAGATTTACAAGACACCTCTATGTAGTGTTTCTATGCAGGAAGGGGTCCCTTTCTTCACAAAAACAGTCCTGCCGAGAACACAGGCACCCTTGCACCATGATACAAGGGTTTCTGTGTTGGTGCTAGGCTGCCAAAATGTCATCAGTACAGGAGAAAAGGATAGGAATGCACTGTATTACATAAATACAGTGCTCTCCTGCCCTTTCACTTTGACATAGGGCAGCACAGCAAGGTGAGGAGCTGCACTGACCAGGCCAATTCCCCATAAATATGGCCTCTGTCTCCTGCTCTAGCAATACTTTAATGGTTCTGCACTGAAAGGCAATAAAAAAGAACTAAGGGGGTTAACGTTCAAATCATTAAAATTAGTCAGGGACTCCATCTATTCATGTCAAAACCTGGATTGTGCCCTGATGAAAACTACATTCAATGTCATACTTCACAATCTTTGTTGATAATTGGATTGCTACCACTTGCACTGTTCCAAAGCTAAAAAAACAAAAGCACTGAAATACTTTTCGCATATGTAGAGCATCAATCTATCATTTAAAATCCTATAAAATCAAATTAGCACCTTGCTTCTTGTCCTGTGGCCTTATGACCTATTGTCCTCTTTAAAACAGAAGCTCAAATGTCAGCTTGCACACTGTGGCTGGAACCTGTCCAGTTTCCATGTGATCTGCTCTGTGTTGCACTACACATGTTCTTGTTGCAGCCTACGTTGAAGGAAAATATATCCATCAGCATTACAGCATCAACAAAGGTGATTTACCATCCTCATAGCGTGGCTGAGTGTTAGCTTTTTCACTTACATTTAAAGATAAGGAATCTTATTTCTTTCAATATTGTTTAATAGTGAGCTGTAGTCTGTTTCTCATCCCTCCCAGTTTTAGCAAATAAAAGTAATAAGTGGCCTAAATCTAAATTAAATACTTTTAAAGTTTGGTGAAATTAGTTCAGATTAACACATCACAACATTTTGTTTCTCCTTCTCAATGGATGTAGCAAAACCATGTTTCAACTTCTTCTTTTGCCTGCTATAAGTCTGGAAGGACAGGTTACAAAACATGCTTGCATGGTCAACTATATAATGTAGGAAAGAAATTCATGCAGTTTTGCAAATTAAGCAAGACGTTCACTGGTGATACCAAAAGTATTGATTGACTGACTGCTAACAACATATAGGAGCCTATTTCTGGAACATAGCAAGACCATGTACAAGGGCCAGAATGATCTGATTTGGGAAGTGAAATGGTTAGCTTGGAGGAAGGTATAGGGCAAATATCTGGACTGGTCAACAATGGTGAATGCCATATACATCAAATGCAATTGAGCACTGGTAAGATGTGAACCAGAAAATACATCAAATAAGGCTGAGAAGTACAGCCATATGGAAAATGTCAGATTTCCTATTGTAACTCTAGTTTGAAATCACTGGAGAAAGTACATACGTTGGGCAGTGCAGACTTAGGCCCTGATTTAGGATTTGACAGATGGCTTTACTCTGTCACAAACACAACGGACATACCATCCGCTGTATTACGATCCCATTTTAGTCTATGCAGATTGTAATATGGCGGACGGGATATCCATCATGTTTGTGATGGAGTAACCCATCCATCAACCTCTAAATTAGGCCATCAGTATTCTACAGCATAACTAACATTGTGAAAAGTGTCTACACTGAGTAGGGCCAGATTTATTCTTCAAATTGGGGAAAGTATATAGATTGGGATGGGTCAAACATGCAATTCAAACTACAGACATTATTGAGGGGGTGTAGTCACATTTACTATTCTACCATTATTCCATCAAACATTGGGTAAAATCCATAGTTTGATGAGAGGATGGCATGTTATTTACACACAGATATATAAGAATACCCATTAAAATTAATTGTAAAATTAAAATAAAAAAAGTTAACAAAGTGGATAACAAATAAATAGCGTATTAGTCTGACAGTTATTTCAATAATGAAAAACTACTGCTTTCTGAATATTGAAGATGTAATTTGAATTATTATAAAATTACAATTTTTAAATTTGACATCTGATATCTTTTAATTTATTCTAATTTAGTAACTGTTTTTATCGAAAGAATACTACCTACACACACTCCCAAAATACATCACAACTCCTAATAATATTGTAATAAATGATTTTATAACATTAGACGTATTTATATATATCAATCAGTTTTAAATTGAAATTGAAAAAACTGTTTAAAGCAGCATAAATAATAGATGTATTGTTTATCATGATTTCTATTTAATTAAAATGCCCTTTCAATCACTCAATAGTACCCACATCCCAAAATAAAATAAATAAAAAAGATACATGTTCAGTTATACGAAGTGGGAACAAATAAGTAACTACGTCAAACATTGCAAACTAAAAATATTAAACAATTGACAGTAACTAATACACACCTAGAATTAACCACCCAGTTTCTTTTTTAACATCATCTGAAATTAAATTTTATAAACTAATATAAATGTATTAAAAACCTAAAAAATTTAAACCAGTTAAATAAGAAATCAATATATTTCAATTCACATTAATATTTAATTTAAAATACACCACCCACTTAATCCCCAATAATCCTCACAACCTGTAATAAAATGATACATTACTATTATATGTTTAAAGATATTTAAAATAAGTTTTAGACCTATATAAACAACTAAAAAATATGAGATAATACAACTATATAAGAAAAACAAATGTACTATTAACAATATTTTGAGCTGCAATATTATTTGAAAAAGTTGCCTTCAATATGTGTCCATTATACTTTTGTATTCAAATTATTGTGAACAAGATGTTAGGGTCAAACATGATTTTTAAATCAATATTTAGGCAGAATATCAATGTAAATTTTTTCAAGGAACAGAAAAATAGATATAAATACACAGTAATGCAAAAACAATTACAATAAGAGATTTTGACTTCTGCAATGTAAGTGAGTTAACTGATGGATGTTTCATATTACAGGCTGTGATACATATGCCGGTTGTATAGATATGCAGGTTCCATTGTTAAAGTTGCACAGTTACATTGGATACGTGGTGATTAAAGAGAACAAGGATTGTGGTGCCATAGCTGAGTGGCAGTAATTAAAAGAACAGTGTGCAAAATGCATTTGTGAGGTTTAAAATATGTTATACATGTGAGGAACAATATTGTGATGTGAGGGTATTATATAGTAAGCACCATAAATTTGAGATATAATTGAAAGCATGGACACATAACTTAGGAGCTGATTATGAGTTTGGCAGACGGGAAGACCCATCCCCTGAGCTTCCGACAAGGAGGTTGCCACCTTACTGGAGACCTCACCCTCCGGAATAATTATGACATACTCACTGGGCTGACAGGTGGAAACCTTGGTTTCCACCCGTCAGCCCAGCAGGAAAGTGGCAGCAACATTGTCACCGGCTCCTAATTGAGCTGGCTGCAATGCTGCTGACCGCAGGGTGCACCAGCACCCTCACAATGCTCCCTGTCTGAGCATTGCGAGGGTGCTGGGAAGGGAGACCCCTGCACGAGCAGTGCAGAGGCCCACCTGTAGCCCCCTCCACCTGTTCCCTGCCAGCCTTTTCATGGCTGAGAACCAGGTCATAATCAGCAGAGCAGCGCCGCCCTGGCTGATTCTGACCTCTCCCACCGTCAGCCCCCGGGGGTACCCTGCCAGGTTTAGTGACCGTCAGACTAATTATGAGGCTCTAAGTTTGGAATTCTCAACCAGGTCCCTGACCACGAATGACAAGAGATATTTAACGTTGAGAAGCAGGATCTGCAAGACTATTGATATACCGAATACAAGAGGAATCCTGCTACCATGAACCTTAACAGACACAGGCGTCCCCCACCCGTCACCTGCCCCGGCCCTGATCTAGCCTCATTGAGAAAGGTTTACACTCAAATGGGGTCCCAATCTAGTGAACGGGGCAATATGCCATTGAAAGTAGGAGTACTCTTTTAATTATTGTACAACAAGATGAGTAAACGTGTCCCCCCACTGCCCCCGTGGACTTTCAAAACAACGGGAATGTTTGGCTTCATCACAATCATTTAGAGTCATTGCCTTCAAGTGTCGTATACCGGTTGGGCACTGCAGGAGCACCATATACTTCTCATCCAGCACAAAGAAGCGATATCAGTCAGCCAAGTAAAACCATACTTGCATTGTTCCCCACAGTTCAAGAACAAACATCTATGTCTCACACTAATTGCATCACGCCCCATTTTCTAGTATTCATTCCCAATTTGGAACTGATTTTGCCTGGAGAGGAGCTTGTTACATACCAGGCAATGGAGCATTGTCTCCCTTGGCTTGAAGATGCCTTCATTTGGCTCCAGGTGTCCTCCTCGCTGGTCTTTGGACCTTTCTCCTAGGGTATCATGCTCTAAGGATAGTATTTTTGCATTGCCCCTTTGGTGTTTTGCGAAATCTATTTTTACTCATGATTCTCAGACTCTGTTATATCTAAAGTTCTGGTGATTACTTAATTATCTTATAGGATTGAAAGGTCAACTGAAATTGTGGACCCTTATCTATATTTTTGATTACCCAAGAACAGGTCATGCTTTTCTTGATTTGGATACACCCTTTTGCTCACTATTATCACATGTGCATCACAGCTGAGTGAGCATCAAGCACATTTTTCATTCATACCCACTGCCCCATTATGCAATGCTTTCATAAAGAAACATTTTCTTGATCATTGCTTGGAACAAATGACTTTTTGGTTTGTAGTATTGTTGCACTCATATATCTAGAAGCCATTATTTTGTATTACAATGCTTATCCAAGATCACTGACAGTTGTCAGGTGCCCTTGTTATGCAGACATTTCTAAAAGAGGCAATTTCAAAATGTCAACTTATAATTCGACCTCACCATTAACAACAGTTTTAACTTGCAATTTCTCAAACACAGCCATGAAATGTTTACCTGTTTCCAATCAAACTTTATCATTTATTAAAGTAATCGAGCAACCTAATGTCATTCTATGGAAGATGTAGGTCTTGCAGGATGGAAAAATGAGTTTAGGAGTTGTACACTACCAGTACATATCAAACTTAAAGGTACACATCCAGCCTTTTAATTACAATGTACCCTGTCCTATGAATATACCATGGCCGCCCTAGGGGTGACCTCTATGTAATAAAAGGGAGATTTAAGGTTTGGCAAGGGGTTTATTTTGCCAACTCGACTCGTAGGTTTGAAATTGCATTCAGGTTGCAACGGCAGACCTGGGACATGTTTTAAGGGGCTACTTAAGTGGGTTGTACAATGCGTGCTGCAGACCCACTGTTAGCATTTACAGGCCCTTAGTATATGATATACCAATTTACTCCGGACTTATAAGTAATCGAAATATGCCAATCCGACATAATCCAGTTACCATGCTTAGGGCAGTTAGCAGAATCACTTTAGCACTGCTTAGCAGTGGAAAAGTGTACAGAGTCCTGAAGACAACAAGGAAATGTCAGCCAAATACCAAAATGATCTCAAAATGTTTTGGGGAGGACCATACTAAGGCCGACAGGTCTAACACACTTTATAGTTGAAGTTTATGTTGGGGACATTTAAAAAGCATGTTCTTTTGTAACAAATGTATGAGAATATTTTTGTTGAAGTTTTAGTATTTTCTATTTTAAGACTTGTTAGCAGTCAGGTTGAATATATATAATTGTACAGAAACTGAATGATTTACCTTTTTTATGTATTTGTATTGTATGAGATAATGCTGATAACAATAAATATATTGATTTATTGATTGATATTAGTGTTCTTGATTGTGCTTGAATGAAGGCATTGATTGTGCTTGAATGAAGGCATTGTTATGACAAAGTAAGACTGAGAAAGATGTTTGAGAGTGAAAAAATGACCACGAGTAGATTCCATATATATTATTTACAAAAAAAATATTGTAATCCATGCCATTAGGAACTTTCTGCTTGTTGTTCATGACATGTATTTGTGGCAGGAGGTTTCATGTTTTGGGATGAAATGGTAACTGAAATTTGCACTTATGAAATCATTGCATTGAGGGCTCTGCAAAGCATGAGCACGTAGTCGCTACTGAGATTAAGATACTCTGCGTTCACCCTCTTCTCCAAAGCTTCCATTTATGCCTAGTCACGAATACTCACTCAAAGCCTGGATTTACACACAGACCTTAACAATATGCACTATCAAATATTTCTTTGTTGCACGCTAAACCACAAAACGACACCATGTGGTGTAAATAATTATGCTTAGGGTATGTTAGATGAATGCAAGAGGTGACAATGGCTTGAATGCAATGATAGCAATGTCAATTTCAAAAAATGACTATCCAGAACCTTTCAGAATGCTTAATTAATAGTTTTATCTCATAAATTTGAAGATGCACAGCAGTTAAACTAAGAAAAAGGTAGTGATAAACATCTCTAAATTCCCCAAAACAGTACTTGAGAAAATACAATCTGACACTGAAACAAAAATATTAGAAGAGAAAGTAATAAGCATTATAGAACATTGGAATGCTGGGGGCTCCATTGAAAACAATGGAGTGCTGCGGGCTTTTACTGGCCGGTAAAAGCCCGCAGCGCCAACATTCCAATGTTCGCTTTGTTCACTGGAACAGCTGTGAACAAAGCCTCACTGAGCCCAAGGGGATTTTAATCCCCTCGGGCTCCGTGAATTTTTTTTTTTTTAATAGAACATTCTGCCCTGAGTGGCAGAATGTTCTAATAGCCTTAGAACCCGCCGTAGCGTGCTCTACCGGCTCTTAAAGTCCCTCTCCCTTGTTAAATGCCCTCGCCTTCGGCTCAGGCATTTAACGCAGGGAGCGGGCCTTTAATAGCCGGTAGAGCTCGCTACGGCGGGTTCTAAGGCTATAATGGAAAAAATACACTAGTAAACAAAAAGAAGAAATTAAGTTGCAATGGATGATAATGTACAATATAAAATACTGGATGTTATAAAAGAAAAATACATGTAAATGTGAAATGAAAACAGGAACACCATCGACTGGGAAAGCATTGCGTAGAGTCTGCTTCTGGCAGGTCTTATTCAGCTGTTGTTCTTCTTCAGGCTCCAATGTAAGCCTCTCCCAACCCAACCCTCCATCCTATTTAACTTTGATCGAGCAGTGATGGACAGGGTACAGACTCAGGATGCATTGTGTCAGGACTCGCGGTACTGCCTCTCGGTTTGTGCGCAAAAGGAAGCAAGAAACCACTTCCTGTTTCCTTGCATGCAAATCAAAAAAAGAAGAACGAAAACAGAAGCATATACATTAGCATGCCTCCTTCTAAAACTATTGGTTACAGGAAGTATAGCAGACTCAGTGAATGTGGGAGGCCATCAAAAACTCCACAAAAGTATATTTTAATTAATGATTGTAGGAGGCTGGACTGGCTTGTAGTGAGTACCAAGGGGTACTTACACCTTGCACCAGGCCCAGTTATCCCTTATTAGTGTATAGGGTGTCTAGCAGCTTAGGCTGATAGATAATGGTAGCTTAGCAGAGCAGCTTAGGCTGAACTAGGAGACGAGTGAAGCTCCTACAGTACCACTAGTGTCATATGCACAATATCATAAGAAAACACAATACACAGATATACTGAAAATAAAGGTACTTTATTTTTATGACAATATGCTAAACGTATCTCAGTGAGTACCCTCAGTAGGAGGATAGCAAATATACACAAGATATATGTACACAATACCAAAAATATGCAGTATAGTATTAGAAAACAGTGCAAAGAATGTATAGTTACAATAGAATGCAATGGGGACACATAGGGATAGGGGCAACACAAACCATATACTCCAAAAGTGGAATGCGAACCACGAATGGACCCCAAACCTATGTGACCTTGTAGAGGGTCGCTGGGACTGTAAGAAAACAGTGAGGGTTAGAAAAATAGCCCACCCCAAGACCCTGAAAAGTGAGTGCAAAGTGCACTAAAGTTCCCCAAAGAGCACAGAAGTCGTGATAGGGGAATTCTGCAGGAAAGACACAAATCAGCAATGCAACAACGATGGATTTCCAAACGAGGGTAACTGTGGAACAAGGGGACCAAGTCCAAAAGTCACAAGCAAGTCGGAGATGGGCAGATGCCCAGGAAATGCCAGCTGTGGGTGCAAAGAAGCTGCTACTGGACAGTAGAAGCTGAAGATTCTGTGGGAACGACAAGGGCTAGAGACTTCCCCTTTGGAGGATGGATGCCCCACGCTGTGGAAAGTTGTGCAGAAGTGTTTTCCTGAAGAAAGACCACAAACAAGCCTTGCTAGTTGCAAGTTGTGCGGTTAGGGTTTTTGGATGCTGCTGTAGCCCAGGAGGGACCAGGATATCGCCAATTGTGTTAGGGGACAGAGGGGGTGCCCAGCAAGACAAGGAGCCCTCTCAGAAGCAGGCAGCACCTGCAGAAGTGCCAGAACAGGCACTACAAAGAGGAGTGAAACAGTGCTCACCCAAAGTCGCACAAAGGAGTCCCACGTCGCCAGAGGACAACTTAGAAAGTCGTGCAATGCAGGTTAGAGTGCCGTGGACCCAGGCTTGGCTGTGCACGAAGGATTTCCGCCAGAAGTGCACAGAGGCCGGAGTAGCTGCAAAAGTCGCGGTTCCCAGCAATGCAGTCTGGCGTGGGGAGGCAAGGACTTACCTCCACCAAACTTGGACTGAAGAGTCACTGGACTGTGGGAGTCACTTGGACAGAGTTGCTGGGTTCAAGGGACCTCGCTAGTCATGCTGAGAGGAGACCCAGGGTACCAGTGATGCAGTTCTTTGGTGCCTGCGGTTGCAGGGGGACGATTCCGTCGACCCACTGGAGATTTCTTCGGAGCTTCTAGTGCAGAGAGGAGGCAGACTACCCCCACAGCATGCACCACCAGGAAAGCAGTCGAGAAGGCGGCAGGATCAGTGTTACAGAGTTGCAGTAGTCGTCTTCGCTACTTTGTTGTAGTTTTGCAGGCTTCCAGCGCAGTCAGCAGTCGATTCCTTGGCAGAAGGTGAAGAGAGAGATGCAGAGGAACTCGGATGAGCTCTTGCATTCGTTATCTAAGGAATTCCCAAAGACAGAGACCCTAAATAGCCAGAAAAGAGGGTTTGGCTACCTAGGAGAGAGGATAGGCTAGCAACACCTGAAGGAGCCTATCAGAAGGAGTCTCTGACGTCACCTGCTGGCACTGGCCCCTCAGAGCAGTCCAGTGTGCCAGCAGCACCTCTGTTTCCAAGATGGCAGAGGTCTGGAGCACACTGGAGGAGCTCTGGGCACCTCCCAGGGGAGGTGCAGGTCAGGGGAGTGGTCACTCCCCTTTCCTTTGTCCAGTTTCGCGCCAGAGCAGGGCTGAGGGGTCCCTGAACCGGTGTAGACTGGCTTATGCAGAAATGGGCACCATGTGTGCCCATGAAAGCATTTCCAGAGGCTGGGGGAGGCTACTCCTCCCCTGCCTTCACACCATTTTCCAAAGGGAGAGGGTGTAACACCCTCTCTCTGAGGAAGTCCTTTGTTCTGCCTTCCTGGGCCAAGCCTGGCTGGACCCCAAGAGGGCAGAAACCTGTCTGAGGGGTTGGCAGCTGCAGTGAAACCCCTGAAAAGGCAGTTTGGCAGTACCCGGGTCTGTGCTACAGACCCGTGGGATCATGGGATTGTACCAACAATGCCAGGATGGCATAGAGGGGGCAATTCCATGATCTTAGACATGTTACATGGCCATATTCGGAGTTACCATTGTGAAGCTACACATAGGTAGTGACCTACAGGTAGTGCACGCGTGTAATGGTGTCCCCGCACTCACAAAGTCTGGGGAATTGGCCCTGAACAATGTGGGGGCAACTTGGCTAGTGCCAGGGTGCCCACACACTAAGTAACTTAGCACCCAACCTTTACCAGGTAAAGGTTAGACATATAGGTGACTTATAAGTTACGTAAGTGCAGTGTAAAATGGCTGTGAAATAACGTGGACGTTATTTCACTCAGGCTGCAGTGGCAGGCCTGTGTAAGAATTGTCAGAGCTCCCTATGGGTGGCAAAAGAAATGCTGCAGCCCATAGGGATCTCCTGGAACCCCAATATCCTGGGTACCTCAGTACCATATACTAGGGAATTATAAGGGTGTTCCAGTATGCCAATGTAAATTGGTAAAATTGGTCACTAGCCTGTTAGTGACAATTTGAAAGAAATGAGAGAGCATAACCACTGAGGTTCTGATTAGCAGAGCCTCAGTGAGACAGTTAGTCATAACACAGGTAACACATACAGGGCACACTTATGAGCACTGGGGCCCTGGCTGGCAGGGTCCCAGTGACACATACAGCTAAAACAACATACATACAGTGAAATATGGGGGTAACATGCCTGGCAAGATGGTACTTTCCTACAATGATGCACCATTGTAACCTTATGCGTAGTAATGGACAAGCCATCGTTGAAGAGTTACCAAAGGTGGAATCTTTGTAGTCTGAAATTCTTCAGTTCCCCTAAGTCTAATTGAGGTGGGGGAACTGTGAGTTTAGTGAGCAGAATATCCACCATTTTGACACTGTGTTTCCTTTGCCTGTAGCTAAATTGTGCCTAGACAATAAATCATATTTTCTACAGATAATGTGCCCTTGTGAGGCATTGAAATACTATCTGAAATGTATTCTCTCTAGACCTTGTATTTGATGCACTGTCATAAAAACCTACTAGCCATTTTGGCATGTTGTACTACCTGTGGATAGCTGAAGACCCAGTACACAATAGTCAACAGAGGGAGAAGAAAAAAACCTCAGAACATCTCAGGTCAGCAGACCAAAGTCTTAGCAAAAAAAGGGTCAAGTGTACTCCAGTAATTGTATTTCTCTTTAGAGAGCTGGTGTCTTTAGAGTGTCATTGACTTGTCATCACTCCTCACATATTTAACTCGGAGTTACTGCTGTCACTGTTTCATTGATTTTGGATCATCGTGACATGCCCGTATGAGGATGCACGTGAACAGTATGTACATGGTCCTCTTTTCGAAACAGCAGTTTACAATGGATTATATCTCTAGATATAGGTTAGTACCAAATGTTGTACTGAACTCTGAGGGCGAAAGCAATACATAAGAGCTTTGGAAGTCAACATGTATGGTGTGCTCTAATTTACACAAAATGGGAGTGTTACACTTCACATCTGCTCTAAGCGTGTTTTTCCTAATTGATTTATCCTGCTATTAGACATTTGTACTTGCTGGGGTTGATGATCACAAATATTCTTACAGCAATATTTGCGCATATGTATTTATCTTCATAAATATTGGATAGTTATTCATGGTCACACCAATACTTTATTGATTAATTGTTTATTATTATATTGCAATCTATGCGTGATATATGAATTACATACGACCTCAGCCAAAATCATCAAGGCATGGCATATATGTTCCTAACTTCATCATGCTCCTGTTCATGAAGTGCGTGGGTATTATGGCTTTAAATGAAGGCGGACTTATAATACAAATAGTCTGGATAACAAAGGGGTGAAAAAAGCATACTTATCTCAGATGACTTAAAATATGTGTGCGTAGCTCGTCAGAAAATATAACATGGAAATTGCCCAACTGAAAGTATTTCAGTGGAACAATCACAGATGATGCTTGTGTACAGTTTCACTTCGATGTACAAATCAAAGACAAGTTTAGAGGTGAACCCTTCTACGACTGTATGTACTGAGGAGTTAAAATGACTCGTGTGTTTGCAGGGATAAAACATGACAGATTAGTTTAACCTAAAATCAGATTACCGAGGACCTTTCACAATGCTAAATTGAGTTTCATCTTGCATACATTTGAAAATAGACAACAGTTAAAGTAAGCACATGGCAGTGATAAAAATACCCAAATTAGCAAAGGCATTTCTTACAAAAATACAATCTAACTCAGAAACAAAAATATTACAGGAGAAAGTAATACTAAAGTAAGAATATACTAGCAAGAACACAACTGGGAATTATACAGCAAAAGCTCGCATTGCACAGTAAAAACATGAATGCAACAGAAAGGAGACCCGTATGCAAGTTTCTATCCCTCTCGAATTAACTCAAGATACTAAATTGAAACTGGCCCTTAGGGTTTGCAAAATACCTTTTAACAAAGGAATAAATGGCAAAGTGGTGAACAAATTAGAGAGAAACTGCAGTGTTAAATTAGTAGAGAAACATATGGCAGAAGGATTTACAAAAGAAGCTAAAAAAACATTTTTTTATATTTAAGAAGAAAAAGTAAACATACTGTATTTCTGGTGTTTGCGGCCGGGGACTCCAAGGGCCAGGAATCATTGCGGCAGAGGGCGTCATCCCATAGAGCAGCTCACCAAACAGGTGCTTAAAGGAGAGGTGCGCTTCCCGTAGCGCAGAGCATACCAGCATTTCTGTTGTTTGCTGCTGGTATTCCAAGGTCCGGAAATCATCGCGGTGGAGGCCGTCATCCCATAGAGCAACTCACCAAACAGGTGCTTAAAGGAGAGGTGAACTTCCTGGAGCATGGGACACATGTGGCCGCGTCCCATGGCAAAGACCAGGCCAAAAGCGGACCACTCTGCCCCTGTCGACGGCCGAACGAAGCTGTGATAGGCCACCCCCTGTGACCGTCAGCTTTGTGCCTGTCATGCAGTAAGTACACTAGGCCAGTGGTTCCCAACCTTTAGACTTCTGTGGACCCCTACTTTATCATTACTGGAACACAGGGACTCCCACTGAGTTATTATTTGAATCCGGGAACCCCTCCACTGAGTCATTACTGAAAGTTGGGGACCTAGTCTGTTAATAATATTGAATTTCTAATCAGTTGCGCATCCCCTGGGGAGGCTTTGGGACCCCCAGACTACAGGTTGGGAACCACTGCTTGAGGCAGCTATTGCCACTTTTTTGCTTTAGCCCTCGTTGTTTTTTACTTCTGCCTGCTCAACCATTTAGTTACTCTAAAATGGGGAAGAGAAAATGAACCGCTGCAAGCAGTGCTTTAAATGGGCCGGTACTGTCTGGTACTGAGTAGCGGCTCTTTTTTTGTTTTGAGAGGGAGAGTACTGGCACATCTCAAGAAAAATGTAATACTTTTAATTGGAGAGTACCAGCACTTCTCGGAAACAAGCAAGTACCCTGGCACAGAGTACCTGCACTTAAATTTTTCCATTTCAAGCACACAAAGGTTGCAACAGATGAGTTAACCTCTATAGGCGTGATGATGCACCAAATGCAGTTAATAGACCGGATTCACATTGTTCATTGCCCCCAGCTAAATAGAAGCGCCCACAGTACAGGAGGGGTAAGGCCGTTCCGGTCACCTGCCCAAAATCTAAGGGGGAACTGCCAGTCACGACAAGGCCTGGGACATCGGCCATGGATATAGTCAGCATGATTACCTGTCTAGAGGACAAATTAGTGAACTTGATTGCTGTCGTAATGAATAGGCTGGACTCATTAGAGTTGTATATCATGGATAAAAACTCTAATGGTCAGCATTCCAGCCCTTTGATCAGGAATGCAAGCATGGACACTTATGTGGATATGGGTCGTGCCATTGTCTTTGGAGACTCTTCTGCCTCTTCTAGCCCTCCCTACAACTTCAAGGACCCCAACAATATTCAGACTGGGGCCCCAGTATTGAAGTATTTAGCCATAAGATACATAATGGTCAAAATAACTCCTAAACGCAGCCTGCAAACAAGACTCTGTCATCAGAATCATCTCCTCTGGGCCCACAGATTCTCTAGGTACCACCCCAAATGACCCCATCTGTGCTGGTCCTCAAAGGTGTCACACCATTGAACCCAGGAATTTGTGAAAACTATGACCAGTTATGAAATAAGGTTGTACACTGCCTCAAAAGGAATGTGGATGGTTTGTGGCAACTACACAACACGATTAATCATGTCTGCAAAGTTGACTCGCCCAAATATTCTGGGAGGTTGCTTTGTCCTATTACTTTTGCAACCGAGGTGAGCACTAACCCAAAGGAGTCTGGTAGCACTGATGATGATGGATGCAAAGGGTTAAGACTTGCAACATGGAATTTCACAGCAATGGGTGCAAAAGTGACAAATCTGGATTGTTTGGCATCTATTAAATATTATGCTGTTTTGTGCGTCTAGGAGGCTTTTAGAACCCCCATTCATTGATGGCTTTGCAATTTACCATACTCCTGGGATCCCTGGTTCTTTTGGTAGGGCCAAGGGAAGATTGATGACTCTGGTGGCATTAACTTTTCCAGGTCAGATTATGTGGACTAACTTGGCCTTGTCACATTGTCAGATCATTTTCTTTAAGTGTAATAGGGCTCGTATCCTATTGGTAAAGATTTAGAATACTGTTTTTGATGTTTATAATTGTGCCATAGTGAAATCCTTGCATGAGGATATCGAGCAAAGTCTAAGCAAAACAAATAGTAGGTATGTTTATAATTGTGCCATAGTGAAATCCTTGCATGAGGATATCGAGCAAAGTCTGAGCAAAACAAATAGTAGGTATGTGTTCTTGTGGATAGGAGGCTTCAAAGCCAGATGTTGCCAAATGTCCCAGAAATTTCTTGTGGTCTGCTGGATATGTAGGGGGAGCCAAAAACCCTTTTTTAGTTACAACCCTTATGGGGAGGACTGAAATTGGTTGATGATAAGTTACAACTTAATATTTGCTTTTGATTTAACAAACATCAGCACAGTCCTAACACCAACTTTTATTGGGCATGGTCATCCAAGCTTAATTGATTTCATTTTTCTCTCTTCTTGTTTGAGGCCCTGAATGGGGGGCAACTTGGTTTTGGACTCTCCTTTGAGCAATCAATTAATTGTCACTCTTTCGATGAGTAATGATTTCTTTGAAAAGAAGCAAGTGGCATCCCTTACCAGAGGTATGGCCTACTCTTCCAACAAGGGTGTCACCATGAGCTGGGCAAAAGTAGATAGTGACATGCTCTTTTCAACCTTAGTAGCAGCCCTGTGGTGTGACTTTGTCAAATGCTTGGAGATAAACAAGGAGGAGGGGCTTGAGATAATCAGTAGCTTTGAGAGAATATGCAGGACTGCTAGGTATACACTTACTGTCATGATAAAAACCTACAATAATAGAGGCCAATGGTGGCTCAATTGTACTTGTACCAAGGCCCATCACCAGCTGCTGCTGGCACTTGAAACTGTGCCCAGGGATTCAGAGCGTGTCAGAGTGTGCAGAAAGAAGTATAAGGCTGCTTTACCTACCTAATAAGAAATGCTAGTGGATGAGACTTATCATGAATTGGTAAAAGCTAGTAAGATCAGAGACAGCAAGTTATTCTGGCAAACAGTTAATCAGAACTATACGGAGAGGGCTAGTAACACAGGGATTGACACAGTGATTCCCCCGGAGGCTTGGTTAGAGCATTTTTCCCAATTATACTCAGACCCTTCCTCACTTTAGTGAGCAGTCTCATTATGGCCCAGACTTCTACACCTATACTTAAACCATCAGTTGCTCCTTCACAACTCCTCTATACCCTTGATATTGAAGTATATGATGTGCTGGAAGCTATTAATAAGTGTCTCACCAATACAGCCCCAGGCCCGAACAGGATACCTGTTGACATTTTTAGGGCAAATCTCCCTCGTTGGGTCCCCTTTTGACAAATGTTCTTTAGGTGGCGTCACTTACCGGTCCACTTACTGGTTACTGGTCCACCCAGGACTTGGCCTCATGCAACAACAAAGTGCAATTTAATTTATTTCAGCACGAACATCCAACGCGTTTCGGCAGCAGCCTTACTCATGGATACATCATTGTTACAAGTTAAAAACCCAGATAATAGTAAACATAAAAAACAGACAAATCTCAATTCCCCCACCAAAAGACATATTTTTGTATTTTTGCAATTAGATTTTATTCTATTTATTCTCAGGAGATTGATATCACGTTAAATTTAAAGATTTTGATGGATTGGAACAAAAATTAGAGCTACATTTTAAAAGATTATGGTACAAACTACTGTGTAATTTACTTATAGATGCACTTTAAGATGGCCGCCACAGTATGTGTCTTTTGGTGGGGGAATTTAGATTTGTCTGTTTTTTATGTTTACTATTATCTGGGTTTTTAACTTGGAGCACTGTAACAATGATGTATCCATGAGTAAGGCTGCTGCCGAAACGCGTTGGATGTTCGTGCTGAAATAAATTAAATTGCACTTTGGAGGTGTCCTGGGTCTCCTGTTATTTTAAGGAGTGTTGGAAACTTTATTAGGGCTTCTCGGAGCCCATCCAGGACCGCTGTGTAGAGTTCCTGCATTCCGAGACTTTCTTGTGAGATATATATATATATATATATATATATATATACATATATATATATAATATATATATATATATATATCAATATATATATAATTGTCCACAGACCACTCCTTGCCTTACTCGAGGAAGCACACGAACTCCTCAAAGGTAAGCATCGTATTCATTCATTTGATCTTCATCATATCATAATCTGATGAACATTAGCACCATGAAACCAACCCAACGTGTTTCAGTGTTTTCCGCCTTGCTCATGGGTATTCCATTCACATAATTCATTCAAAATGTAAAGTGATGTAAGATTTATAAGGACCCTGACTTAGGTCCAAAAACCGGCTCTGCACCTTTAATAACACATCATAAGACACCCTCTATTAAGGATTATGTGGTGAGGAGTCACTTTTCATCAAAAAGCAAACAAAATTGGTTAGTGGAGCAACAGAAGGGATTCATTAAATGTAATAATGGTAAAGCATGTACAATTGGTAAGTCAACAAAAATGATTACAATGCCCAATAACACTGAAATTCAAATTAAGCATAGAATAACTTGCAAAACAAAATATACAGTGTATGTAATTGAGTGCCATTGTGGTTTAAAATTTGTTGGTAGTACTATCTGTATGCTTAAGAAAAGAATTTTGGAACATGTGAGAGTGATTTTACATATTGATTTCACTTATGCAGTTGAAAAACATTTAAAAACACATTAAATCAATGGTTGGAAAACTTTGAAATATTATGGAATAGATCACATTCCAGAACATGAAAGAGGTGGAGATAGGACAAGAAAATTGAGACAACTTTAGTCAAAATATATTATTCAGTTAAGAACTAAGACACCTTGGGGATTGAATAATGATGAGGGGCTTATTGTACATTTATAAGGATTTTGAGATTCTGAAATTTATTGTGATATAGCTAGATGAAATTTGTTACATAAAATCAAGTCAAGATCCAATTAAATTCACAAATATGGTACTACATCGATATACGTAAATAATTACTGAATCACTTAAAAAATATATGTTTAATGGAATTTTGTGAATCAGGTAAATTAGGGCCTTATGGAGTGATCAGGATATAGAAATGATTGTTTATAATTGATCTTGAAATTGATGGGTAACAAATGAGAGCAAGCAAACCATTCTTGAAGATTTTTTGTTAAATTCAAAGCTCTTAAATTAACTTTTAATACTATTATTACATATTGAATTATTTTTGTTTATATATATATTTTTGAGAAAAGATAATAATTTAATTTGTTTTTATGTTTTGAATATAGTACAAGTCCCAGAATGCCTTTCATTGGTAATAGTGATTTGTGAGTATAAAAGTGAACAGAGTGGAAGAACTTTGATGAGGACCGTATGGTCAAAACGCGTCGTTTTGTTGCATTGAATAAATTATATGAAGGAACAAGCCCTCACGGAGTGCGTGGCATTTTTCTTTTGCTGAATAATTACACAGAGGGACCGGTCTACCATCATGCTTCGCACCAGCTGGTGGGCGCGTCATTAATTTGACAGCATTGTATTGGATATAAATTTATATATATATATATACTTACTAAAAATATATATATATATATATATATATATATATATATATATATATATACTTACTAAAAATATATATATATATATATATATATATACTAAACTGTTAAGCTTTTTGGTCTTCCTTACTTACATACTGCTGTTTATGCAGATTGGCAACTAGAGCAGCATCAAAAATCAGTCTGTCTCAACCAAGTTTCTGTACGGTGCCCTAGATGTGGTTCAGGGTCTTCATTATAGTTGCTGCAGTTCATCTTCAGCTGTTCTTCAACCTACCTTTCTTCCTTTTTGCCATCTGGGATCCAGTAGAGAGCTGTTCTTGTGATGGTACCCTGTTCTCGTCTGTTGGATTAGCCTATCCATCTTCTTTTTCTGATAATGATTCTGTCCCTGTTCTCTTTCTTGCATCTTGGGAGCAATTTCTTTTTGGAGACTGTTCATGGCCAGAAAATGTGTAAGATTCTTCTCTGGTTATTGGTGTGGAAAGATGTCAGTTTGGTGATGCATACCATGATTTCTGATTTCTTCATACAGATCTTCAGGCCCACTTCCTATGCTTAGATTAAGTCATCATTTCCTTCATATGATGGTGTGTGAGAGCAAAGTCAGGTCCTCTGCATAGTCAAGGGCCTCCTGTGTAGTAAATAAGGTCCATCTTATGCCTCTGGCTTGGTCTTCTGCTGTTCCTCGTATCACCCTGTCGATGATTAGGTTGAAGAACAATGTTTGCATCACACATCCCTGTCTCACATTAATCTTGACATCAAAGCTATACTCACTATCTATCACCTTGCAGGAAAATTTATCATTGAAGCTGTTGATGAGAAGAACTATCTGCTGTGAGATGCATTGGCTCATGGTATAAGCCTGAGGCTAGTAAAGGCTTTCTCAAAATAAATGAAGTTGATGAGTACTGGTCTCTTCTACTCCGTGCACTACTCTGTAATGTAGTGTAGAGTAAGGATCTTATCAACACACAATCTGCCCCTGCAGGACTCAGCCTGTCATTTTCTAAACTGCTTGGCACCAGCATCAGAAATGTCATGTTTAATATTTGTCATCAGGGCTATACTCGGGCCTGACAGAAGGGTGATTTGATACCAATTGTTACTGTTGGTTCATGCTCGCTTCTTTAGAATCTTGACAATTATATCTTGGTTCCAGTCATGGTACCTTATTCCCCTCCTAAATCGATATACACATTAGGGTTGCCTTGAACTTTTTTGCATTCAGTTTCTCTTGCCAGGAGCTTTTCCGTTCTTGAGTGATCAGTTGGGAGTTACAATTTCTATTTTCTGTAAAGGGAGGAGGTTCACATCCAAGTCCATCTCTGCTTCTTGGATGTCTGCATCACTTGTTGGTACTGGTCTATTCAAGACGCCTTTGAGGTGCTCGTCCTATCATGCTTCTTGCTCTTTCTGTGTTGTGAGTAGTCTGCCGTGGTTGTCAATGATAGAGGTGTTGTATGTTACACATTATGAATCTCTGACTATCATCAAGATCTTCCTCTACTGGCTGGTTCTTCTGCTTGCCTGCCAAAATTTTTCATTTATGCTTGCATGTCTGCTCTTGTCATTTTTTTAATGTTCTAATTGCTTCTATGCACTGTTGCTTGTACTTTTACTGCCGCCTCTACAATTTGGTCTCCATGAGTTCCTTTTTTGTTGCCTTCCTATCTTCAATGGCTTGCTATGTATCTTTTCTTATCCACTCTTTCCTCTTCCCTGTCTTGGTCCCCAGGCATGTTTCACACTGCACTTCACATATATTGAACAGACCTGTATCCATTCCTTGTTGGCTATGCCTACAGTAGGCTCAGACTGATCTTCCATGTCTGCCAGGAACTGGATTGATGCCTATCGGTCTCAGGGGTCCTGTAGTTTTACCACATCAAAGTGCTGTTATCCTTATGTTTTGCATTCACTTTTTCTGAGTTTCTGTTTCACAAGAACGTTCACTAGGTGGTTTCCCAGAACCATCAAATAAGTTTTGCTTTAGTGTATCAGTCAGGGGAGTGCCCGCTCATGTTTTAAAGTTATCTCACCCAGAAATAGTTTTCCCTGCTACAGCTCTGTGCTAAACAATAAAATCATAAAATTTCCATAGAATGAGGATTATCCAGCCACTGCACCACGTGGAGGGTATAGTGTCTTTGGAAAAGCGTCTTGCTTATTCATCAATACAGGAGTGAACTGGTTGTGAATGATAGCGCATGGTGTCCCATGGGATCATGTATTCAACAATATTGTCTGTGGTGCATGATATAACTCTGATTCAACATGCAACTTTTACCAAAACTCAGACTGCCCTTTCATCTTCTTTGAGATACTTATTTAGTCCCTGGTACTGGTTTTACAAATACCTTAAGCCTCACTAGAAGGAATGTCCTTCTTAACCTATGACTTGTTCCCCAGAATTTCATTGGGATGCCAAGCTCATTGATTGGAGCCAAATTTGAAAGACTTTCAATCTGGGCCTACCTTGCAGTGAACATAACCAAAATGATTGCCTTGTTAAGTTGCACTTGGACTTGTGTTTATTTTCACTGCATTTAGCCAACTCTGCTGTCCTCATGAGTGATAATAAAAATGTGGTAGAGTAACAAGGTTAAGCAGTAGGAGGTAAAACAACTAGGTAAGCAGTAGCTGATATTTACAATTATTAGTGTTGGCAAGAGTACAACCACATGGAATGTCCTACCTGGTCTTAGTTTACATCCAAGCACTTTGGATGATTGAAGAGAGAGATAACAAAAGTATCCATCAGTATAGATACTCTTGCCAGGGTTCCAGTGGCCTGAAATTCAACCCAAAACTTAAACTGAATCCACTATCAACGTTTAACCATCCTGAATCATTACCCAATATCCAATTCCCAGTGTGTATTCTACTGCCTCTGGTTTCCTCATTGAGTTTGAAGCAGGGATGACCATTTGTGCCACAGTGTCAAGGACTCGGTTTCTTGTTTGGAGCTCAAGCTCCTACCCACTATCCCGATCTTCTGCCTTTCCAAGATTGTGCCAATAGAATGAGACTAAGTCAGTGGGCTGTCACCAGGGTTGAGCAACACTACTAGAACCCATGATCAGACTAATCACTGACACCACCATTCCTCCCTGCTAGTGTTAGAGTCCTGACTTGATTTCATTAACTCTGCTCTGGGTTTATAGTGAATGATTTTCAAACCCACTCATGTGTGGTGGCAATCCCTGACACTTCAGGAGTCTGTAGATGCAAAGGTGCTGGAATGGATGTGATGGTCACCGACCATCGAATAAAAGGAGAGTTCGACAGAGGGTCCCGGAGCCCCATCATGGAGCATGATTTGACTAGCCCCTCCTGATAAGCTTATTCCTTCTCTATGTGGCTCAAAGTCCTTCCAAAACTGCTCAATCAGACACAATAGAAAAGCACTGGCCACCTTTCAGCAGTTAAAGACTGAGAAGAGTATCTGCCTAACGCTGCATACTCCAAAGCTACAACAGTTAGTGTGAGTGATCACATTCACTTCCTGGCCTTTGTACATCTGCATATGGTGATCCTGGGGAGAGGGGCCTATCCCAGTTTGGTATGATTTTCCATGCCTAAATCATCGCCTTTGTTTCTCCTGAATTGTGATTGGCGAGAAGCACCTTGACACTATCGGGATGTTCAGAGCCATGATCCAAAGAAAAGCTTCCTAAGACCTGACATCATGGTGCTACATGGGTGAAGGAGAGTCCACAAACATAGAAACAGGACTTCACCTCAGTTCAAGAAAAATCCATAAACACTTCAATTATGTCTGCACCCTGGCCTGCTTCTCCATCTTTATAGTAGAAGATCTCCCCCAGGCATCAAAAAGAGTTGTACAAGGGGAAAAACTAATTAAACAATGAAACTCCGTCCTAGGGCCCCCAAGGACCAAACCGTCGCTCTGCTACCAGAACTGTTAACGCGTCCGTCTATGTTAATTTTATACACATCAGGACTCGTTTTAGGCCGATGAATCTTTGGACCCAGTGGTGAGACACCGTAAGACGAGACAACTGATCAATACATCAAACCATATATCAATAATATTGTTAACATATATCACCACAATGTATTTCACTTTAGACATTAATAAATCTTGGACGCAACCATGACCTTTCAGTCATGAATAACCACACCTTATTGAAGTTTTGTGAATTTTATTCCCTATTGATTACAATCTAATAGCAAATGTGTTAATCTCAAAACCAAGAAGCAAAGAACATTATCACGAAGCGGCGACTATGATAAGTTTTCATCAATGCAAAGTTCACAAATATAAGATAATCATATGAGATAACAAATCAAAATACATAGAACCTCCTAAAGGTTAGTTCAGCATAGCACCGTGTCAGTCACGTCAGTAACGTCAGTCAGGATGAACACCTCATCTAACCCCTAATTAGCATTAGCATGTTGGGCTTCATGCAAAACAATTTAGAACATCAATTTGGAAAACGTCTAACTAAGGTCTCTAATCAAAACACACAGCAGTTGGTACCTAGAAAGAAAAGGCAAATAAATGAATTTCCATTAGCAACGAAATAATTACCCTCCTCAGAATAGGTCAGCATACAGGATAAATCTTCGTCTTCAGGACATCAGTTAGATCGACGTCAGTATATCTAAGCTAAGGGCAGGGGACACTTCCCTCATAAGGAAGAAAGTGTAATGGGGCAGTCTATGGGTGAGGATGGTTTTGTCTAAGTCTCAAATCACCAAATAGAGTGACAGAGTTTCTGGATGCAATCGATATCATTCCCTACCTAATGCCCTTTGTTCCTTGTGTCATGAGTTTTTATCCCTTTTTCGTAATACATTCCCCCAAAATTCTATTGGTTAGTCACTACACCCCACTATCTGTAACCTATCAAATTATACATTAAGTAATGCATTTGTCATCTTGTGATATTTATTGTGCTTCTAATTGGTCTTTACAATTGACGTTTTTCGTAGGTGGTATATCCGGGGTTACTTCATTTTCTGGCACACACTTCGGGTCAAAAGTTCTCTTCTCCGCTATTTAATGTCCTTGGAAGTGTCCATGTTTGTTGCGAAGTCCATAATTTTTATACTAAAGCTGCTGGCATGCGGATGAGAAAATCTAGCATTGTTGCAAATAAGTAAAGAAAAGAACAATTGCTGGTTCATGGCCTTTTGCAAATCAGCACACTGGAGAAACTGAAAAATACACTTTAATATGAGAGCTACACAGCTAGTTCTCGACTCACGCTAACTTAAGGCTTATGGGTTCTAATATATGCAGTCTTTGTACGTGTTAATATATTCAATTAATCATAGTACAAGCAAGTATTTCTTACAGTCGACATTAGTTTACGCATGTGAAAAATTCTCCACGTTTAAAATACGTTTCAATGAGTAATGTTATTAATACAGCTGTGTTAAATATAAGCATTTCACATCTAGAATAGGTAATATTTAAACTACGCTCTACCAATACTTTGCAGGTAACATTCACCATTCCTTTACTTGCTGTCACTTAAGCTGCTCTTATCTTCACCACATTGTAAAACACCCAGAAGGTGCAGGAAAAGTGCTCTTTCGAGAAACATTTCACACTTGTTGTCAGATACAGTCACTCACGTCTCCCATGTCCTTTTCAAGTATTCTGTTAGGTAGCTAACTTGTGCCTTTCAGGTGTGTCCTTTTGCTGTCCTTCTGTGGTGGTTTGGAGTATTGCAGGGCTTCCTTCTTGGTTTAGTGACCAGTCTTCCATTTGCATGGAGCCAGTTGCTGTTCCTTTGCGTAGATTGGCCTCCTTTCTGGAGTCGTAGGCTGCAGAGGGCGGCTCTTGTTTGAGGAATAACAGGATAAATAACTGAGCGGGCATCCAGCTGGCATTTTTTCAGTGTTGTACGTGTGCAGATGCCGCCTCAGAGACTGGACTGCAAGGCCCAGCAGTGGAGTGTGTAAGCTGGGATGGAGAGCCTGCATCACCACATATTAGGATGACCGCAGCACGGGAGGTTGGACAATACTGTCACCATTGTGAGACTGGTGAAGGGTAAAAATAGTTCGGAATAGACTGCATAAAAGACACCAACATACACGTTGTTTGTGTCAACTATCCACTCTGCAGTCTCATGAGCTCTTTTTGTTGAACCACGGATGTCACCTAAATCGTACAACAAACGTGTGGGAAACAGAACAAATCATTTTCCTCAGTGTCACTTATGTGCAACACTACAAACGTGCACGTCAGTCAAGCTGCACTCCTTAAGAGTGTGTTTGGTTGAAATATGACAACATCAAATAAAGTGAGCACTTGAAGTAGGACAGGTGTAGGCAAAACATTTTGGCTGAATAGTTTTTAATAGTTGATGCAGTGGAGCAGCATTATTTTGCCACCATAGACATTGGTAAATAGTAGCTTTTCAAAGAACGTTTTGGGGCATGTGCTGCTGTATGATAGCTATGTAGAAGCATTTGTCAAAACAGCACTATAACATACACAAAGCAACATTACAGTGCAATTCTTATAATAGCGCAAAATGCAACAGCACAGTCAATGCAGAAATCAATACAGCCAACAACCACAGTGCACACCAACATTGCATTCCAATAGAGTAGCACAAAAACAATAGATGAAAAAAATACCATCAAATGTCACACAACAAAAATGAACCAATATTCTTCTCACACAGTACTATCTAGGTAAAAGGTGTTTGCATCATGCACCTACTTAACTTACCAACAAGGACATGGAATTGTGTTCGTCAGAAATGTTTTGTGAACCTATAACATGTATTTTGTAATGTATTTAGTGTGGTGATGGATTGTCCCTTACACACTGTTCACACTCTCCTATTGGTCTTATCCAATTCATATTTCACCTGTGTTGACAGCTTTAGTACAGCTCCATACAGCCCCCATTACCTTTGATGTGAAAGCTGTTTTATCAACTGCCTTACACAAAAGTATTCCCCATGCATCCACGTAACATTCAACTTTTTGGCAGTGCCATAACAGTTTGTTTTAGCTTCGAATTTCCATTTCTGTGAATTGAATGATTAATTGGAAATGGATAGCAAAATAGCTGATTAGTTTAAATTGCTAATGGATTGAAAAGTCTCATATTGACAGTAAACAAGATTCTAGAAGACATTACGATATTACACTTCTCGGTACGAAAAACTCATCTAACATGGAAAAGAAGCTCTTGGAAACGGCTAATAGGTTAGCAGTCACATTAAGTCTGTGCTTTTCATCCTGATATTGATGCATATCTAAAAGAATGAAAAATATCCCAATGAAACATAAGGCTAGTGGAAAGCAATATGAAAATAGATCTAAGAGTCTTTTATATTCATGAGAGCAATTGTGCGATTACATCCCCATCTGTCATACAGAACTCAATGGAATACTTTATTGTGTGGTAAGTAAAACATCATTCATTTTTAAAATGCAATTTCAAGAAAATGTTTGAATGGTATGGTGGGGCTGACAGGAGCAGAGGAGCTGGATCATAAGTGAAGTCTGTTTTCCCAAGTGGATTACTCTACAATTTAATTTAATCACGCCCCTCTAGCCTTATTCATTTATCTTACTGATCAGTGTGCTTGACACTTCTATTTTGCAATGTCTGTGGTTTGCATGGGCTCCAGGATACAGATTTAGCTTGCTTCACTAAGTGTGTTTTCATGAAAGCCTTGCTATGTCTCATGAACACAAGCAGCAAACAACACAGACACATAGAAAACCTTAAGCTGAAATCTTTATTTTTAATTCTTAAACGTTTACTGCAGGATAATATAAAATTTGGTAGGCTTTTTAAACACATAGGATTGAGTAACCTTAGTATCAGGCTGTTTCAAACAGTATTTAATTTTGCATAAAGCATAATCTATACCCACCAACAAATGTCTGTATTTCCTCTCTATGGGCCTCATTGTCTGGGGTCAACAACTCTGAGAAGTTATTCTTTTAAACACTTTTGCAAGAATTAATTACATTTGTAAGCCACGCAGCTCTGAAATTGAAGATGCAGGCATTACAGAAGAGGAATGTCATATAAGTGTGTGAGCACCTAGGGGGCGTGGCCAAAGTGCTGAGCATGGCCCACGTCTAATTCTCTGGCTCCGGAGGGGCCGGCGCCAAAAATCCTATTAAACGCGACAGCCCGGGCTATTTCTCACCGGAGCACGAGCAGCGGACTGCCGACGGGTTGCCGGCGCGATCGAACCTTCACCGCGGGATGGAGGTGAGCGAGGGACAGAGGCGGGCCGCCCGACGCGGGAAGAGGTTTGCGGCCCATCCCCCTTTGGGAGACTGCGGCCTAGCGTGAAGCGGCGGGCCGCCCTGGGATCGGATTGGGCAGCCCATGTGTGGCGGCGGCCGCGCCTAGGCCCAACAGCTGGGGTAAGGACCCCCGAGATGCCTGGCAAGGGCGGGAGGCCACGGAGGGGCCCCACCCCAAAGAACAATGCCTACCTGGAGGCAGGGAAACAGACACCGTCATAGGCCTCCAGCCCCGATTGGAGCGGGACGCACTGGACCCGATCAGAACTTTGGAGAGCAATATTGAACCTGCGGCACCCCGGCTCCTGTGGGGGCCAATTAAGAGGTCTCCCGAAGGGGGGCTGGGGCCACAGAAGTTCTGCTTTGAAAGGGGCCCACTCAACAAAACAGGGGAAGCGTCCGCCCAAAATGAGAAACCAAGAAAGCGGCTGAACGCCTGGGAGCACCACCGACCCCTGAATGGGGCCACTGTGCGTGAACCTAAACAAGTCTACAGCAAAGGACGAAGCGCTGGGGAACGGACGAATGCCCTGCACAGGGAGACGGTCGGACGGAGGCTGAGGCGAGCGCCCGATCCTGCTTGCAAAAAGGATACGCCCGGCAGGAGCAATGAGCAAGAGACACGCCATCGAAGGGGGTGACAACCGGCAACCGTAGACGGGCATGGAACCCACTGTCTCCGTGACTGGATGCCGGAACTAGCCGGCGGGGCGCTTGGAACTCGATCTGGGGATATCTGCGAGCAGGAACTAAACCTTTGGAGACCAAAGCGGAGGGACAGACCAATAGCAGAACGCACGAAGAAGACCGGACTGCTGGCCGTGCCCACCATGGTACACCCCCCTGCCGGTCTGATGCCCCCCAAGGGCCGCCACAAGTACAGAGCCATGGACCACATGACGCCTGCTGGGGGCGAAGAGGTGGACGCACAGAGTCAGTCACAAACCAAAGTACAAGACACCCTAGACAAGATACTGGGAGCAATAGAGGACACAAAGTCGACATTGCAGCACGACATCAACCAAGTGGCAATTAAGGTGGGGCTCCTAAGGGCGGAACACCATAAGCTGGTGGACAGAGTCAAAGCGACAGAAGCTTCACTGGCAGACATCGCGCCAAGACAGAAAGACACGACGGCTGAGGTTGCTTCCCTGACTGACAGAGTGACAAGACTCGAACAACGGGCTGAAGATGCAGAGGGAAGAAACAGAAGGAACAATGTGCGAGTGGTGGGCCTTCCGGAGGGGTCAGAGGGGTCGAACATGGTGGAATTTCTGGAGAAGTGGCTCAGCACGGTGGTCGCACCTGAATGCCTGACTCCTTTCTACGCACTGGAACGAGCGCACCGAGTACCGGCGAGGACCCTTGCCCCTGGCGGGCCGCCCCGTGCAGTAATCGCTAAGCTCCTACACTATAGAGACAGGGACATCCTTCTACAGAAAGCCAGAGAGACGGGCCCGTTCAGAGTGGCAAACGGAGAAGTGACACTGTTCCCAGACTTTACACTAGAAGTCCAAAACAAACGAGCTTAATTTTTAGTGGTAAAAAGAGCCTTGCGAGACGAAGGGATCCAGTACTCGTTGCTATTCCCAGCACGACTAAGAGTGATTATGGATGGGAAATCCACATTTTTCCAATCCCCAGAGGAGGCATAGGAGTGGCTCGAAAGGCACGGGTCCCACACGGATTAATCCGCTCGTGGGAAATCCAGTGCGGGAAGGTCCCACCGAGCCCCGAGGGGGAAGAGACCCAGGGATCGCCCTCAACTAGCGCCAAGACAAACGCAAAGAGAAACGGGCAGGAAGGCAGCCCTCGAGGCGGCGGCCCGAGTGGGTGGAGAGACGTCCCCCCAAGATGGCTCTGAGGTGGAGTCTGACGACACGATGTCCTCCGCCGGAATTTTGGGGAGCTTGGCCTGTGCCCCGAGAGTGACACCTCAAACGGCAGACCAACTCTGATAGTCCAGAACAGTAGCAGCACATGGGGACTTGGCACACCGTGAGTAAACATGTGGCCCCTCCGGACCTGGCCACCCCCCTAGACTTGACTTTCGCCTGCAGATTTGGCTGGCGAATAGGACAGTTATGTTTTTGAACAAGTTGCACTGTTGCACAGTTTGCTGGGCCACCTGCAGTTCCGGAGGCGCCCTGGGGATGGGGAGTTGGGGTTTACAGATACGAGTTCAGTCGGCAAGATGGGTGGTGACGTCAGTACACTATAGGGGTGCGGGCGTGTGGGGGCTTCGGCCGGTGCCCCGGGTGCACGGAGCCCGTTCTCATCAGAGTACAGGATTAAAATGGCTGACTACAATTTCATAACCTGGAATGTCAGGGGGATGGGCACTCCGGCCAAAAGACACAGAATCCTGTCCTTCCTTAAAAGAAGGAAAGTGCAGATAGCAATGCTACAGGAGACCCACCTGGCACCGGGGGAGGGGGAGAAACTAAGGCGTAGATGAAGGGGGCAGGTGTTCGCCACAGAATGTTCAGCCTATGCAAGAGGCGTACTAATTTGGATAAGAGCGGGTGTCCCCCTAACAGTTGATTCTTCCAACATAGACAAAGATGGTAGGTTCGTGATATTGGAGGGGAAACTGCATGGGACCCCATTAGTGTTGGGCTGCATCTATGCCCCTAACCAGGACCAGACTTCATTCATGACAGGCCTATCAAGACACCTCACCCGACAACGCACTGGGGAAGTACTAATAGGCGGGGACTTCAACGCAGTATTGGACATAGATATGGATAGATCCACCCCGCCGCTACAAGGGGTGACATCAATTAAGATAGCTCAAAGGCTGGTGGAGTGGATGAGCACCTGGGGTTTAGTGGATGTCTGGCGGATGGGACACCCGGACATTAGGGTCTACTCATTTTACTCAGGCCTCCATCGGGTACACACCAGAATTGATAGGGTAGTCTGCACTGCGGGTCTGGCACGAGGCATGACCCACTCTGAATACCTGGCCCGCACAATATCAGATCACAACCCACTACTGTTAACACTGAGGGTGCCACAGGACAGACCCCCTATACCTTCTTGGAAGTTGGCCCCTGCGGCACTGGAGAACCAGGCATACAGGGAAGCGCTCCGTTGCCACCTGACAGAACACATTGAGACTAACAAGGGATCCACCTCTTCTAGGGCCGTGGAATGGGAGACGCTTAAAGTGGTGAGGAGGGGTTTCTGCCTTGGGCAATCAGCAGGAGTGAGGCATACACTAGAGAGGGAGCTAACCGCCCTAGAGAAGATTATACACGAAGGGGAACTGAGACAAGGCCCAACAACACAAGGTGATGAACAATATGACCGCGCCCGCAGAGAACACACCCAAACTGAGGAAAGGCTTAGATGCCATGACATGCAAAGATACCTAGCATCCCTACAATCAGAGGAGGGCAGATCGGGGAAGCTCTTGGCATGGCTGGTGCGTCCGAGCGGAGAAAATGAGCCTATCACGAATGTATTGGACAGAGGGGGGAACCGCAGACTTAACCCAGGCCCTATTAATGACGCATTCAGGGATTATTGTACGTACCTGTACAGAAGACCTAAAGAATTGGAGACACGGTCTCTAGATGATTTCCTAATACAGATCCCTCTAGCAGTGCTAGACCCGGTGGTCAGAGACAGCCTGGGGGGGCCAGTGACTAGGGAAGAAATAGATGAGGCAATAACACAACTGGCCCCTGGGAAGACCCCCGGTACGGACGGGCTCCCCATGGTTTCTACAAAAAATATAAAACCCTGCTGATTCCTGAGCTGGCGGACATGTACGCAGAGGCGTGGAATTGTGGAGAACTACCTAACACACTGCGTGAGGCACTGGTAGTGCCACTCCCCAAAACCAACAATAGGGAAGCATCAGTGACTGACTACCACCCGTTATCGATGGTAAACAGTGATTTTAAGATACTTAGCAAGATTATGGCCAACCGGCTGCTCCCCCTCATGACCACATTGATACATCCTGACCAGAATGGTTTTATCCCTGGACGCAGCACCTCCCTGAACCTCAGGCGGCTTTTCTCTATAATGTACATGCCCGATGAGTTGAAGCCCCCTGCCGGGGTCTTACTAGCGGTGGATTTCGAAAAGGCTTTTGATTCTATTAGGTGGGACTACCTGAGGGCAGCTATGTTAAAAATGGGCCTTGGGGAGAAATGGGTTAAATGGGTGGACCTGCTGTACTCGTCTCCAATGGATAGAGTGAGGGCGGGCGGGACAATCTCGGGCGCGTACCCAGTTTTTCGCGGAACCCGACAGGGGTGCCCTCTGTCCCCGCTGCTGTTTGCATTAGCGATTGAACCCCTGGCGGCCCAGCTGCGGGGAGAGGGGGTGGGTAAGGGGATTGAATGGGGCCCGGACGAGCATATTGTCTCCCTGTATGCGGATGACATCCTGATCTACCTCAGGCATGGAGCTAACGGTCCTCCCTGGGCTTTGGAGGCGTTGGAGGACTTTGGGGAGGTTTCAGGACTACGCCTTAACCGCGGCAAGACATAAGTGTTCCCCATGAGGCAGGGATCCGCGTGCCCGGTGGAGTGCCCGCTGGATGTGAGCTGGGCTCCACGGACCTTCAAGTATCTGGGTATCCAAATATTTCACGAGATTAGCGATCTCAGAGACGGTAACCTAGGTAAGGTACTCAGATCCCTACGATCGTCGGTTGGGTTTTGGCGTTCACTAAAACTTTCAATAATGGCCAGAGTAGCACTGGCCAAAATGATTATGCTTCCCCGACTCCTCTATTACTTCGCCAACCTACCACTACTGATCCCACCGACATGGTTTCGCGACCTGAATACTCTCCTCGGGGAACTAGTGTGGGACGACGGATGCAGACGAACGGCCTTGACGACCCTTTGTAGACCAACCCATATGGGCGGTCTGGGCGCTCCTGACTTCGAGGCATACTACCTAGCGGCCCAGCTACAGTGGGTGGCCGGCTGGCAAGAGGGCAAGGGACACCTAGACCGTTGTACTGCACAGGGAGTAATAGGTACGGCAAGGATAGTGGCACATATGGCAGGCAGGAAGATAGCCCTTCCTGAGAACAGCGTAATGGTAAAGATTGCATTGGCATGCTGGAAAAAATGCACGAAAAGAGTGGGAGTGGGCCAGCCATATTCTCCAGCATTGCCGTTGGCGGCACTGGTAGTGGGGCCCGGGGGGAAGGATTCTGAAGAACTGGGGTTGGGCCCCTGGACTGGCGCGAGGATTGAGACAGTGGGAGGACTCTTCGAGGAGGGGGTGCTGAAGGGATTCGCTGACATACTGTTGGAGGGGGTCCCCCGGGGTCAGTTCTTACTCTTCGCTAAGATAATACACACCCTGAAAAGCCATTGGGATACGATAAACGCAGAGCCAGCCACGCACGGGGTGCTCCACCTACTGCTGACAACGGGGGCGGAACCCCATGCGGTCGCCAGGCTATACCGGGCTCAGGTGGAGGCCATGCTGGACCCTCTACGATCCTTGAGAGAAAGGTGGGGAAACACGATAGGGAGGGAATTAACTGACTCAGAATGGAATAAAGCACTGGCTTATCCCCGAGTGGTCTCGCGTAACACACGGTTAAGGTACATTCAGTACAACTACCTTCATAGGACATATCTGACGCCACACCGGCTGTTCCGGATATACGGGGGGACCCCGAGGACGTGCCCGAGATGTCGGGGGGAGATGCTGACTTTGACCATATGGTGTTGGGGTGCCCGGAGCTTCAATCGGGTTGGAGGGAGACGATGGCCATTTTGGCCCAGTTACCAGGGATAGAATTATCGCCTACACCTGATCTGTGCTTACTGGGCCTTAGGGAGGCTGCGCTGCAAGGGAAGGTGAGGGGGAGATTCCTTGACTTAGCCCTGGCACTTTATAAAAGATTAATCGCGAAGGGCTGGAAGGCCCCGAGCAGCCCCTCACAGACTGACTGGAAAGGTGACGTTTTGAAATGGTCCAGGGCCGAACTGCAGGTTTTGAGGGCAGAAGAAGCAAGAGGAATCCGACAGGTCCCCATTGCCCCAGAATGGGAAGATCTGGTCTCACACTGGGAAGGTCTATGTAAGAGGGCAACAGCACCCGAGGTAGAAATAAGGGATGAGTAGCACACCCCATGAAGCTGACACAAGGGAAAGTTCCCGAGTGGGGGCCTGAAGGCGAATACTTACACAATCAAAATGCACTGACTGAGGTAGTACAGAAGCGCGCGAATAGCAACTTTATACACCACCAATAGAGGGGAGGGGTAAAGTAGGTGGAGGCCTGCCCATCTGCACGCTGGTGCGCCCGGGGCTTGGCCCTCCCTCTCATGCTCCTATGTTCCCGTGCCTTCTTATGGTATCAGTAATAAGTCCCACCCACACAATGCCGCTATGTTGACCATTAGTTCGTTGGTCTATTTATCTTAATTTTTGTTCTTTTGCCCTCTCAACTCCGTTACTCTCCTTTTTACATTTTCACTCTCTCTCCCTTATTGTTAGTATCTCATCCAAGTTATGGGTCAGAACAGAACTAAGTTGACCAGTGACTTACGGGATCCCAAAAGGCAACACAGGCCGGCGAGTAATGTAACGCAAAATGTAAATATGATAATCACACCAGAGTCAGGGATTGATGAAAGCATTACCGAAACATACGAGGTCCAGGATTTGAGTAGAGAATTAAAAGCAGTACGAATTGTAAATACAAACTGTCTGAGAGAAATGTACAGTGAATACAAAATGTTGCAATGAGAGAGTAAACAGATGTAAGATAATAAAAGTTAATAAAATATAATTTTAAAAAAAGTGTGTGAGCACCTACAATCATATATGTGTTGATATATAGAAATTTGTATTTTACCCTTTCTTACCTTTAAAAGAACAACTGCAGCATGTGCTGGCCATCTGTGGTTAGTTGTGCACTGCTGAGGCCATTTGCCAGGCCCTGAAGTCAACTCCTGCTGCAAGATTTAGCAACCACAGATACTAAGGGCAGAGAATTGAACTCTAAGGGTCCTGGGAGCCTTATAAACAAGTGGATCTGGGCAAAATGTAAAATACACTGGCATAGTTTCTGTAAATTTGCATTGTATTTTTTATATGAAATTCTCAAAATTACTCCATAAAACCACTTTATGCCTTTTACAGTAAATAATTTACAGTGAAAATGTTTTACAGCGAATGTCACATTTGGGTGATTTTTTCTACAAACATAGAACATGAGCAGCTATTGTTTGTGGAGCTTTGTTTACATGCATTAGTCTGCAAAAAAATGACACAAGGAGCATTTTGCTCCAATATATAGCATGATAGGACAGATTTGCATTTTGAACGAATAATTTTGATGACATTTTGCATAATTTCTCAATAGCAAATTACACAAGTTTCACACACCCAAATGAAATGACCAAGAGAAACTGCTCCTAAAAGAACAAAGCTTTGGCAATGAGACAAATTCGACCACCGGAGGACTGTGACCAACCACCCAAGGATGTCTTCCCAAGGTGTGGCCTCAGAAAGGAAAACAAATATGGGTTGTTACTTTTCAGTGCTTCTTGAAGCCCAAAATAATTATTTGCCAAATGTTTGCAACTAAGGTATGGGGTTCAGTGCACAGTGCCTGGCTCTTATTTCCATCAAACACACACATGTCAATGGGAGGAATGCATTCAATTAGTCTACCTAATGGCAATGGCCTGGGTAGCATTCTAACCCATCATTCTTTTACCCACCATGCCACTTCAGTTTGGACCCAGTCATATGCAAATCAGTCTTAAACCTGCTCCAATAAGATAATTCCAGCCCTAACTGCCAGACCAGGATCTCCCTGAACTGGAACATAAGCAACCCAAGACTGGTTTCACCCAAATTAAAGCGCTTCAGTCAGATGTAGCTTGGTTCAAATGGCACAGTGAATACAAGACCTACATATGGGCATACTGTTCCCACACAGAGTTGTGCAATAAACACACAAAAAGGTGTTGAGAGGAATGTTTTCAATTAATCTAACCAATGGTAATCACTCAGGTAGAATTCCAGGCCATCATTATTTTGCTCACCATGCCACTTAAATTTAGACCCAGCCATATGCAAAACAGTCTTGAACCTGCTCCAATAAAAGCAGTTCAGCCCAAACTGCCAGGTCAGGATCTCCCTGAACTGGAACATAGGCAACTGAAGACTGGTTTCACCCTAATTGAGGTGCTTCAGTCTGGTGTAGCTTGGTTCCAATGGCACAGTGAGTACAGGGTCTACATATGGGCATACCGGTCCCACATAGAGCGATGCATTAAACACACAAAATGTGATTAGAGGAATGTTCTCAATGAATCTACCAGGACAGGTTCTTCATGAACCAGTACATAGGCAATCCAAGACTGATTCTACCCTCACTGGCGCTCTTCATTCAGATTTAGGTAGGTTCCAGTTTGCTCAATCATGAGTGTGTATTGTGTGTGTGGGAGAGAAAGAGAGCAAGATTGTTGATGAATGTAAATTCTTCTACCACATTTATAAGCTGTCTGCTGGTGTTGTTGTGGTTTCAGTGCCTCTTTGGAGCTTTCCAATACTTTTGATGATTTTAGTGATTGTTGTCAACATTTCCTTTTATAGTGTTTTCAGGATAATTGTTTATTTTAATTGTTGCTTTACTGCTGCAATCCTGGCGTGGACACAGACCTAGCAAATTTTAAGTATATTTGTGAAATCATTTTTCTGCAACTGTTTATAGGTGGTGGTATAGTGACCTCCAGGGTGACAAGCCCCTGTCCTTTTGTTCACCATTGCTTTGTCTTTCTTGTGGGTATGTGAGTAAAGGTTGATTTTAGTTCAAATGTCTTCCTATTTTAAAAGAGGTTTGTTAGAGGGTTTGGATATGTTCTGGCCCTTTTAGAGTCTGATGTTATGACTAAGGACCTGATTACGAGTTTGGCGGTCCTCGGAATGTCACACTCATGGTGGCTGTCAGAGCGCCACGGTTGTGGCGGTCTGACCTCCACAAACTAGGTTGGTGGGCAGCCCAGCAAACCTACTGACATCTCCAGCGGGGTCTTCGAACCCGACGGGCTGATGGTAATCAGGCCCTAAATGTTCTGCTGTTGTGTTTGGCACCTGGTAATAGAATGTTGGCCATGGATATTAATTTTCATTTTTAAAAGTATTTGTTAGTCTCCTTGACACTCTTCTGGGTGTCCCAGAGATCCTGTCTACTATGCAAAATGTAAAGATTTTACTACATTTCTCAAAATGTGTGGCATTTTAGTCCAAATGTCTTCCTCTTTTAAAAGAGGTTTGTTGAAGGGTTTGGATATGTTCTGGCCCTTTTAGATTCTGATGTTATGACTAAGGCCCTGATTACGAGTTTGCAGGTCCTTTGATGACCACACTCGTGGTGGCTGTCGGAGCACCACGGTTGTGGCAGTCTGACTGCCATATACTACTTGGGCAAGCAGCCCCGCAAACATACCACCATCTCTAGCGGAATCTTTGATCCCAATGGTATAATGGTTGCAGAGGTGGGAATCAGCCAGGGCGGTGCTGAAGTCAGCGCAGCCATGCTGATTACGCCCTGGTTCTCCACCAGCCTTTGTTGATGGTGGTTTCACTGCCATGTAAACAATGGCGGAGAACAAGTGAAGGTACCACGGGGGGGGTCAGCATTGCCCATGCATGGGCAGTTCAGGGGTCTCCCTCCCCAGCACCCTAGCAATGCTCACCCTAGCAAAGCTATGCAGACAGTGACCATTGCAAGGATACTGGTGCACCCTTTGGGCGGCAGCATTGCCGCCAGCTTGATGCCACTTTCCCGCTGGCCAGAGGGAAAGTCTAATGGGTCCGGCAAGGAGGTAGCCAGTACAGTGACAGCCTCCCCGTTGGACGTTCGGTGGACGGGTTATCCCGTCAGCCGAACTTGAAATCAGGCCCTAAATGTTCTGCTGTTATGTTTGACACCTGGTGATAGAATGTTGTCCATGGATATTAATTTTCATTTTTAAAAGTATTCGTTAGTCTCCCTGCCACTCTTCTGGGTGCCCCAGAGACCCCGTTTTCTATGCAATAGTTAAAGATTTAACTACATTTCTCAAAATGTGTGGCATATTCCTCTGATGTATATTTGGCTTTGTTCTTTGAGCATGCCACAGATGTTCTATTTATAAAATTATTTGCCATATTCCTAGTCTCCCTGTTGCTCCCCTGTCAACCTTAGGGTAGTGGAAAGGCCAAGATATTATTGCTCAGCCTACTGACCTTCTATACATTTTCTGCTGATGTGTTGGGACCTGGTGATATTATTTTGGATATTGATTGTATTTGAAACTAATTATTGGGAGTGTTTTTAATAATGGCTATTTACATAAAAGGTATATGAAAAGAAATAAAGTACCAATTACATTTGAAAAATTAATAGGTTTAAAAAAATAAAATACAAACTACAAAAGTAATACTGTACAAACGTTAAAGTTCTAAAGTTTTAAAACAAAACTTTTAAAGCATTTTGAAAAAATATTTCCCCTCAAAAGAAATCACAACAACAAATTAAAAACATTGTTATAATAAAAGTATCATGCAATAAAATGTCAATTGATATATATAAAAGTAGTAATAGTGAAATAAGAACCTTGACAAAACATGACAAGTAAGTACATTAAACTAAATTGAAATACAACAATTATGATGTATGTTTTAATAATACATATAACTAAAATAATTAAATTCATTATGTTTAATAGATTAAAATACAGAACAACAGCAAAAACACCAAATTAACTGAACAAGAAACATGTTTATTTTCTTTAACCAACATTTCTAAAATTTGTAGTCATAAAAACATATACATTTGTTTGCTTATACATTTGGTTGACTATGGATAGATATCTATATTCACATTCTCACATTATTGAACAGGGCATTTTTACATTTGTGTTATCTTTTTAAAAATGCTTCAATAATTAAAACACTTTACATAATTTATTTTTTATTTGGACATCAGTAATATGCTATGTCAGCCACCTACATTTTGTGAGCCCAGCATTTACCCTGTGCCTAATACAGCCCAGTGATCAAGGATTCCTAAGAGACCTAGGTAAGGAGCCCCAGACTTTTTCTGGGAAATCATAATATTTGTTTAACCCCTTCTGTGCCGCAGACGTAGTGGTTACGTCCTGCGGCACAGTGCTGCTGTGCCGAGGACGTAACCACTACGTCCTCGGCACACAGCCCAGAGGGAGCGCTCTCGCTCCCTCTGTGTGCTTCCCCCCACCCCCCAAAGTCAGGGATGGAAGGGGAAGCCCTTCCCCTTCCACCCCCGACCCCCCCCACCCCCCCATAATGACGTCAGCGCGCGATCGCGCGCTGACTTCATTATGGGGATTTCGCCGCACAGGAAGCCATTTGCTTCCTGTGCGGCGAACGGAGAAGAGGTGAGTTCCTCTTCCCGGTGGGTGGGGGGTTTGGGCTAAAGAGGCACCGGGGGAAAGGAAAGGCTTTTCCTTTCCCCCGGTGTCTCTTTGAGCATTCCTGCTGCCCGATCGCATTGCGATCGGGCAGCAGGAATGCCCACTAGACGCCAGGGATTTTCTTTTTTTTGTTTCACTTTCTTGTTTCTGTGTCGGGGAGCGGCCCCTTGAGCAAGGGTCGCTCCCCTTTGGGGGGCATGTGTGTTATGGCCATTTCTGCCCCCCTTGGGGGCAGATTGGCCTACTTTTTAGGCGGATCTGCCCCCAAGGGGGGCAGAAACCACTGGATCACCAGGGATTTTTATTTTCTGTGCATTTATGTTGGGGGGGTGCCCCCTTGGGCAAGGGGCGCCCCCCCCCAAGGGGGCAGAGAACTGTTGGCCTTTTCTGCCCCCCTTGGGGGCAGATCGGCCTATTTTTTTTAGGTCCATCTGCCCCCAAGGGGGGCAGAAGCCACTTAGGCACCAGGGATTGTGTGTGTAGTGAATGGGGTGGCGCCCCCTTGGGCAAGGGTCGCTCCCCTGTGGGGGGCATGTCCTTTAGGGCCATTTCTGCCCCCCTTGAGGGCAGATTGGCTACTTTTTAGCCAGATCTGCCCCCAAGGGGGGCAGAAAACACTAGATCACCAGGGTTTTTTATTTTTATGTGTATTTATGTGGGGGGGGGGGCCCCTTGGGCAAGGGGCGCCCCCCCCAAGGGGGCAGAGAACTGTTGGCCTTTTCTACCCCCCTTGGGGGCAAATCGGCCTATTTTTTTTAGGTCCATCTGCCCCCAAGGGGGGCAGAAGCCACTTAGGCACCAGGGATTGTGTGTGTAGTGGATGGGGGGGCGCCCCCTTGGGCAAGGGTCGCTCCCCTTTGGGGGGCATGTCTTTTAGGGCCATTTCTGCCCCCCTTGAGGGCAGATCAGCCTATTATTTTTAGGCTGATCTGCCCCCAAGGGGGGCAGAAACCACTAGAACGCCAGGGATGTTTTTTTATGTGTTTATTTTTGTGGGGGGCGTCCCCTTGGGCACGGGGCGCCCCCCCAAGGGGGCATTGACCTGTTGGCCATTTCTGCCCCCCCTGGGGGCAGATGGGCCTATTTTTCTAGACCCACCTGCCCCCAAGGGGGGCAGAAGCCACGTAGACACCAGGGATAGTGTGTGTGTGTGTGTGTGTTAGTGGATGGGGGGGGCTTGGGCAAGGGTCGCCCCCCACTTTGGGGGCACATGTACCCAGGCCATTTCTGCACCCCTTGGAGACAGATCAGCCTATTATTTTTAGGCTGATCTGCCCCCAAGGGGGGCAGAAACCACTAGAACGCCAGGGATTTTTTTTTATGTGTTTATTTTTGTGTGGGGGCGTCCCCTTGGGCACGGGCGCCCCCCCAAGGGGGGCATTGACCTGTTGGCCATTTTTGCCCCCCCTGGGGGCAGATGGGCCTATTTTTCTAGACCCACCTGCCCCCAAGGGGGGCAGAAGCCACGTAGACACCAGGGATAGTGTGTGTGTGTGTTAGTGGATGGGGGGGGGCTTGGGCAAGGGTCGCCCCCCACTTTGGGGGCATATGTACCCAGGCCATTTCTGCACCCCTTGGAGACAGATCAGCCTATTATTTTTAGGCTGATCTGCCCCCAAGGGGGGCAGAAACCACTAGAACGCCAGGGATTTTTTTTTATGTGTTTATTTTTGTGTGGGGGCGTCCCCTTGGGCACGGGCGCCCCCCCAAGGGGGGCATTGACCTGTTGGCCATTTCTGCCCCCCCTGGGGGCAGATGGGCCTATTTTTCTAGACCCACCTGCCCCCAAGGGGGGCAGAAGCCACGTAGACACCAGGGATAGTGTGTGTGTGTGTGTGTGTGTTAGTGGATGGGGGGGGGGTTGGGCAAGGGTCGCCCCCCACTTTGGGGGCACATATACCCAGGCCATTTCTGCACCCCTTGGAGACAGATCAGCCTATTATTTTTAGGCTGATCTGCCCCCAAGGGGGGCAGAAACCACTAGAACGCCAGGGAATTTTTTTTATGTGTTTATTTTTGTGGGGGGGCGTCCCCTTGGGCACGGGGCGCCCTCCCAAGGGGGGCATTGACCTGTTGGCCATTTCTGCCCCCCCTGGGGGCAGATGGGCCTATTTTTCTAGACCCACCTGCCCCCAAGGGGGGCAGAAGCCACGTAGACACCAGGGATAGTGTGTGTGTGTGTGTGTGTTAGTGGATGGGGGGGGGGCTTGGGCAAGGGTCGCCCCCCACTTTGGGGGCACATGTACCCAGGCCATTTCTGCACCCCTTGGAGACAGATCAGCCTATTATTTTTAGGCTGATCTGCCCCCAAGGGGGGCAGAAACCACTAGAACGCCAGGGATTTTTTTTTATTTGTTTATTTTTGTGCTGGGGCGTCCCCTTGGTCACGGGGCGCCCCCCCAAGGGGGACATTGACCTGTTGGCCATTTCTACACCCCCTGGGGGCAGATGGGCCTATTTTCTTAGGCCCACTTCCCCCCAAGGGGGCAGAAGCCACTTAGGCACCAGGGATAGTGTTGTGTGTGTTTTTTTTGTTTGAGGGCTGTCCCCTTTGGCAAGGGTCGCTCTCCATGGGGACACAGTACTAAAGGTATTTTTTGGCTTCCTTGGGGCAGACAGGCCTATTTTTTTAGTAGGCCCATCTGCCCCTATGGCAGAATCCACTTAGGCACCAATTTCTAAAATGTTTGATGGTGGGGTGTTTGTCAACTGAAGAAGTCTTTGCATTTGTGATAAAAAATGTTTTCCTCCTTTTTGTTCTAGTTCAAAGCTTTTGCTTTATTTGCTGTGGCTCCTTGCGGTTTTGGCGGTGGTTGACCTGCAGTTTGCACAGTTGCATGTTTTAGGTAAGTAAAAACAATTTACTCCAAAGGAGTATTGTTTCCATGCATGAATGACATGTTTGTAGGGGGTGTACTAAATGCAGGATTGTGTGTGAAATTGTCCTTAGGTTTGTGCACAATGATATTTGTTTTGTCTTATTTCTAATTTGCCTTTCTTTCTTTCTTTTTAGTGGGATATCATTGGTGATTGCTGTGTAGTTGCTGGTGAATCAAGCTTTTTCAGGCAAGTGAGCGGTATAGTTTTTCAGTTTGTAACTCTTACTAACAAAGCTACACTTTGTTACTTGTCTTACACAGTGCTGGTTGTTGGTGGTGAATTTGTCCAGTTAATTTTAGCAGGAGAGATCATGGCTAGCCGCAGGATGACCGCTCAGCAGGTGGTTGGTATGCTTTTTGAGTCACAGTCTGATCATGACTATGAGACGGACTCTGCATCTGAGGCAGAGGAGGAAGTCAGAGATTCTGGCAGTGATGTTTCTGTTGGAGGGGAATCTTCTGATGATGAAGCCACACTCAGTGCAGATGAAGGTTCTGTTTTAGAGGAGGACATTGATGTGCCAATAGTGCAGCAACCTGGGGCTGAAAGGTTTCCCGTTAGAAGACCTGATGCCTGGGTTGCCCCAAACATGGAGCAGCCAGAGTTGCCTGCCTTTACTGGTCTCCCGGGGTGTAACGCCAACACAGAGAACTTTATGCCTATCAATTTCTTTGAGATATTCATGGATGATGTGTTTTTGGAAGAGATTGTTGAGCAGACTAATTTGTATGCGGAGCAGCATTTGAGGGACAACACTGCTAGACTTAGGCCACACTCTAGAGCTGCCCAGTGGATTCCCACAAATTTGGAGGAGATAAAAAAGTTTTTGGGTTTGACTTTTTTGATGGGGTTGATAAGGAAGCCGTCACTGGCTTCTTATTGGTCTACTAGTCCCTTGATGCCAACAGCTATATTTCCAGCTACCATGAGTCGTAATCGGTATTTGCTTCTTCTTAGGATGCTGCATTTTGTTGACAATGCATTAGCCTTGCCACGAGATCACCCAGATTCTGACCGTCTTTTTAAGATTAGGCCTGTCCTTGATCATTTTGTAGATCGGTTTTCGGAGGTCTATGTTCCAGGCAAAGAGATAAGTGTGGACGAGTCTTTGGTCCTCTTCAAGGGTCGTTTGGTTTTTAGGCAGTACATTCCTAGCAAAAGGGCACGATATGGAATTAAATTGTATATGCTGTCTGAAAGTAGGACAGGATATGTGTATAGTTTCCGTGTGTACACTGGTAGGGATTCCAATATTGACCCCCCTGGTTGTCCTCCCACTTTTGGAGTTACTGAGAAAATAGTGTGGGATCTTGGTAGACGACTGTTCAACAAAGGTCACCATTTGTATGTAGATAACTTCTACACTGGTGTGCAGTTGTTCATGGAATTGTTTAGAGTGGACACAGTTGCTTGTGGCACAATCCGTTGTAACCGGAAAGGCTATCCAAGGGAGCTTGTCTGTAAAAAACTTGAGAGGGGACAGTGCTGTGCCTTGCGGAACGAGGAGCTGCTAGCTTTGAAATTTTCAGACAAGAGGGATGTCTACATGCTAAGTACCATCCATGATGAGAGTACTTCCCCTGTGACTGTTTGGGGCCAGGTTGCTGAAGTGCGCAAACCTGTGTGCATTTTAGATTATAATAAGCACATGGGAGGTGTAGATAGAGTTGACCAGAGGTTGGAACCTTATACTGCTATTCGTAAGTCTTATGTTTAGTATAAGAAGTTAGCACTTCACCTCTTCCACTTAGCAACCTTCAATGCTTTTATTGTGTTTAGGGATAGGTCTCCAGACTCAAAGATGACATTTGTGAAATTTCAGGAGTCAGTGATAGAGAGCCTTATTGTGGTGGAACAGGCCAGAGTTCCTAGAGAAGCAGTGGTGGAGGATGTGGCTAGATTGAAAGATCGCCACTTTGCTGAGCACATTCCTCCCACACCCAAAAAAGACTTTCCAGCTAAGAAATGTAGAGTATGTTTTCGAAGAGGTATCCGGAGGGAGTCTCGAATGTACTGCCCAGATTGTCCTTCAAAGCCTGGGCTGTGTGTTGGTGCTTGTTTTAAGAATTACCACACCCAGAAGAATTTCTGGGAACAACCATGAGTGTAAACTCATGTCTGTTTTGTATTTTCATGTGTTTAGTTTCATGGTTAGCATTTCTGTCATGTTCTTAGTTAGAGCTTTTGTGTTTGTTGTTTTGTAATTCTTTCTACTTAGTTAGGGGTTACTCTGTTTAAAAAAAAAACAAATATGATGCCATTGTGTGTGGAGTGGGGCTTGGCTGAGACTGTACATATTGACTTGATGTTGGCTACTGCAACACACTGCCAGCCAAACACCAGTCCACACACTCCCATCAGCTGGTGTGATTGTTGTATCAGGCATGTGGGCGTATGTAAGTGATGGGCCCTTGAGTGGCGCTGTCTGTCGATGTGAGTGTTGTAATGTGCTGGGCCGCCGGCTGGCGGTGTGAATGGCCTTGTGTGTGTCATGTATGAAAGTTGTGTGAATGGACTGTAAAGCGGTTGGTGCCTTGTCGCGGCTTTACAGCTCACGAGCTGTGAGTCATTGGTTCAGTTTTTTGCCTTTCAGTTACTAACAGTGCTTTTCATTTTTGTGAAAGCTCTTGTTAGTAAAATTTGATCCACTGAACCATCACTCACCCTCGTGCCAAATCCAACCAGTATGTGTGGTAAAAATGACCAAACCTGCTCCGCTGTAATCAGGCGTCGCAGCACACCTATGACACGCTAGGTGCCTCAGGTGGGACCCCGATGATGAAGCATGCCACCAACTTGGTTGGTGGGTGAGGGGTCTTTTTCACATAACCTAAGTGTGTTTCTTTTCAAAATTTTAGTGTTTGGCACATCACGGACGTATGTGGGCACATCAAAACGATATATTACAAAACTACCTGTGTTTGGGGGGGGAGAGGGCACCTATGTTTTTGGTCCTGTGTGCGGCCTTCATCTAGGGAAACCTACCAAACCCAGACATTTTTTAAAACTAGACACCCCAAGGAGTCCAGGGAGGAGTGGCTTGCGTGGATCTCCCAACATTTTCTTACCGAGACTCCTCTGTAAACCTCAAAATGTGCTTAAAAAAAGCATATTTTCCTGACTTTTCTTCGTACGATCACCACTCCAGCACAAAATTCCTACTCCCCAGTGTTCCCCTCAGTCTCCCAAATAAAATGACACCTCACGTATGTGGGTCCCCAAAGCAGAGTCAGTCTAAAGATGTATAAAAGAATATGTCCTTATAAACTCGCAGTACTATCCCCTGTATCTCTACAAGTTTTGGGCCTTATTCTGTTGGAGGCACCTGGCCCACCCACACAACTGAGGTATAATTTTTATCGGGAGACTTGGGGGAACGCTGGGTGGAAGGAAATTTGTGGCTCCACTCAGATTCCAGAACTTTCTGTCACCGAAATGTGTGAAAAATGCGTTTTTTTAGCCAAAATTTGAGATTTGGAAAGGATTCTGGGTAACAGAACCTGGTCAGAGCCCCTCAAGTCACCCCATCTTGGATTCCCCTAGGTCTCTAGTTTTCAGAAATGCACAGGTTTGGTAGGTTTCCCTAGGTGCTGGCTGAGGTACAGGCCAAAAACTACAGGTAGGCACTGTTTTCAATGAAAAAATGTGATGTGTCCACGCTGCGCTTTGGGGCGTTTCCTGTCGCGGGCGCTAGGCCTACCCACACAAGTGAGGTATCATTTTTATCGGGAGACGTGGGGGAACGCTGGGTGGAAGGAAATTTGTGTCCCCTCTCAGATTCCAGAACTTTCTGCCACAGAAATGTGAGGAACATGTGTTTTTTTAGCCAAATTTTGAGGTTTGCAAAGGATTCTGGGTAACAGAACCTGGTCCGAGCCACACAAATCACCCCATCTTGGATTCCCCTAGGTCTCTAGTTTTCAGAAATGCACAGGTTTGGTAGGTTTCCCTAGGTGGCGGCTGAGCTAGAGGCCAAAATCTACAGGTAGGCACTTTGCTAAAAACAGGTCTGTTTTCTGTGATGTGTCCACGTTGCGCTTTGGGGCGTTTCCTGTCGCGGGCGCTAGGCCTACCCACACAAGTGAGGTATCATTTTTATCGGGAGACGTGGGGGAACGCTGGGTGGAAGGAAATTTGTGGCTCCTCTCAGATTCCAGAACTTTCTGCCACAGAAATGTGAGGAACATGTGTTTTTTTTAGCCAATTTTTGAGCTTTGCAAAGGATTCTGGGTAACAGAACCTGGTCCGAGCCCTGCCAGTCACCCCTCCTTGGATTCCCCTAGGTCTCTAGTTTTCAGAAATGCACAGGTTTGGTAGGTTTCCCTAGGTGGCGGCTGAGCTAGAGGCCAAAATCTACAGGTAGGCACTTTGCTAAAAACAGGTCTGTTTTCCGTGATGTGTCCACGTTGCGCTTTGGGGCGTTTCCTGTCGCGGGCGCTAGGCCTACCCACACAAGTGAGGTATCATTTTTATCGGGAGACGTGGGGGAACGCTGGGTGGAAGGAAATTTGTGGCTCCTCTCAGATTCCAGAACTTTCTGCCACAGAAATGTGAGGAACATTTGTTTTTTTTAGCCAATTTTTGAGCTTTGCAAAGGATTCTGGGTAACAGAACCTGGTCCGAGCCCCGCCAGTCACCCCTCCTTGGATTTCCCTAGGTCTCTAGTTTTCATAAATGCACAGGTTTGGTAGGTTTCCCTAGGTGGCGGCTGAGCTAGAGGCCAAAATCTACAGGTAGGCACTTTGCTAAAAACAGGTCTGTTTTCTGTGATGTGTCCACGTTGCGCTTTGGGGCGTTTCCTGTCGCGGGCGCTAGGCCTACCCACATAAGTGAGGTATCATTTTTATCGGGAGACGGTGGGGGAACGCTGGGTGGAAGGAAATTTGTGGCTCCTCTCAGATTCCAGAACTTTCTGCCACAGAAATGTGAGGAACATGTGTTTTTTTTAGCCACTTTTTGAGCTTTGCAAAGGATTCTGGGTAACAGAACCTGGTCCGAGCCCCGCCAGTCACCCCTCCTTGGATTCCCCTAGGTCTCTAGTTTTCAGAAATGCACAGGTTTGGTAGGTTTCCCTAGGTGGCGGCTGAGCTAGAGGCCAAAATCTACAGGTAGGCACTTTGCTAAAAACAGGTCTGTTTTCTGTGATGTGTCCACGTTGCGCTTTGGGGCGTTTCCTGTCGCGGGCGCTAGGCCTACCCACACAAGTGAGGTATCATTTTTATCGGGAGACGTGGGGGAACGCTGGGTGGAAGGAAATTTGTGGCTCCTCTCAGATTCCAGAACTTTCTGCCACAGAAATGTGAGGAACATGTGTTTTTTTAGCCAAATTTTGAGCTTTGCAAAGGATTCTGGGTAACAGAACCTGGTCCGAGCCCCGCCAGTCACCCCTCCTTGGATTCCCCTAGGTCTCTAGTTTTCAGAAATGTACAGGTTTGGTAGGTTTCCCTAGGTGCCGGCTGAGCTAGAGGCCAAAATCTACAGGTAGTCACTTCGCAAAAAACACCTCTGTTTTCTTCCAAAATTTTGGTGGTGTCCACGTTGCGCTTTGGGGCGTTTCCTGTCGCGGGCGCTAGGCCTACCCACGCAAGTAAGGTATCATTTTTATCGGGAGACTTGGGGGAACGCTGGGTGCAAGGAAATTTGTGGCTCCTCCCAGATTCCAGCACTTTCTGCCACAGAAATGTGAGGAACATGTGTTTTTTTTAGCCACTTTTTGAGCTTTGCAAAGGAATCTGGGTAACAGAACCTGGTCCGAGCCCCGCCAGTCACCCCTCCTTGGATTCCCCTAGGTCTCTAGTTTTCAGAAATGCACAGGTTTGGTAGGTTTCCCTAGGTGGCGGCTGAGCTAGAGGCCAAAATCTACAGGTAGGCACTTTGCTAAAAACAGGTCTGTTTTCTGTGATGTGTCCACGTTGCGCTTTGGGGCGTTTCCTGTCGCGGGCGCTAGGCCTACCCACACAAGTGAGGTATCATTTTTATCGGGAGACGTGGGGGAACGCTGGGTGGAAGGAAATTTGTGGCTCCTCTCAGATTCCAGAACTTTCTGCCACAGAAATGTGAGGAACATGTGTTTTTTTAGCCAAATTTTGAGCTTTGCAAAGGATTCTGGGTAACAGAACCTGGTCCGAGCCCCGCCAGTCACCCCTCCTTGGATTCCCCTCGGTCTCTAGTTTTCAGAAATGTACAGGTTTGGTAGGTTTCCCTAGGTGCCGGCTGAGCTAGAGGCCAAAATCTACAGGTAGTCACTTCGCAAAAAACACCTCTGTTTTCTTCCAAAATTTTGGTGGTGTCCACGTTGCGCTTTGGGGCGTTTCCTGTCGCGGGCTCTAGGCCTACCCACGCAAGTGAGGTATCATTTTTATCGGGAGACTTGGGGGAACGCTGGGTGGAAGGAAATTTGTGGCTCCTCCCAGATTCCAGAACTTTCTGCCACAGAAATGTGAGGAACATGTGTTTTTTTTAGCCAATTTTTGAGCTTTGCAAAGGATTCTGGGTAACAGAACCTGGTCCGAGCCCCGCCAGTCACCCCTCCTTGGATTCCCCTAGGTCTCTAGTTTTCAGAAATGCACAGGTTTGGTAGGTTTCCCGAGGTGGCGGCTGAGCTAGAGGCCAAAATCTACAGGTGGGCACTTTGCTAAAAACAGGTTTGTTTTCTGTGATGTGTCCACGTTGCGCTTTGGGGCGTTTCCTGTCGCGGGCGCTAGGCCTACCCACACAAGTGAGGTATAATTTTTATCGGGAGACGTGGGGGAACGCTGGGTGGAAGGAAATTTGTGGCTCCTCTCAGATTCCAGAACTTTCTGCCACAGAAATGTGAGGAACATGTGTTTCTTTAGCCAAATTTTGAGCTTTGCAAAGGATTCTGGGTAACAGAACCTGGTCCGAGCCCCGCCAGTCACCCCTCCTTGGATTCCCCTAGGTCTCTAGTTTTCAGAAATGCACAGGTTTGGTAGGTTTCCCTAGCTGGCGGCTGAGCTAGAGGCCAAAATCTACAGGTAGGCACTTTGCTAAAAACAGGTCTGTTTTCTGTGATGTGTCCACGTTGCGCTTTGGGGCGTTTCCTGTCGCGGGCGCTAGGCCTACCCACACAAGTGAGGTATCATTTTTATCGGGAGACGTGGGGGAACGCTGGGTGGAAGGAAATTTGTGGCTCCTCTCAGATTCCAGAACTTTCTGCCACAGAAATGTGAGGAACATGTGTTTTTTTAGCCAAATTTTGAGCTTTGCAAAGGATTCTGGGTAACAGAACCTGGTCCGAGCCCCGCCAGTCACCCCTCCTTGGATTCCCCTAGGTCTCTAGTTTTCAGAAATGCACAGGTTTGGTAGGTTTCCCTAGGTGGCGGCTGAGCTAGAGGCCAAAATCTACAGGTAGGCACTTTGCTAAAAACAGGTCTGTTTTCTGTGATGTGTCCACGTTGCGCTTTGGGGCGTTTCCTGTCGCGGGCGCTAGGCCTACCCACACAAGTGAGGTATCATTTTTATCAGGAGACGTGGGGGAACGCTGGGTGGAAGGAAATTTGTGGCTCCTCTCAGATTCCAGAACTTTCTGCCACAGAAATGTGAGGAACATGTGTTTTTTTTGCCAAATTTTGAGCTTTGCAAAGGATTCTGGGTAACAGAACCTGGTCCGAGCCCCGCCAGTCACCCCTCCTTGGATTCCCCTACGTCTCTAGTTTTCAGAAATGTACAGGTTTGGTAGGTTTGCCTAGGTGCCGGCTGAGCTAGAGGCCAAAATCTACAGGTAGTCACTTTGCAAAAAACACCTCTGTTTTCTTCCAAAATTTTGGTGGTGTCCACGTTGCGCTTTGGGGCGTTTCCTGTCACGGGCGCTAGGCCTACCCACGCAAGTGAGGTATCATTTTTATGGGGAGACTTGGGGGAACGCTGGGTGCAAGGAAATTTGTGGCTCCTCCCAGATTCCAGCACTTTCTGCCACAGAAATGTGAGGAACATGTGTTTTTTTTAGCCACTTTTTGAGCTTTGCAAAGGATTCTGGGTAACAGAACCTGGTCCGAGCCCCGCCAGTCACCCCTCCTTGGATTCCCCTAGGTCTCTAGTTTTCAGAAATGCACAGGTTTGGTAGGTTTCCCTAGGTGGCGGCTGAGCTAGAGGCCAAAATCTACAGGTAGGCACTTTGCTAAAAACAGGTCTGTTTTCTGTGATGTGTCCACGTTGCGCTTTGGGGCGTTTCCTGTCGCGGGCGCTAGGCCTACCCACACAAGTGAGGTATCATTTTTATCGGGAGACGTGGGGGAACGCTGGGTGGAAGGAAATTTGTGGCTCCTCTCAGATTCCAGAACTTTCTGCCACAGAAATGTGAGGAACATGTGTTTTTTAAGCCAAATTTTGAGCTTTGCAAAGGATTCTGGGTAACAGAACCTGGTCCGAGCCCCGCCAGTCACCCCTCCTTGGATTCCCCTAGGTCTCTAGTTTTCAGAAATGTACAGGTTTGGTAGGTTTCCCTAGGTGCCGGCTGAGCTAGAGGCCAAAATCTACAGGTAGTCACTTCGCAAAAAACACCTCTGTTTTCTTCCAAAATTTTGGTGGTGTCCACGTTGCGCTTTGGGGCGTTTCCTGTCGCGGGCGCTAGGCCTACCCACGCAAGTGAGGTATCATTTTTATCGGGAGACTTGGGGGAACGCTGGGTGGAAGGAAATTTGTGGCTCCTCCCAGATTCCAGAACTTTCTGCCACAGAAATGTGAGGAACATGTGTTTTTTTTAGCCAATTTTTGAGCTTTGCAAAGGATTCTGGGTAACAGAACCTGGTCCGAGCCCCGACAGTCACCCCTCCTTGGATTCCCCTAGGTCTCTAGTTTTCAGAAATGCACAGGTTTGGTAGGTTTCCCTAGGTGCCGGCTGAGCTAGAGGCCAAAATCTACAGGTAGTCACTTCGCAAAAAACACCTCTGTTTTCTTCCAAAATTTTGGTGGTGTCCACGTTGCGCTTTGGGGCGTTTCCTGTCGCGGGCGCTAGGCCTACCCACGCAAGTGAGGTATCATTATTATCGGGAGACTTGGGGGAACGCTGGGTGGAAGGAAATTTGTGGCTCCTCCCAGATTCCAGAACTTTCTGCCACAGAAATGTGAGGAACATGTGTTTTTTTTAGCCAATTTTGGAGCTTTGCAAAGGATTCTGGGTAACAGAACCTGGTTCGAGCCCCGCCAGTCACCCCTCCTTGGATTCCCCTAGGTCTCTAGTTTTCAGAAATGCACAGGTTTGGTAGGTTTCCCTAGGTGGCGGCTGAGCTAGAGGCCAAAATCTACAGGTAGGCACTTTGCTAAAAACAGGTCTGTTTTCTGTGATGTGTCCACGTTGCGCTTTGGGGCGTTTCCTGTTGCGGGCGCTAGGCCTACCCACACAAGTGAGGTACCATTTTTATCGGGAGACATGGGGGAACGCTGGGTGGAAGGACATTTGTGGCTCCTCTCAGATTCCAGCACTTTCTGCCACAGAAATGTGAGGAACATGTGTTTTTTTAGCAAATTTTTGAGCTTTGCAAAGGATTCTGGGTAACAGAACCTGGTCCGAGCCCCGCCAGTCACCCCTCCTTGGATTCCCCTAGGTCTATAGTTTTCAGAAATGTACAGGTTTGGTAGGTTTCCCTAGGTGCCGGCTGAGCTAGAGGCCAAAATCTACAGGTAGTCACTTCGCAAAAAACACCTCTGTTTTCTTCCAAAATTTTGGTGGTGTCCACGTTGCGCTTTGGGGCGTTTCCTGTCGCGGGCGCTAGGCCTACCCATGCAAGTGAGGTATCATTTTTATCGGGAGACTTGGGGGAACGCTGGGTGGAAGGAAATTTGTGGCTCCTCCCAGATTCCAGAACTTTCTGCCACAGAAATGTGAGGAACATGTGTTTTTTTTAGCCAATTTTTGAGCTTTGCAAAGGATTCTGGGTAACAGAACCTGGTCCGAGCCCCGCCAGTCACACCTCCTTGGATTCCCCTAGGTCTCTAGTTTTCAGAAATGCACAGGTTTGGTAGGTTTCCCTAGGTGGCGGCTGAGCTAGAGGCCAAAATCTACAGGTAGGCACTTTGCTAAAAACAGGTCTGTTTTCTGTGATGTGTCCACGTTGCGCTTTGGGGCGTTTCCTGTCGCGGGCGCTAGGCCTACCCACACAAGTGAGGTATCATTTTTATCGGGAGACGTGCGGGAACGCTGGGTGGAAGGAAATTTGTAGCTCCTCTCAGATTCCAGAACTTTCTGCCACAGAAATGGGAGGAACATGTGTTTTTTTAGCCAAATTATGAGGTTTGCAAAGGATTCTGGGTAACAGAACCTGGTCCGAGCCACACAAATCACCCCATCTTGGATTCCCCTAGGTCTCTAGTTTTCAGAAATGCACAGGTTTGGTAGGTTTCCCTAGGTGGCGGCTGAGCTAGAGGCCAAAATCTACAGGTAGGCACTTTGCTAAAAACAGGTCTGTTTTCTGTGATGTGTCCACATTGCGCTTTGGGGTGTTTCCTGTCGCGGGCGCTAGGCCTACCCACACAAGTGAGGTATCATTTTTATCGGGAGACGTGGGGGAACGTTGGGTGGAAAGAAATTTGTGGCTCCTCTCAGATTCCAGAACTTTTTGCCACAGAAATGTGAGGAACATGTGTTTTTTTAGCCAAATTTTGAGGTTTGCAAAGGATTCTGGGTAACAGAACCTGGTCCGAGCCACACAAATCACCCCATCTTGGATTCCCCTAGGTCTCTAGTTTTCAGAAATGCACAGGTTTGGTAGGTTTCCCTAGGTGGCGGCTGAGCTAGAGGCCAAAATCTACAGGTAGGCACTTTGCTAAAAACAGGTCTGTTTTCTGTGATGTGTCCACATTGCGCTTTGGGGTGTTTCCTGTCGCGGGCGCTAGGCCTACCCACACAAGTGAGGTATCATTTTTATCGGGAGACATGGGGGAACGCTGGGTGGAAGGAAATTTGTGGCTCCTCTCAGATTCCAGAACTTTCTGCCACAGAAATGTGAGGAACATGTGTTTTTTTAGCCAAATTTTGAGGTTTGCAAAGGATTCTGGGTAACAGAACCTGGTCCGAGCCACACAAATCACCCCATCTTGGATTCCCCTAGGTCTCTAGTTTTCAGAAATGCACAGGTTTGGTAGGTTTCTCTAGGTGGCGGCTGAGCTAGAGGCCAAAATCTACAGGTAGGCACTTTGCTAAAAACAGGTCTGTTTTCTGTGATGTGTCCACGTTGCGCTTTGGGGCGTTTCCTGTCGCGGGCGCTAGGCCTACCCACACAAGTGAGGTATCATTTTTATCGGGAGACTTGGGGGAACATAGAATAGCAAAACAAGTGTTATTGCCCCTTGTCTTTCTCTACATTTTTCCCTTCCAAATGTAAGACAGTGTGTAAAAAAGACGTCTATTTGAGAAATGCCCTGTAATTCACATGCTAGTATGGGCACCCCGGAATTCAGAGATGTGCAAATATCCACTGCTTCTCAACACCTTATCTTGTGCCCATTTTGGAAATACAAAGGTTTTCTTGATAGCTATTTTTTACTCTTTATATTTCAGCAAATGAATTGCTGTATACCCGACATAGAATGAAAACCCACTGCAGGGTGCAGGTCATTTATTGGCTCTGGGTACCTAGAGTTCTTGATGAACCTACAAGCCCTATATATCCCCGCAACCAGAAGAGTCCAGCAGACGTAATGGTATATTGCTTTCGAAAATCTGACATTGCAGGAAAAAGTTACAGAGTAAAACTTGATGTTCTTTTCACCTCAATTTCAATATTTTTCTTTTTCAGTTGTTATTTTCTGTAGGAAACCCTTGTAGGATCTACACAAATTACCCCTTGCTGAATTCAGAATTTTGTCTACTTTTCAGAAAATGTTGCGGTTTATGGGATCCAGCGTTGGTTTCATGCCCATTTCTGTCACTGACTGGAAGGAGGCTGAAAGCACAAAAAATCGTAAAAATGGGGTATGTCCCAGTAAAATGCCAAAATTGGGTTGAAAAATTGGGTTTTCTGATTCAAGTCTGCCTGTTCCTGAAAGCTGGGAAGCTGGTGATTTTATCACCGCAAACCCTTTGTTGATGCCCTTTTGAGGGAAAAAACCACAAGCCTTCTTCTGCAGCCCATTTTTCCAAATTTTTTTTAAAAAATGAAATTTTCACTGTTTTTTGGCTAATTTCTTGGCCTCCTTCTGGGGAACCCACAAAGTCTGGGTACCTCTAGAATCCCTAGGATGTTGGAAAAAAAGGACGCAAATTTGGCGTGGGTAGCTTACGTGAACAAAAAGTTATGAGGGCCTAAGCGCGAACTGCTCCAAATAGCCAAAAAAAAGGCTCGGCACAGGAGGGGGAAAAGGCCTGGCAGCGAAGGGGTTAAAAGTGTTTTTTACTGCTGCCCATGCCTGTTTACTCTAGACTCTCTGTGTTTCAGGCAGCTTGGCCTTTTAAAGTGTTGTTTTTTTAGCTGTGGCTGTTTGAAATTTCCCTCCTAGTTTGTGGCACAAGACTGCATAACCCCCCCCCTCTTTTCTAAGTAAAAAAGCTACATACATCTTCCAGTGTGTGTTTAGGAGACTGCTTAATCTGTTTTTGTGATTTAAATTGTGTTTAGAAACTGTTTGCATCCACTGTTTTTGCCTTAAAAAAGCCACATTTCAGACTGTGCACCACGCAGTAGTTCAGTGTTTTTCTACAATCTCTCCCTTACCTGGAAAGTAGATTCTGCTAGCTTGGAAGTGTGGATTCAGCCTGTCTGTATCCAAGGAGATTCTGAATAGAGCATCAGCTCCCTGCTCCCTTCCCACAGGTACTGGGCTTCTGTTAACTTGGCCCTTCTATAACTTTCTATTGGTTGTTGCATGTGGTGTTGTGATAAGTTGTTGGGGGCTGGTCTTTCTATTGGCTTAGGGATTAGAGTTGGGCTTGTGATTAGTAATAGGGTTGAGATTCTGATTGGTTCCAGGTTTTCAGGGTTGGGCTTGTGATTGGTAGTAGGGTTGAGATTCTGATTGGTTCCTGGTTGTCAGGGTTGGGCTTGTGATTGGTAGTAGGGCTGAGATTCTGATTGGTTCCTGTTTTTTAGGGTTCGGCTTGTGATTGGTAGTAGGGCTGAGATTCTGATTGGTTCCTGGTTTTCAGAGTTGGGTTTGTGATTGGTAGTAGGGCTGAGATTATGATTGGTTCCCGGTTTGTAGGGTTGGGCTTGTGATTGGTAGTTGGGCTGAGATTCTGATTGGTTCCTGGTTTTCAGGGTTGGGCTTGTGGTTGGTAGTAGGGCTGAGATTCTGAATGGTTCCTGGTTTTTAGGGTTGGGCTTGTGATTGGTAGTAGGGCTGAGATTCTGATTGGTTCCTGGTTTTTAAGGTGGGGCTTGTGATTGGTAGTAAGGCTGAGATTCTGATTGGTTCCTGGTTTTCAGGGTGGGGCTTGTGATTGGTAGTAGGGCTGAGATTCTGATTGGCTCCTGGTTCTTAGGGTTGGGCTTGTGATTGGCAGTAGGCCTGAGATTCTGATTGGTTCCTGGTTTGAGGGTTGGGCTTGTGATTGGTAGTAGGGCTGAGATTCTGATTGGTTCCTGGTTTTTAGGGTTGGGCTTATGATTTGTAGTAGTGCTGAGATTCTGATTGGTTCCTGGTTTTCAGAGTTGGTCTTGTGATTGTTAGGAGGGCTGAGATTCTGATTGGCTTCTGGTTCTTAGGTGTGGGCCTGTGATTGGCAATAGTGCTGAGATTCTGATTGGTTCCTGTTTTTCAGAGTTGGGCTGGTGATTGGTGGTAGGGCTGAGATCCTGATTGGTTCTTGGTTCTTAGGGTTGGGCTTGTGATTGGTAGTAGGGCTGAGAATCTGATTGGTTCCTGGTTCTAGGGTTGTGATTGGTTGTCAGGATTAGGGGTATGATTGATGATTAAGGCTGGGTCTCCTATTGGTTGTTTGATTTAGGGTTACAAATCTGATTGGTTAGGGTTAGGACTAGGTTTCTATTAGCTAGTAGGGCTATTTAAACCTAGGCCTCAGGGCGTCTCAGCCTGGGCATCATATTTAAGGGCAGAGGAGACAAGGGCAGCTGCCTGTTTAGGCCTGATCTGGACTGGTAGGGCGTAAGGCTAGAAATGCTGCCCAATTTCCCATTTACCAGAAAAGAACTTACTCCCTACACTTCCATCAACATGCAAACACATTATCTGCAAAGACATCCAAACCTTGCTTCACAAACTAACCTCATACAGATTGCAATGTCTCATCATCCAAACTTATCCTCCATATACAACACCTATACACATATCCACCACAACTACAACAGTAAAACACCTTCATTCTCACAGCACACACTACTCTGTCCACTCCCACTAACACAACCTGCCATCACCTGCACAACACAAAACCACATTATGCATTACTTTCGTCCTTCCAGATACACACTCCCTGTTTATACAAACCAACAACACTATTCTCTATTTGCTCCACACAGACCACCTTTCATCATGACAATTCCTAAACTCAGTTTTCCGACACACCATCTACAAACACCCTTTCCCTCTCTTCACCAATTACACACAACCATACAATCCTCACACTTCACCACACATATTACCTCTTCCACTCATCACAACTAACACAAACTCCCCTGACACACATCCATCCCCTCTCACACACATCATACATTCATCTCCAAAACACATCGATACTCCCGTAATACTCTAACTCCACTCACCGGCACTAACTCACATACAAATCCCTCACCGAAAACCACTACATCAATATCCCCTCTCACTATTCCACAAAAACCATACAGACCACACACATCAGCACATCAAATCAACACAAACTTTCATTATACTCATCGTCACACCCACTCCCACCCTCATGACCACACAAAGAATACAAATACGGTCAAATCTTTACCCCTACATTCTCACTCTGCACAAACATCTACCACAAGCACCCAACACAGCAACATTCATTCACGCGCCTCTCATCCATCGCAGAATTTAGAACCTTACATCATGATCCACATGCTCCTCCACCACCCCTAACCCATACTCCTTCCACACTAAACAGAACCCAAAAAAAAAAATGGCACTCTTAACAGCTTCCCATCCCCTTGTCTATTACATAATAAGGCTACCCTACAAATAGCAGTACACTCGTCATGTCTCTCTCAGCCACCAAGTCCACCACCCACACACACAGACCCAAGAAAATGCCTCCGAAACCTGCTGGAAGAGGAACACTATATTGAAAAACAAGACTATTGTGACCCTCACACAGTTATCACAACTAACAACACACCTGCTACAAGCTCAAAATATACTGCTCACCTTTCTCCTAAACAAAACAACACCACCAACAACACACTTTTTCTAGACTGCCAGCTCATAAATGCTCGGTCACTCTAAAAAAGAAAGCACCACATCTACGACCTGCTCACAGACACACAACCTGACTTAGTATTCATAATAGAATCATGGTTGGGAGATGACATGGCCCCAGTGTCGCATGAAGCCCTTCCTCCGGACAATCAAACCATCACACAAAGCCGTATAGGCAAGAGATCAGGTGGACTAGCTATTATATTCAAACAGGCAATAAATCTCAGTAAAACAGCCAACATTTCCACACAAGATTATAAAGCCCTCCTCACCAGATGCCACCCTACTCCAACTTCCTCCTGTAACTTTCTCCTCCTTTACAGATCTCCACCTAACAACTCAACATTCCCAGACGCTTCTCTGGATACAGCCTCAAACTTTATTACATTATACTCAAACCTATGCATTCTTGTGGACCTAAACATTTGGTTTGACAAACCCAATATGTCCCATCCAAAAGCTATCCCCTTTGGCCTAGTCACATTGAACCTACATCAGATTGTACACAATCCCACACACATCGCTGGACACGTCCTAGATGTCACATTTGCTAAGCTTGAACTAGTTACCGTTCATAGCATCACGCCAATCACACGGTCAGACCACCACAAATCAACACACCCCACAACTACTTGCATACATGCACCTATTGACCTTGGAACAAACTCAATTTTGATGACTTAGAAACACAACTAACAGCCAACACCAATCAAAATACAATTAATTCTGTTTCAAAACTTTATGTGTGGCTACATGAAGCTTTTGATGTCCTAATACCACTCAGAAAAACTAAACAGGGCAAAAGAAAAACAACACCTTGGAGAAACACAGAACTTAGAAAGATAAAGCAACAAATCAGAAAGTTGCAGTGGACCTGGCTCAAAACAAACAAGTCAAGACAAACTGCAGCTACACAAACTTAACAGAATATAGGAATTGTCAATCAAAAAGGTAAAAAAAGGTACTACTCAGACAGAATTCAAAATGCTAAATCTGCAACCAAAGAATTTTATAAAATTCTCAATTAATTTAAAAAACCTTCATTCATGGACAGAAGTCATCCCACTACTCAAGATTCACAAACCAACCAGCACCTCACTACACAACCAAGGCAGACACATTGGACTCCTGTTTAAAACAGAAGAAAACCATCAGCACCAACCCCTTTCCTTAAATACCCTCTAAGAATAAACCGACCCAGCCTCTTCAGTCCTTCAAACAAATATCACGGGCTGAATTTATGGATTTGGTCAAAGCAAGCAGACCTTCCGGTTGCCCTTCTGACCCTTGCCCACCACACATCTTCAGAAACATTCTTTTATCTACTGCTGCTGCCACACCTGTAAGAAGAATCATCAACAAATCTTTAACTACAGGAACTTTTCCTGTAGACCTGAAAAAGGCATACATGCAACCATTATTAAAGACAACAAACCTAGACCCGCAAGACCCCAACAACTACAGACCAATCACAAATGGACCTTTCCTGGGCAAACTGATAGAAAGAGCAGCATTCGCCCAGATGTCACAATTAATTGAAGACAATTCTATACTTTCAGACTACCAACCTGGATTCTGCCCACGAAGAGGCACTGAATCGGCACTCATAGCAATCTGGGATGATCTTCAAAACACAGTCGACCGCAATGGAGTTGCTGCACTTCTTCTCTTAGACCTCTCGGCTGCCTTTGATACGGTTGACCATGACACCCTAATTCAAAGGCTCCACGAAGCCAACATGGAAGGGACTGCTCTTGACTGGATTACATCCTAGTTTAAAAAAAGAACTAATATCATCTATTCTCCCCCTTCTCGTCCAAACCCTACCTCACAAAAGCAGGGGTCACCCAAGGATCAATCATCTCACTTTTGCTTTTCAATATCTACATGATATCATTACCAGAACTGATCAATGATTTTCATCTCACATGCTGCAACTATGCAGATGGCACACAAATACTACATAAATTAGAATGCCCCAAAAACATTGAAAAGTCACAAATCCTCAGTTGCCTCAGAGCCGTTGATCAGTGGATGACTTGGAGCCATCTCAAACTAAATGCCTCTGAAACAGAAATACTCATTTGTGGTGAATGAAAAAATTATGACCCACTGTGCGCCTGGCCTGACGATCTCGGACCAGCTCCTCAATTATCCAATGAAGATAAAAACCTTGGAATAACCATGTACTCCAAGTTAACAATGAATGCCCAAGTAGACAAATCAGCACGAACAAGCTTCATCACCTTGAAGACTCTACGATGCATCTTCCCCCACCTCGGATTTCCACACAAGGTGCAGGCTGCTATCTCGCTTGTACTATCCAAACTAGATTATGCCAATGGCCTCTACCATGGATCATCTCTAGCTATTATGAAAAATCTACAATGTATTCAGAACTCTACAGCCAGGCTACTATTACATGTAAAGCCACAAGCCCACATCACCCCTGCCTTGAGAGCACTACACTTGTTACCTGTTGCCAGAAGATGCACATTCAAGCTGCTTTGTATTGCCCACAAAGCTATACGTGGAACAGGACCACTTATTATCAGAAACAAAATAACTAAATACATTCAACAAAGAAACCTCCGTTCAAGATTGGCACCCCACCTTAGAACACCACCATACAAGAAAAAGACTATTGGTGGTACATCCTTCCCCATTCAAGCAGCCAAACTATGGAATTCATTACCCCCAACTATAAGATCCACAGATAACTATCTTGTCTTCAGAAGACTACTCAAGAGTTGGCTCTTTCTTTCATAACCACCATATTCAAATAGCAATGGACTGCATATGCCCGTGTTAATAAATATTTTTAATCTCATGTGTATATTCTTGATATATAGTTCTTTAGAAAATATGTATCGCTAGTATGTCATAACATTAAACTACACACCACATACTCTTTAAACCTGTTTAACTAATGTATACTTGCGGTTTAAATATGTATAAGTATGTACATTATATATATATATATATACATATATATATATATATATATATATATATATATATATATATATATATATATATATATATGTATTTTTTTTACTTTGTTTATTGGTATTTTTGTAATTGAGAAACAGCCAGTACATGAGTGGGCCCCTCGTCACAGGGTAGCCATCCTGATCTATGCATTCTAATAGCAGTGAATAATAATCATTTACATAGCTACTTTGCCCCTCTCATAAACAGTATGCATTCCGGCAATCTGTACCGCACATTATCCAAGTCCTGCCCAAATACAGTTATCGTTCTATAGTGAGATCCGACGGTTTCCACATCTTTCCAAACAGTACAGTATCAACTTTAACCAGTTCAGTAACAAAAAGAAAAAAATGGCAAATCAAACAACAAGGTGTGTGCTGGGTTGATAAGCAGTGGTTCAGTGGGGTAAGCAATACATGTGAAGTTAGGGTAGGTGTCAGAGAGCGGAGTTCGGCGCCTGCCCGTCCCTCCTCCCACTGGTATGATGTAATTCAAACCCAGTTGCATTCAGCCAATCATAGTCTCCTGCTGTGCCATCCTCCTTCTAGGCAGCATCTCTCCCAGCCTCCAAGGGTGCCCGCCCCCTCTAGTCTCATGCATCCCCTCCACCTCCCACCTCCGAGCCTCCCATTCTTCCAGTATCTCACTCCAGAGTGGTGCTAACGGTCACGTCCAGATTACCCAATCCTCTTCCCTGCGCAGTGCCTGTAATTAGGCCTGGGCCCACACTGACACATCTTGCCAGTCATATAAATCCTGTTTTGAAAATGTATACTAGGACCATACAATATTGCATCTAGAAACTCTGGCCTTCTGTGTACTCTTAAAATGTTTCAACACAAATTGCGCATATTGCAGAGATATATATATATATATATATATATATATATATATATATATATATATATAGTAAACACCATAAAAGGATTGTGCACCATGAATAACACAATATGTATTCAGGAAACAAATCACATAACTTGTCAACTCGAATATTACATAATAAATATCTTAGAATAGTGGCATACAATAAACAACATGAAATAAACTCGAGGAGAGAATCGTACGTCTTGCCGATTCGAGTGTTACCATGTAAAATACCAAGAAATGGTAGCATGCAATGAATATCAAAGTTAAATCATCATTAATCGAATTGCGCGTCTTGCAGATTCGTAAAACACAATGCAAATGTCAAGAAATAACGGCTCACAATAAATAACAAGATCAAAGTACAATGAAACGAATCGCGCTTCTTTTGCCGATTCTTAAGCCACCATGTAAATGTCAAGAAATGGTAGCGCACAATGAACAACAAAGTTAAATCCTCATGAAACGAGTTGCGCGTCTTACCAATTCGTAAAACATCATCTAAATGTCAAGAAATAGTAGCGTGCAATGGACAACAATGTTTAAACACCATAAAACGAACCGCGCGTCTTGCCGATTCTTAAGCCACCATGCCAATGTCAAGAAATGGTAGCACGCAATGAATAACAAAGTCAAACATTTATGAAACAAATTGCGCGTCTTGCCTATTTGTAAACTACCAAATAAATATCAAGAAATGATAGCATGCAAGTAATCTCTTACTCATTTAAGAATTGAATCAAGAATAACGGTGTCAGAACAGTCCAACCACCATCTTACTGTGTGGAACAATAATCACCAATGAAGGATGAAGGGCAGAAGACTGGAAGATCCAAATAGGCAGCCGGGACAGGAGCTCAGGAAGAAGCTGCTGCTCTGCACCGGGACCTCTGAATAGTGAGCACTGGGAGTTGGGCTGGCTCTCTTTTATAGAGTCTTGGCCCAGCCCAGAACCACGCCCAGGTATGTTGCAGCGGAAGTCTCTTGAAGGCCCTGGAAAGGGGCCACACCCTAACACACTCTGAAAACCTGCAGCAATACATTGCAAAGGAACAGTATTTGTAAGCATATTAAAAATAAGTTTTCAAGATTGAACTCTGCAATGCAAAAGGTTAAACCACAACATATCAGCACAATGCATAAATTACTTTGTTTTGAGTGTGCTGGGTTTTTGCAATTTTGTCGCCAATAGAGTGCGTACTGCTCTTGTGTTGACAGGAATATATTAAAAACAAGTAGGCAGAAACATATATATATATATATATATACACACCATGTACAAAATAAATACCAGGCATAGTAGTCCAGGTACTGCACAAAGAAAGTCCATGGAACACTGGGACCTAACGGTATGGGCGAGGCCCACACCAGATCCCCGACCATGATGGAGAGAACACTGCATGGGCATCAGATACCAAGAAAACAGGCACCTCAGGGGGAGGGAAAGGGGGGCACCTCAGCCGTTTGAGTGCATGATGCCAAATCCACGAGGGGGCCACATGCCCACTGTTCAATCCTGGGAAATGCAAAGCCACAGTCTCTCAAGTCTCTACAGTGGGTGGCTTGCCCACTGTTCAATCCTGGGGAGTGCAAAGCCACAGTCTCTCAAGTCTCTACAGTGGGTGGGTTGCCCACTGTTCAATCCTGGGGAGTGCAAAGCCACAGTCTCTCAAGTCTCTACAGTGGGTGGTTTGCCCACTGCTTCATCCTGGGGAGTACAAAGCCACAGTCTCTCAAGTCTCTACAGTGGGTTGTTTGCCCACTGTTCAATCCTGGGGAGTGCAAAGCCACAGTCACTCAAGTCTCTACAGTGGGAGGTTTGCCCACTGTTCAGTCCTGGAGAGTGCAAAGCCACAGTCTCTCAAGTGGACAACATTCTCCACTGGTTCTGGAGGGGGCATGGTTCCCAGAGTGCTTCATCCTGTGAAGGACAGAGGTAGTGGATGGATCTCTCCACTGGTTCTGGAGGGGGACTGGTGCCTAGAGTGCTTTATCGTGTGAAGGACAGAGGTACTGGATGGATCTCTCCACTGGTCCTGGAGGGGGACTGGTACCCAGAGTGCTTTATCCTGTGAAGGACAGAGGTAGTGGATGGATCTCTCCAATGGTTCTGGAGGGGGACTGGTGCTCAGAGTGCATCACTCACCCCGTGACGGACCCAGTTGCGTCAGTGCCCCTGCCGCTCATGGGCTAGCAGTGCTTGAGTTAACAGTTCCCTGTTCAGGGGTGCTTGAGTTGGCAGTGCCCTGTTCAGCGGTGCTTGAGTTGGCGGTGCCCTTTTCAGCAGGAGTTTTTCTGGCGGTCCTTCTTCGCCCAGCGGGGCTTTTGCTGGCGGTCCTTCATGGCCCAGCTGGGCTTTTGCTGGCGGTCCTTCATGGCCCAGCAGGGCTGTTGCTGGTGGTGGCCTCCTGGGCAGCTGGGCTTGGGCTGGCGGTGGCCTCCTGGGCAGCTAGGCTGGGGCTGGAGGTGGCCTCCTGGGCAGCTGGGCTGGGGCTGGCGTTGGCCTCCTGGGCAGCTGTGCTGGGGCTGGAGGTGGCGTCCTGGGCAGCTGGGCTGGGGCTGGCGGTGGCCTCCTGGCCAGCGGGGATGATGGCGGTCTTCTCTGCTGTGCTGCTCTTCCCGGACTTGACGGGTTTCTTGTGGCCCTTCCCCACCTTGGAAGGTGTCACAGCTGACTCCACACTCCCACCTGGGAGCGACATTGGTGGCTGAAGTCTTCCCCCTCTCCTGCCGGGCACTGGCCAACTTCTGATGCTTCACAGGTGGGGGACTGTCTGTGCTGTGGCACCGTGCCACACTGGCTGTCCTGGTGGCCGGTGCACTCCACATACCGGTGACTACAGGCACCACTGGTGCCGGAGATGTTTTGGCTGAGGTGCTACTTCGGGACCTATGAGATGGACGGGGTGGGGGAGGTGTGGGAAAAAGGTCAAGGCTGGACAGGGAACGTTTTTTGGACACACTGGGGCGGGTAGCTGGAGGGGGTTTGGGAGTGGAGGAAGAGGTGGTGGTAGTAGGAGGTGTTCGTTTGGTGACTTTGGGTGAAGGTGCATGTGCTGGAGGCTGTAGTGAGGTGGATGGCTGTTGGGTGGGTGTGCGCCTGCATTTGTGTATCTTGGGAGGGAGCGTCACAGACACACTGGGAGAGGACACAGGGGATGTGTGAATGGTAGTTGGGTGGTGACTGCACATGAGTGGGGTGTGCTGGTGGGTGTGCTGGTGAGAGACGTAGTGGCTGTAGAGGTAGTACATCCAGGTGTGAGTGTAGACGAGACTGGGAGGGAGGAGGGAGACGACGAGGAGGGGGACACAGTGGAGGCAGTGGATGTTGGTGTGTCTGCATGTGTGTGTTGCTTGCATGAGTGCCTGTGGGATGTGTGGTGCTTATGTTTGCCAGAGCTTCCCTTGTGTGTTGAGGTGTGTGCAGGCTGGTCTGATGGTGTGCTTGGGATAGGCAGAGGTACAGGGGATTGGGTCTGGGTGGAGGAAGTTGGAGGGGGGAGGCTAGAGACGGGGACAATGGCTGCCATCTGTGCTGAGGCCAGAGTTTGAAAAGCTCGGTGAAGGGCCGCCTGACCAGAATGAATGCCCTCCAGGAATGCATGAGTTTGTTGCAACTGCCTTTCTACACCCTGGATGGCATTCAAAATGGTAGACTGCCCAACAGTGAGGAACTTGAGGAGGTCAATGGCCTCCTCACTGAGGGCAGCAGGGGTGACTGGGGCAGGGCCTGAGGTGCCTGGGGTGAAGGTGATGCCTACCCTCCTGGGTGAGCAGGCACGGGGCGAAGGCTGAGGGGCTGCTGGGAGGGAGCTCCCATCAGAGGACGAGTCCGTGTCGCTGGTGTCAGCTCATGTCCCCGCCGTGCAGCTCCCCTCGCCATCCGTCCCACTGGTGAATTCCGAGTCTGTAGTCTCGCCCTCCAGGGCCATGTGGGATGCAGCTCTCTCGTGCTCCTGTGCCACTGCTCCTCCGCCTGATGATGCTAATGCACACAAGAACAGGGAGACCAGAAAAAGGGGGGGGACGACAGAAGAAAGACATGTTGAGTGCATGGATTACCACTACCGTTGGCGGACATGACAGACACAGAAGCCCCCTGCACTACGCCGCGCTCTTGGGCTCCACTGTTCAATTCCTGGGAAATGGCCTACAAGGCTATGGACGACAACTGCACACATAGATGACACGGGGGCATGACTAGGTAGACTTGGCACTCTACAGAGGTGGGCTGGGGTGCCACATGGCCTGCCTTATGGAGGGGCCTTGCCTACGGAACTCGCCCTGGTCTCGGGAAACCCATATCCCTCCTCCCCCACCCAGACAACTCCACTGTGTGCAAAGTCAGCAGAATGAGAGTGTACTCACCCCCTTGTGTCTGCTGTGATGCCCTCAAGCGCCCATCCAACTCCGTGTAGACCACCGCCAGGATCCTGAACATCAGGGGGGTCGTGGTGTGACGGGCACCCCTCCCATGTTGGGAGGCCATCCCCAGCTGAGCCTCCGCCGTCTTCTTGCTCCAGCGGCGAATGTCCTCCCATCTTCTCCGGCAGTGGGTGCTCCATCTGTGGTAGACCCCGAGGGTCCGTACGTCCTTGCTGATGGCACGCCAAATATCTTTCTTCTGGTGGGCACTGACCTACATGAAATGTACAGGGCAAGAAGAGAAGTCATTACCAACTGCACCGTCAAAGTGATTGGCCCCCATCCCTACCCTTGCCATGTGGCACATGCATTCACCGTCTTTCATGCACGCAGCACTCTGCCCCCTTCCTTCTTACATCCAGCGCTCTCCACACAGGCATAGCCCATACAACATGCTCCCTGTGTACTTACCTGTTTGTCTGGAGGACCGTAGAGTAGCGTGTACTGGGGGAGGACCCCATCCACGAGCTTCTCCAACTCCTCCGATGTGAAGGCAGAAGCCCTTTCCCCAGACGCACGAGCCATTGTCTCTTCCAGACCGAGGTCACAGCAGCACTTTCAGTGTAGGTCCTCTCCTGTCGAAGATCAGGTATCGAGTGATTGAACAGATAGAAAATGGCGGTCATGACTGCGGCGGTGCCTACCGTCACCGCCGGCGTACATCGTCATTGGCTCCTGGGACCCATAGGGTCCAATGTTAACCAATGCAGCATTGCGCCGCGGTCTTCGACCGCCTACCGCAACGGTGTACAACGCCAGTGCAGTTAACTCACATCCCATTGTCCCACTTTACAGGTCAGGCAGCCGCCATTTCAGGGGCTCACATGGCTTCATTTTCAACTGCGTCACACATACCTAGGCCTAGACTCAACACACATACAGGCCACCCTTCATGTATGATTGGTGTTCTAGGTAAACTGTGGGTACGTACCTCTGAGTTGTTTGACTCTGTGCTCGCTGTTGTCCTTCATAGGCACTGTCAGCTGGGACATGTGAGGAGATGGCGGCATCCTCCAGTGTACCGACCGTTGGTGGACCTGTCGACAATGGAGGAGCGACATTTGATAATCACCTACAGGTTTGACCGTGCCACCATCAAGGAACTGTGTGCCCAGTTGGAGCCAGACCTGATGTCAGCAAACCGCCATCCCACAGGAATCCCCCCTCAAGTGCAGGTGCTGTCAGTGCTCCATTTCCTTGCAAGTGGGTCATTTCAAACAACTGTGGCCATGGCATCAGGGATGTCCCAGCCTATGTTTTCCAACATGTTGTCGAGATTGTTGTCTGCCACATGCAGAGCTACATCGTTTTCCCTCAGATGGAAGATTTGCCTACAGTGAAAGGTGATTTCTATGCCCTGGGACATATCCCCAACATCATAGGTGCCATTGATGGGACCCATGTGGCTTTGGTCCCGCCCCCCCCAGGAGTGAACAGGTGTACAGAAACTGGAAGAGTTATCATTCTATGAATGTACAGATGGTATGTTTGGCAGACCAGTACATCTCCCATGTGAATGCCATGTTCCCTGGCTCAGTGCATAATGCCTACATCCTGCGGAATAGCAGCATCCCTTATGTGAGGGGGCAACTCCAGAGGCACCGTGTGTGGCTATTAGGTGAGCACCTGGAAGCTAGTCAGTGGGTATGGTTGTCCGGGTCTGGGGTTATCCCTCCAGGTTAGTGTGTGTCTAACAGTTGCCCCTCGCCATTTGCAGGTGACTCTGGTTACCCCAACCTGTCATGGCTACTGACCCCAGTGAGGAATCCCAGGACAAGGGCAGAGGAACGCGACAATGAGGCCCATGGGCGAACTAGGAGGGTGATTGAGCGGACCTTTGGCCTCCTGAAGGCCAGGTTCAGGTGCTTCCATATGACAGGTGGATCCCTATTCTACTCACCAAAGAAGGTGTGCCAGATCATCGTGGCCTGCTGTATGCTTCACAACTTGGCTTTCAGATGCCAGGTGCCTTTTCTGCAGGAGGATGGCCCAGATGGCGGTGTTGTTGCAGCTGTGGAGCCTGTGGACAGTGATGAAGAGGAAGCAGAGGAAGAATACATGCAGAACAGGGACTCAGTGATCCTGCAATATTTCCAGTGAGACACAGGTAGGAATACAAACCTGCCTACTACATGTACTTTGACACTACTACCTCTCTCCTGTCTGTTGTTTTCACCCAGTGTATGGTCATTGAGTTGTCACTTTCCTTTACGATTTCACAGATGTGGGTCCCACTGTGTGACATCTGCTTAGATTCATCATGGACTAGAGCTGTGTGACATAGGTATGTTGACATTAATATTGAAAAAACATTTTTGTCACTGTAATTGCTAATACACTATTTCGAAATCACAGACAGACTCCAGATCATTTTGTGCTTTAGGTGTGTTTATTTAAATGCTCAATATTGGAGGGGGTAGTGAAATGGTGAGGGGTGATGGTGGAGGAATGTCCATGGCAGAGTCCAGTCTATTAGTCTCACAGGTGCATTGCCCATATGGGCATAGGAAGTGGAGCTGGGGTAGTTTAATTATGGACAGGGTGACGAAGTGGGACGGTAGGATGACAATCAGGGTGGTCTCATTTCTTGGTGGGGGTCTTGGCATCGTGCTCTGTCTTTGTCCTGGATCTCAGGGACCGTTTGCGGGGTGGTTCTCCCTCTGCAGGGGGTGGGGTGCTGGTGTGGTGGTCCTGTGGTGGGGCGTCCTGTCCACTAGCGCTGGCAGAGGTGGTGGGCAGTTCATCGTCCATGCTAGTTTCAGGGACCCCTTGTAGTGCCACACTGTCCCTCCTGGTGTTGAGTACTTCCTTCAGCACCCCTACGATGGTGCCCTGGGTGGAGCTGATGGTTCTGAGTTCCTCCCTGAAGCCCATATACTGTTCCTCCTGCATGCGCTGGGTCTCCTTGGCCAGTACCGTTGCCATCGTCTCCTGGGAGTGGTGGTAGGCTCCCATGATGGAGGAGAGGGCCTCGTGGAGAGTGGGTTACCTTGGCCTGTCTGGCCCCTGTCGCATAGCAGCCCTCCCAGTTCCCCTGTGTTCCTGGGCCTCCGTCCCCTGGAGCGTCTGCCCACTACCACTGCCCCCAGGTCCCTGTTGTTGTTGGGGTGGTAGGTTATCCTGGGTTCCCTGTAGTGGTGGACACACAGCTGATTGACGTGTCCTGGGGACGGAGTTATGGGCCCGCTGGGTGGGTGCTGTGCTGGTGTTTCCAGAGGGGGGAAGCTCTGTGGTGCCCTGTACCTGTGTGAGGGGAACCGACTGTCCAGAGGTTCCCGATGGTCCGGGCTGGTCATCTAGATCCAGTTGGAAAGAGGTGCTGTCATCACTGTGGGCCTCTTCTGTTGGTGGTGTGGACATGTGTGGACCCTCCTGTCCGGTGACGTTGGGTAGGGGTCATACAGGGGTATAAAACGATGTTTATTAAATCTATGTGTGTAATGGTGTGCAATGGGTGGGTGACTGTGTACCCCAGTGCTAGCATTCCTGTGTGGGAGCTTGTGTGATGATGGTTTAGGGGGGTGTATGGTATGTGCAGTGGGCATGCTTTGGTGATGGGTGTCCATGCTTTGTTGTTGCATGCAGGGCTTGGTGTTAGGATGTGTGGTTTGTGATGTTGGGACATATGTGAGGAGTTGGGGTGCTGGGGGTGGGGGTATGTGATAGCATGCAAGTAGGGTGGGGAATGTAATAGTAAAGCTTTGTCTTACCAGAGTCCTTTCCTCCACCTACTCCTGCGAGGCCCTCAGGATGCAGAATCGCCAAGACCTGCTCCTCCCATGTTGTTAGTTGTGGGGGAGGAGGTGGGGGTCCGCCGCCAGTCCGCTGAACCGCCAGGTGATGTCTTGAGACCACGGAACGCACCTTCCCCCGTAGGTCGTTCCACCTCTTCCTGATGTCCTCCCGATTTCTTGGGTGTTGTCCCACTGCGTTGGTCCCTGTCCACTATTCTTCGCCATAGCTCCATCTTCCTAGCTATGGAGGTGTGCTGCACCTGTGATCTGAAGAGATGTGGCTCTACCCGGACAATTTCCTCCACCATGACCCTGAGCTCCTCCTCCGAGAACCTGGGGTGTCTTTGCCGTGCCATGGGGTGCTGTAGGTGATGTGTGGGGTGGAGTGTGTGGTGATAAGTGTGGTGATATGTAGTGGTGTGTTGTATGAGGTGCATGGAAGTTCTGTGGGTGATGGTGTTGTGTGCCTGTGGATGCTGTTGTTCTTGCTGGTGGTGTCTCTCTCTGGCCTTCTTTCTAAATTTTTGGTCATAGGGGTTTGTGGGTGATGTGGGTGTGTGTTTTATATTGTATTGGGTGTGTGGGAGTGGTGTGTGTATGTGTATCAGGTGTGCGTATTTTGAATTGTCCAATGTGGCTGTGTTTTGTAAGAGTGTGTGTATTTTGAGCACGTGGATTCGTGTGTCGTGATAGTGTGGATGTATTTCTGTTGGCGGGACGGTGTCGGTTTTGTTTTCGCCAGTTTATCACTGACCTTTGGTGTGGCGGACTTGTGTGGGTGTCTGACTTTTGGCGGATTCCGAGATGTGGGTCATAATAGCTGTGGTGGAATTCCGCGGCCGTGGCGGTGTGTTGGTGGTCTTCTGCACGGCGGTAAGTGCCTTTTACCGCCAATGTTGTGATGACCGCCATAGGCTTAAACGGAACCCCAGCCCTCACCCAGATCAGAGCGCCCCTTGCAAAAACTGAATACGTGGTGGCAAAAAGTTGCCCTCTCCATCTGCGTCTTAACTTGTCTACTTCCCCAGTGGTAAGATGCATCTCCTGGAGCAGTGCAATATGTAACACTCTTCTCTAGAGGTATGCCAGGATTCTGTGTTGCTTAAAAGGAGACCCCATCCCCCTGATGTTCCATGTTAGCAACTTGAGGGCCATCATTGGGCATAAATGGTTTCAGGGGAGATCGGCCACCACTTCCCATGCTCAACCACACTCATCTCCCCCTATGCCCCACACGAACCACTGGAAGTGTTAGATCATGAATAGTTAAGTGTCAGCGAATTCCAAAGTAAGGAAGCAGTAAACCCCAACTCCCACCGCCTAGGGTAATACCGCAACAGGCAGTTGTCCAGTAAAAGCAAAGCAAACATATCATTAACAATGAATCATGAAGTGTTCTCGCCATCCAGTGAATAGCGGTTGAGAATTAGAGCTGGGGACTGTGGCCGCCGTGGGCCCAGAGACAGACAGAAGCCCTGGATGAGGTGCAGCGCCCTTCAGTAAACCTTTGCACAGTTCATCTGCCGTTCAGGGGGGTCAGCTGCGCCACCGCGTCAGCCTGATGGGAATCTGAGTCAATGGAGTGAGAGTGGTTATCCGATTCACCTCCACAAACCTCATCAGCCAAAGCCGCCCACTGTAGGGAGGCCGCCGCCTCCAATGCAGCCTGCCTGTCCAGCTCCTTCTGAGCAGGGGTTGGTCTTGTCTTGGGCGTGATCTATTCCTTTTCCTTCGCACTCTTCTGCAATCTTTCCGAAGTGCCTGCCCCAACTGAGCACCGGAGTTGTCTATCGCGATGTATGTCTCCAACCACTCCCAGGCCTCCTCCGGCATCTGTAGGAACATTGTATACCCCTCTAGTATCATGCTCGGCCTGGCCGGGAATAGGAGCGAGTATGGGATGCTCACTTCTTTCATGACCCTTTTCACTGCTGCATACGAATCGCGCCTGGCCTGCACCTCTGCCGTGAAGTCCGGGAAGAGGGTGACTGAGCCATTGTCCACGTGGAAGGACGCAGCCTCCCTGGCCCACTGGAGTAGGATATCTCTGTCTCTGTAGTGGACTAACTTGCCCACTACCGTTTGAGGGGGTCGTCCAGCCTCAACAGGTTTTGAAGACACCCGATGGGCCCTCTCCAAGGCAAAGAAGGGAGTAAGTAGTCCCGGGGTAACCTTCTGCCACATCCATTGCTCAAGGAAGTTCACCGCGTCCGTCTCCTCAGCTCCCTCCAGGAGACCAATTATGTGTACATTGTTCCTCCGGTTGTGGCCCTCTGCATCCTCAACGTTCCAGTTATTGAACCCTGTCTGTTAGCTGCACCACCGTAGCATGGAGCTCTTGTTGCGCCGGGGCCATATCCGTGAGTGGTGTCTCAGCGCATCGTACTCTGTCAGTAAGCTTCTGATGGTCCCCTCGCAGCAGCCCAAGTTCCACAGACATCTGGCCTATTTCTCGCTGGAGAGTCATTTTAGACTCAACAATGGCGCCCAGGATCTTGTCCAGCATATCTGGAAGGAAGGTGGAACTGGCGTACCATATCTGAACGGAATGAATCGCCGTTAGCGATTTGCCCTTCGCGTATTGTTTGGTAGACATACGGGCAGGCTGCACGCCCCCCAGAATGTGGTAGAGGAGGCTGTGTGGATTACTCACCGGGCCGTCCAGCCACACCCCATGTCAGCACTGCCAAAGGGAGCCCGCTATATCAGGGGATCAGACCCCCCCCAGGGTAAACCCCACAAAAGTTACCGTCTTCTCATCACCAACACTGACCCCTATGTGGCGTCTTCATGGGGGCTCCCCCCACTAGGGCACAGTCCCCCAAGGGTTCAACAGTCCAAAGTCTCAGATGGTGCCCTCAGGGCGAGGCATCATCCAGCATACCAATGTCATGAAACGCCTCAGCGGTCAAGGTCCGTCCGACTCTCCACTTGGTCCAGTCGGCGAAAGTACAGCAGGTGCCTCAATCTGTCCTCCGTGGGGCAGCCACTCCTCACTCTGGGCCACCCCACACCTTCAGATACTCTCTGCATCTCTTCGCTGCCCGGTGGGTGCCTCCCACCAGCTTGCTGGGGGCCTCACACAGCTCACCAAAACTGTGCTCCAGCAGCGAAGGCTGTCCTGGCTCCCTTGGGGTCACCAACCACCAAATGCCCACATACGTGCCCGGGCTGATCTGCCCCTCAATTGTGCCCAGCCACAACGGCAACTTTAGGCCTCTGTGCCGCTGAGCCGCTCTCTAGCAGCTCACACTCTGCTGCCCCATCGCATCTCGTGGATTCCCTGGTGTTCTGGGGGTGGCCTTCTCCTGCACCGAAGCCGCTCCCCTCCTCTGTGGTTCGGGTGCATCACTGCGTAGGCTCTGATCGCGTACGGCGCCGGGCCAGGCCACGCCTCGTTTTCCGGGGGATTCCTCTATGCACGGGAGCTGCTCTCCATAGTCCTGACGCCCCCACAGGTGCCCCCCGGCTCTCACGGGATTATGGACTGTCCTCCTACCCCCCCGGGGGCCGACAGGCAGGATAAAAAACTGGGCCCGGACGGAGCAAGTTTACTCCGCCATACTTGCTGGTCAGGCCACGCCCCCCTGTATGTACATATGTGTTTATATGCGTGTGTATTTGTGTGTGTATGTATGTGTGTGTGTGTGTGTGTGTGTGTGTGTATCTATCTATATATATATATATATATATATATATGTTATTATATGCTTAACATGTTCATAGGTCATTGCATAGCTCCTAGATAAGTTGTTATATTAGATACTTATGATTCCCTTCTCTCATTTTATATCACACTGATCAAATGTCAAATGTTTATTATCATAGGTATTTGGCTATTCAAAAATTGAGTAAAGATAAATAAATGTTGGAAAAGTACACTTATTGATTAACTTCATATATTACAAATCTTAAAAGTCTGTGTTTATACAATACTAGTTTTCTTCTCATATTATACCGATTATTCCTTTGACATTTATTCCCTTACTATGTACTTACATATCTATTTATTTATTACTCTAGTCCTACTGTACTAGAGAAAAAATAAAATAAAAATGAAATAAAATCTATAGATAAAATTCAAATGATAAATACATCTAAAATATATATATATGAATAATAAAGAATAAATAAAATAAATACAAATAATGATCAAAAATGCGTGTGTATGTATATATATATATATACATATATAAATATATTATATTTTTACTCTCTTGTATGCTTTACTTTGTCTACCCATCACCATATGCCATGTCTCTATCAACCTATCCTCAATTCCCGCTCTGACTCATCCCAAATCCATTCTACTACTTTCATCTCCTAAATAACCCTGCCTTATGCTCTCCCTCCTCTTCCACATCTAACTCACCCAAACCTCAGTTTACTGCCATGATCTCCCAAACAACTCTACTAAATGTGCCCTCATTTATCTCACCTTTAACTCATCCAAAACCCCTCCTAATACTATGATCTCCCTAACCCTTTCCACAGACTCTTCCCTCCTCCATTGTCCCTTTACTAATTCCAAGCCTAAATCCTATTACTATAAACTACCAATTTACACTTCTGGATTCTTCCCTCCTCCACCCCTCCATTACTCCAGTCAACCCAACTAACAAACTCAAATATCCGTGGCTCAAATTAACTCATGATAATACTAAAACTGTACTCATATTTCGCTATACTAATCCACCACTAATTCCTTTTGGGTTCCGGAGTAGCGCGCTACTCGCCTAAAATCGATTTGACGCGTGGTCAGTGGTAGTAAGCACTATATAAATACAATAACAATTCCAATTTTGGGTTACACTGTGTTGAAAATTAAATTATGTGACAGAGACACAGTGGGCGAAGTGTGTGTGTGTGGCTAAGTGTGTAGAAAATGTACTGGGCTGGTGGCATCAAGTACATATGAGTATTATTCTCATAGCCAATAAACCTGAACCAATACTGTTGGTAGTGAACCATGGAGATGAGTATGATGTTGTAATGTGAGTTTCTTAAGGGTTTGGTGATGAATTGGGTTTGTTACATGAGTCTGAACACACGATTGTGGTGAAAAAGAATGCTGTGCTATGTCAGAAAAGCGCTGAATTTGAAAAGGCTCTTGAAGTAGGGTGTTATAAAAGAGATTGAGGGGGTCATTACAACATTGGCGGTAAAAGGCGATACCGCCGTGCAGAAGACTGCCAATACACCGCCGCAGTGGCGGTATTCCGCCACAGCTATTATGACCCACATCTTGGAATCAGACAAAATTCAGACACCCACACAACACCGCCACACCAAAGGTCAGTGATAAACTGGCAGAAACAAATCCGCCACCTCCATGCCAACAGAAACACACCCATGCTATTACGACCCACGAATCCACGAGGCGGTCTTTTAACCGCGGTATTCCATTGGCGGTACACATCGCCGCGCTTAAAATACACACACATCTCCAAAACACCGCCACATTGGACAGTTCAAAATACACACACCTGATACACATACAAACACCACTCCCACACACCCAACACAATATAAAACACACACCCACATCACCCACAAACCCCTACGACAAAAAAATCACGAACGAAGGCCAGAGAGAGAGCACAGAATAGACAACTCCATCACACAGAGGCACACAACACCATCACCCACACAACATCCACGCACAAAACACCACACACCACTACACTCACCACACTCATCATCACATATACCACCCCACACATCACCTACACCACCCCATGTCACGCCAAAGACACCCCCACTTCTCCGAGGAGGAGCTGAGGGTCATGGTGGAGGATCCAGCACAGCACCCACCCAGCGAGCCCAAACCTCCCTACCCAGGACAGGTCAATCAGCGGTGTGTCCACCACCACAGGGAACCCAGGCTAACCCGCCACCCCAACAACAACAGGGACCTGGGGGCAGTGGTAGTGGGCACACGGTCCAGGGGACGGAGGCACAGGAACACAGGGGAACTGGGAGGGCTGCTGTGCGACAGGGGGCGGACAGGCCAAGGGAACCCACTCTCCACGAGGCCCTATCCTCCATCATGGGAGCATACCACCACTCCCAGGAGACGATGTCGACGGTCCTGGACAAGTTGCAGGAGACTGTGCGCCTGCAGGATGAACTGTATTTGGGTTTCAGGGAAGAGCTCTGGACCATCAGCTCCGCCCTGGGCACCATCGTAGGGGTGCTGAAGGACATACAGCAGACCTTGAGGGACACCGTGCCACTCCAAGGGGCCCCTGACACTAGCCAGGACGATGAAATGCCCACCACCTCCGCCGGCGCTAGTGGACAGGACGCCCCGCCACGGGACCAACACACCAGCACCCCACCCCCTGCAGATGGACAACCACCACGCAAGCGGTCCCTGAGATCCAGGAACAGGACAGAGCAAGATGGCAAGACCCCGCCAGGAAATGAGACCACCCTGATTGTCATCCCACTGTCCCACTTTGTTACCCTGTCCAGATTGGAACTGCCCCAGCTCCACTTCCTATGCCCAGATGGGCAGTGCACCTGTGAGACTAATAGACTGGACTCTGCCATGGACATTCCTCCGCCATCACCCCTCACCATTTTACAAACCCCTCACATTTCAGAGCACCTCAATAAACACCCTTGAAACACAAAACAATCTGGAGTCAGTCTGTGATTTAGTAAATATGTATTTTCAATGACAGTTTCATAATGGGTTTACCATTGTAAGGCTAACATACCTATGTCACACATCACAAGCTCTTGAGGATGCAAGCGGTTGACACGTAGGTAACCACACCTGTGAAACCGTAATGGAAGGGTAAAACTCAGTTACCTAATAGTGATTTAAATCGAGAAACAGGACAGAGGTAGACGTGTGCAAGTTAAGGTAATGCTAAAAAGAAAAATTTTCTCACCTGTGTCTCACTGGAAATATTGCTGTATGACTGACTCCCTGTTGTCGTTGTCTTCTTCCTCTGCTTCATCCTCATCACTGTCCACAGGCTCCACAGACTCCACAGCTGCTACAACACCGTCATCTGGATCATCCTCCTGCAGAAAAGGCACCTGGCGTCATAAAGCCAAATTATGGAGCATGGAGCAGGCGATGATGATGTCGCACACCTTCTTCGGTAAGTAGAATAGGGATCCACCTGTCATATGGAGGCACCTGAACTTGGCCTTCAGGAGGCCGAAGGTGCGTTCGATCACCCTCCTAGTCCGCCCATGGGTCAGGAAAGATTGGGGTAACCAGAGTCCCCCAATAGCCATACACAGTGCCTCTGGAGTTGACCCATCATATCAGGGATGCTGCTATTCCGTAGGATGTAGGCATCATGCACTGAGCCAAGGAACATAGCATTTACCTGGGAGATGTACTGGTCTGCCAAACAGACCATCTGGACATTCATTGAATGCTAACTCTTCCTGTTCCTGTACACCTGTTCACTCCTGTGGGGGGGGGACCAGAGCTACATGGGTCCCATCAATGGCACCTATGACGTTGGGGATATGTCCAAGGGCATAGAAGTCACCGACACTGTAGGCATATCCTCCACCTCAGGGAAAATGATGTATCTCCTTACGTGTTTCAGCAGGGCAGACAACACTCTGGACAACACATTGGAAAACATAGGCTGGGACATCCCTGATGCCATGGCCACTGTTGTCTGAAAAGACCCACTTGCAAGGAAATGGAGCACTGACAGCACCTGCACGTCAGGGGGGATTCCAGTCGGATGGCGGATTGGTGACATCAGGTCAGGCTCCAACTGGGTACATAGTTCCTGGATTGTGGCACGGTCAAACCGGTAGGTGACGATGACATGTCTCTCTTCCATTGTCAACAGGTCCACCAGCGGTCGGTACACCGGAGGATTCCGCCATCTCCTCATATGTCCCAGCTGACGGTGTCTACGAAGGACAACAGCGAAGAACCAGTCATTATTCCTCCAGGTATGTACCCACAGTGACACACAAGACTACACCACTCACAAAACCCTTCCTGTATGTGTGTTGAGTGTAGGCCTAGCTATGTGTGACGCAGAGGTAACTTAAGCCATGTGGGCCCCTGAAATGGCGGCTGCCTGACCTCTAAACTGGGACAATGGGATTGTGGGGTAACTGCGCTGGCGTTGCACACCGTCGCGGTAGGCGGTCATAGACCGCGGCGCAATTCTGCATTGGTTAACATTGGACCCTATGGGCCCCAGGAGCCAATGAACAGGTGCGCTGGCAGTGATGATGCGCACCGCCGCGGACGTCACCGCCGCGGACATGACCGCCATTTTCTATCTGTTCAATCACTAGATACCTGACCTTTGACAGGAGAGGACCTACACTGCTAGTGCTGCTGTGACCTCGGTCTGGAAGCGACGATGGCTGCTGCGTCTGGGGAAAGGGCCCCTGCCTTCACTGCACAAGAGTTGGATGAACTGGTAGACGGGGTCCTCCCCCAGTACACACTACTCTACGGTCCTCCAGACCAACAGGTTAGTACACAGGGAGCACGTTGTATGGGCTAGGCCTGGGTGGAGAGGGCAGGTTGGAAGAGGGAAGGGGGCAGAGTTCTTAGAACAACAATGCATGGGAATGAATGGGCCACATGGCCAGAGTAGGGAGGGGGCCACTCACAATGATGGTGCAGTTGGTAATGACTGTTTCTCTTCCCTTGTGCATGTCATATAGGTCAGCGCCCACCAGAAGAGGGACATATGGTGTGCCATCGCCAAGGAGGTCCGGACCCTGGGGGCCCACCAGAGACGGGGCACCCACTGCCGTAAGAGATGGGAGGACATTCGCCGCTGCAGCAAGAAGACGGCGGAGGCTCAGCTGGGGAAATGCCTCCCAACGTGGGAGGGGTGCCCGTCGCACCATGACCCCCCTGATGTTCCGGATCCTGGCGGTGGCCTACCCGGAGTTGGATGGGCACTTGAGGGCATCACAGCAGACACAAGGGGGTGAGTACAACCTCATTCTGCTGACTTTGCGTGCAGTGGAGGTGTCTGGGTGGGGGAGGTGGGCTGTGGGTGTCCCTAGGCCAGGGCGAGTTAGGTAGGCAAGGCTCCTCCGTAATGTAGGCCATGTGGCACTCTTCCCCACCTCAGCAGAGTACTAAGTCGAGGTACAGTTGTCCCTGTGGCATACATGTGCGCAGATCGGGGCTCCCTTGTGGTGGCAGCACCATCTGTGCCCCCCACCTCTACAGGTACAGCCGCCACCTCCCCTACCAGCACTGCCCTCCCAGCAGCCCCTCAGCGTTCGCCCCGTGCCCGCTCACCCAGGAGGGTGGGCATCACCTTCACCCCAGACACCTCAGGCCCTGCCCCAGTCACCCCTGCTGCCCTCAGTGAGGAGGCCATTGACCTCCTCAGGTCACTCACTGTTGGGCAGTCTTTCATTGTGAATGCCATCCAGGGTGTAGAACGAGAGTTGCAACACGGTAATGCATTCCTGGAGGGCATTCATTCTGGTCAGGCTGTCCTTCAGCGAACCCTGCAATCTCTGGCCTTGGCACTGATGGCAGCCATTGTCCGTGTGTCTAGCCTCCCCCTTCCAACTTCCTCCACCCAGACCCAATCTCCTGTACCCCAGCCCATCCCAAGCACACCTACAGACCAGCATGCACACAAGTCAACACACACAAGTAGCTCAAGCAAACATAGGCACCACGCACACAACAGGCACTCACGCAAGCCTCACCCATGTACAGACACAGCAACATCCACTGCCTCCACTGTGTCCCCCTCCTCCTCTTCTCCCTCCTCCCTCCCAGTCTTGTCTACACACACACCTGCATGCACCACATCTACAGGCACCATGAATCGCACAAGGACACCCAGCACCACACGCCGCTCACCTGCACTCACCACCTCCACTGCCATTTACACGTCCCCTGTGTCCTCTCCCAGTGTGTCTGTGACGCCCCCTCCCAAAGTACACAAACACCGGCAATCACTCACCCAAAATCCATCCACCTCACGACAGCCTCCAGTACCTGCACCTGCACCCAAAACACCTAAAGTGACACCTCCTAGACCAACCTCCTCTTCCTCCACTCCCAGACCCCCTCCAGCTACCCATCACAGTATTCGTCAGAAACTGTCCCTCTGTAAAGTTGACCTTTTTGCCCCCACCCCACCCCCTCCAATTCATCAGTCCCGTTGTAGCGCCTCAGCCAAAAAGCCTCCAATACCAGTGGTGCCTGTTCAAGGTTTGTGGAGTGCACCGGCCACCAGGGAAGGCAGTAGTACCTGGAGCCAAGGCACGACTTGGCTCCAGGTCCGTGTTAACACTCCTGGTGGGAAAACAACTGACATGGGTTCCAAGGGGATTGGAGAGTCAGCTGTGACTCCACCAAAGGTGGGGAAGGGCCAGAGGAAGTCTGCCCAGCCAGGTGTGAGTGTCACAGCGGAGAAGTGTGCCATCATTTCCGGCAGTTGACACACAACCGCCAGCACCGTCGTCACTGGTCCAGAGACCACCGCCAGAGTCACAGCCCAGGAGGGCCTGAATATCGTCACTGGTCAGGAGACCACCGCCACCGCCGGAGTCAGAGCCCAGGAGGGCCCAAGTATCATCACTGGTCCAGAGACCACCGCCAGAATCACAGCCCAGGAGGGCCCGAGTATCGTCACTGGTCAGGAGACCACCGCCGGAGTCACAGCCCAGGAGGGCCCGAGTATCGTCACTGGTCAGGAGACCACCGCCACCACCGGAGTCAGAGCCCAGGAGGGCACAAGTATCGTCACTGGTCCAGAGACCACCGCCAGAGTCACAGCCCAGGAGGGCACAAGTATCGTCACTGGTCAGGAGACCACCGCCGGAGTCACAGCCCAGGAGGGCCCAAGTATCGTCACTGGTCAAGAGACCATCGCCGGAGTCACAGCCCAGGAGGGCCCGAGTACCATCACTGGTCAGGAGACCACCGCCACCGCCGGAGTCAGAGCCCAGGAGGGCACAAGTATCGTCACTGGTCCAGAGACCACCGCCAGAGTCACAGCCCAGGAGGGCACAAGTATCGTCACTGGTCAGGAGACCACTGCCGGAGTCACAGCCCAGGAGGGCCCGAGTATCGTCACTGGTCAGGAGACCACCGCCGGAGTCACAGCCCAGGAGGGCCCGAGTATCGTCACTGGTCAGGAGACCACCACCACCACCGGAGTCAGTGCCCTGGAGGGCCCCGGCTGCCACAGCCCTGCTGGGCAATGATGGAACGTCATGCTACACACCAATGCCCAGTGTAGAGAACATCATGCCACACACCAATGCCCAGTGTAGAGAACGTCATGCCACACACCAATGTCCGTATCAGAACCGCCATGTCAAGGCACCGCTGAACAGGGCAAAGACCGCCATGGCAAAGCACCGCTGAACAGTCCAGAACCGCAATGGCAAAGCACCGCTGAACAGGGCAAAGAGCGCCATGGCAAGGCACCGCTGAACAGTCCAGAACCGCAATGGCAAAGCACCGCTGAACAGGGCAAAGACCGCCATGGCAAAGCACCGCTGAACAGGGCAAAGACCGCCATGGCAAGGCACCGCTGAACAGTCCAGAACCGCCATGGCAAAGCACCACTGAACAGGGCAAAGACCGCCATGGCAAGGCACCGCTGAACAGTCCAGAACCGCCATGGCAAAGCACCGCTGAACAGGGCAAAGACTGCCATGGCAAAGCACTGCTGAACAGGTCAAAGATCGCCATGGCAAAGCACCGCTGAACAGGGCAAAGACCGCCATGGCAAGGCACCGCTGAACAGTTCAGAACTGCCATTGCAAAGCACCGCTGAAAAGGGCAAAGACCACCATGGCAAGGCACCGCTGAACAGTCCAGAACCTCCATGGCAAAGCACTGCTGAACAGGGCAAAGACCGCCATGGCAAAGCACCGCTGAACAGGGCAAAGACCGCCATGGCAAGGCACCGCTGAACAGTCCAGAACCTCCATGGCAAAGCACCGCTGAACAGGGCAAAGACCGCCATGGCAAAGCACCGCTGAACAGGGCAAAGACCGCCATGGCAAGGCACCGCTGAACAGTCCAGAACCACCATGGCAAAGCACCGATGAACATGGCAAAGACCGCCATGGCAAAGCACCGCTGAACAGGGCAAAGAGCGCCAAGGCAAGGCACCGCTGAACAGTCCAGAACCGCCATGGCAAAGCACCGCTGAACAGGGCAAAGACCGCCATGGCAAAGCACCGCTGAACAGGGCAAAGACCGCCATGGCAAGGCACAGATGAACAGTCCAGAACCGCCATGGCAAAGCACCGCTGAACAGGGCAAAGACCGCCATGGCAAGGCACCGCTGAACAGTCCAGAACCGCCATGGCAAAGCACCGCTGAACAGGGCAAAGACCACCATGGTAAAGCACCGCTGAACAGGGCAAAGACCGCCATGGCAAGGCACCGCTGAACAGTCCAGAACCGCCATGGCAAAGCACCGCTGAAAAGGGCAAAGACCGCCATGGCAAAGCACCGCTGAACAGGGCAAAGACCGCCATGACAAGGCACCGCTGAACAGTCCAGAACCGCCATGGCAAAGCACCGCTGAACAGGGCAAGGACCGCCATGGCAAGGCACCGCTGAACAGGGCAAAGACCGCCATGGCAAAGCACCACTGAACAGGGCAAGCACCGGGTAGTAATGAATGGCCCGCCACATCAGGCATCCTTATCCCATGTGCAGCTGGGACAGTGACAGGACAGGAACTTTCACGGGGAGACTCATCCAGTCTGGGCACCAGTCCCCCCCAGTACCAGTAGAGACCTGCATCTACTTGAGAGACTGTGGCTTTGCACTCCCCAGGATTGAACAGTGGGCAAGCCACCCACTGTAGAGACGTGAGAGACTGTGGCTTTGCACTCCCCAGGATGTAACAGTGGGCAACCCACCCACTGTAGAGACTTGAGAGACTGTGGCTTTGCACTCCCCAGGATGGCACAGTGGGCAAGCCACCCACTGTAGAGACTTGAGAGACTGTGGCTTTGCACTCCCCAGGATTGAACAGTGGGCAAGCCACCCACTGTAGAGACTTGAGAGACTGTGGCTTTGCACTCCCCAGGATTGGACAGTGGGCAACCCACCCACTGTAGAGACTTGAGAGACTGTGGCTTTGCACTCCCCAGGATACATCAATGGGCATGGAGCCCCGTCGTGGATCTGGCTTTGCAGTAATCCGGCTGAGGTGCCCCCCCTTCCCTTCCCTCTGAGGTGCCTGTAGTATTTCAATCTGATGCCCCGGCAGTGTTCTCTCCGATTTTGGTCAGGTATCCTTTGTGGGCCTCGCCCATGCATTTTTGGACTGTTGGTGCACGGACATTGTAATTTACATATCTGCACCACTTCTCGTATTGTATATATTTATGACTGATTTTCAAAGATATATCTGAATATTGTTTTATGACATGTATATTGCCACATTACAATGTTTGACCGAATTTCGCATTGTCTTTTCATTCTTCCGGGGGGATTGTGGGTTGTTACTGTGATTTTTGTGAATGCATTGGTGTGTATGTTGTAATATGCGAGCGTGGGGTGGGGGTGTTTGGTGGGTGTCCCCCTAACTTTTGCCTCCCCGTGTCATAGGTGCAGTACTCACCGTTGTCTTTGACGCCTACGTAGCTGTTGGTCGTAGAGGAGCAGAAACACAAGGGCAGGGAGTATTTGGAGTTCCGGCTCCATGGAGTCGTCGTTCCTCGTGGGATGTGTTCAGGTGAGCGTTTTCCCATAGCAAAAGCTGTTTCCGCCATGTTTTTATCCACGGTGAATCCGCCCCGGAAAAGGTGGCGTATTGGCGGGGTGTAATACTGTGGGCGGTACATTGTCTTCCGCCTGTCTGTTGGCGGTGACCGCTGAGCTGCTTGTTTGCACCGCTGTGGCGGGCGGTGTGTTAAAGTGGCTGTCTTTGTTAGCGGTTTCTGGCAGGGTCATAATTCCTTTTTTTTGTCCGCCGGACTGTTTGTGGTATTTCCGCAGCTTTAACACCTTCCGCCAGGGTTGTAATGACCACCTGAGTCCTTGGAGTGTCTTGCCCCAGTGGTTCTTGCTCCCAAAGATTGTGGCAAAAATGTTTGGATGTGTGTCAATCTCATTGGATTTAAAAGCACATTTGGTGGATTGCCAACCCCTTCCCGATATGTCAGAGACATTGGGATTCTTAAGGGGGTTAAGGTTTGTAGTACCATGGATGTAATCTTGGGGTACTATTGGATCCTATTACATGGGGAATCTAGGCATCTTACTTCATTTGTAATGCGTTTAGGAGCTTAGCGTTTTTTAACTATTCCTTTTGGGTTAGTATCTGTGGCTGTCTGCTTGCAGAAAATGATGAAAAGGGTACTGGAAAAGGTTCCACAAGTACTATTATTCCAGGATGACATTTTGTTGTATTGGAAGAACATGACAGATCATGATGAAGTATTGAGGCAAATGTTAGGGAAATTGCAATCATCGGGTCTGGCTTTGAAGATGCATAGGTGAAGGTTTGAAGTTACAATTGTCTCATATCTAAGACACACACTTTCTGGACAGTTAAAAAGTCCTAAATTGGATCTGGTCAAAAGTATCACTTGAACGCTAATTCCCAAAAACAAGGATCAAGTGAGATCATTTTTCACAAATTAGTGAAATTTGCTCAAAGTCTGTAGCAAACTTTTCAAGTGTGGTTCAACCACTGAAGAGTTTGCTTAAGAAAGGTGCAGTGTTTTTGGCATTTGAAGAGTGTGAGGCAGCTTTTCAGTCAGTCTAGCAGTCGATTCTAATATTGCCTACGTTGGGGCATTTTGATGGATGTAAGAAGATGATACTAATAACTGAAGCAAGTCATGGTCTTGAGTTTGTTTTGTCACAAGTGGTTGAAGGAGAGAACAGGTTAGTGTCTTTTGCCCCTCGTTCTTTGAAGGGTTCTGAGGAGCACTACTCAGTTATAGAGCATGAAGCTTTGGTGATTTGGACTGATCATCGTCCATTGGTAAAAATCTTCACCTGTAGAGAGCATGGTAATCAGAAACCAAGAATCAGGAGATGGGTGTAGGGCTTAATGGAGTATAATTTTCAAGTCGAGTATTTACTGGGTGAGAGAAATGTAGCAGATGATTGCTTGTTGGGGCTACCCGTTAAGGGTTATAGAGAGACTGTGCAATCACTGTGGAGGGGACCTCCTGTGACAGTGTCATGGGTAAAGGAAAAAGTGATAACAGGACAGTAGTGGGAACTAGCAAGAGAGAACGATGATGTATTTCATATCTTGACTAACTATAAGGCTATCCCCAGCCAAGTGAAAGGGTTATGGAATGTGAGGGAAGAGTTGAGTTTTACTGAGGTTGATCTGTTCAGAGGTATGTGTCTTGTGTCACCAGCGTGTTCGCAGAAAACAATTAGCAATTTGGGGCATGAGGATCACTTAGGAAGGAATTTAACTGAATATTGGATACACAAGTTATATCGGAGGCCAAACCTTGATCTGCAGATTTAATTAGTTGCTGGTTTGTGCCAGAAACGTCAAGAATAAAGTGACCCACACTGCACCACTGTGCCGAATAAAGATTCCAACTGATTCTTGAAAGAAACTAGTTTTGGACATCATTGGAATTGTTGACTACACAACTAAATTGGATGTAACTCATTGTGTGAGTGTGGTGAACACTGCTGCAGTGATTGTTTTGTCAGGGATGAGTTTGCAAGTGAAAGTATCCTGGGAGTGATCATTACAGACAATAGTGTGCAGTTTGCCTCTTCTAAAATGAGAGAGTTCTTGATGAATCTGTCCATTCAGCATCACAAGACAGCCAGACTGCAATATTTTCAGCTCAGATGAATGGAATTGCTGAGTGAATGAACAGGGTGGTTACATTTCTGTTCTAAGGGTGGTGGGCATGGGTACACTTTGAAGGAATTCTAGAGGGAGATGTGGTGGGTACCTCACAATGTCCCTAATCCTGTTTGCTTAAAGTTACCTTTTCGAATGTTGAACTCACACTGGCATGGTTGGGAGTTCAAAGACTGAAGATATATAGGAAAGGGAGGTGGAAGAAGACTAGTGTAGAAGCCAGGAGAGAGTTACCAAGGCAAGTACAAAGCTAGGTATGACAGGAGGAATTGTGTTAAGGGGGTTTAGTTGAGAATGGGTAATGAAAGGAAAGTCTAACTTTGCTGGGCCTTTCAAAATAAAGGAAGTGAGGAGAAATGTTGTATTGGTGGAATCTGGTGATGTATGAAGTATGCCCATCTGGTTAGAGTGGAAACAAATGTGAGAGGGGTTTTGTGATGTGAGACCCATATCTCCAGAAGAGAGAGGTTGTTATACCAAAAGGAAGACTGTGAGTCCAGCATGGTGGAAGGATTATGATTTAAGCAGAGGTCTGTGAGCATTTGTTGGGATTTCTCAATACGGTCTCTCACGTCAGTGGTTTTTCATTGTGATTAATCTTAGTTTATTTCTACAAAGTTTTGTTAGTGTGTTTTTTATCTTAGAATCTGTTGGTTGTTTTGGAGACAGAGGTATATTATGGTTAGGATCTGTAAATAGACTGGTTCAACAAATGTATGAGTCATATCAGAGTCTGGATCAGTGTATGGGTAGAATTTGGAATTGTGTTGACCTCAGAGTCAACCAGTGGAAATAGACATGAAGCTTTGCCGATGGTTGTGGGGTGATGTTGGTCCAGGCTTGTTCAAATAAACCTATAAAAAGACTGTTTTTGGATTTTGTTTTGTCTAGCTGCACCTCTTAACAAAGTGCAGTTGAAGTTAGATTGGTATTGAGTAAGGTTGTACTGAAGCTGTTGGTTTTTGTGAGAAAAGGTCTGAGCAGGAAAAGTCGAATTACACTTCTGGGGCTGTTTTTTCTTCAGCCTGACATTTTTGGGGCATAGGCTCAGTCAAGATTTCTACCTGTTGGCTTGATCTCTTTTATGATGCTTAGACACCAAAGTCCAAAAGGTTTGCCGCTAGGGTTGGCTAAATTGAAATTTATGGTGTCACAAATCTCAAAGCAAGACCAACCTGATTTTTGGCCCAGTGAGGTTATGCATTGGACATATTGAAAAGGGTAGTTAGACTCATTCTTCAAGAGGTCTGTGAGTTTAAAATTATTCTATGTTCAAATTTTTCAAAGATTTGAAAATAAGTCCTTCTGGACACCACTAAGACTTCCAGTTCATATGGGAAAACACTTATGGTTCAGGATTCACTCCAACACAGCCTACCAACAGGATCCATTGCTCAAGGAAAAAAGACTCTTGCAAATTGTGATGTCCCAGAAGCCACCCAGAAGTTGAGCTAGTTGAATCTTGGAGTCCACATCTTTGTTCTTAGTACAAGTGAGTGCGGGTCCAGCCATTCAGTTCACCTTGCAGGCTTCAGAGAGCAGGAGCATTCTTTTTTTGTTATTCTATACGTTGAGAAAGAGTTCTGTGGAGCTATGGGTGAGGTGCCAGCTTTGTAGTGGGGGGAATTCTGGTAAAATTCCCTTGCCAATGAGGAAAAAGGTCCTGGGGCAAATCTTCACACCATGCACACCATGGTTGTCTACCTGTAACTGTGGGAAAGCTGGGCTGATCTAACTTTGCTCCACTTATGCTGGTGTTTTTCTGACTCTAGTAGTACCCTGGACACTGCTAAACAGTCCCAGGGCCTCTGCTCTGATTACAGTTGATATGCAAATTAGGCTAATTATAATTGGCTGCACCACTCTACCCATAAGTGCCTAGTATGTGGTAGGGCATGTAGGGTTAGGGGCCCCAGCATAGGTAGTACACCCATAGGTGCACTGTTGTGGTGCCCAGTGCCATTTTAAAGGCAGGCCTGCCTTGCTGGCTACTTTTAAGTTACAGTTAACCCCAAAATTTACTTTGGAATTAAAAGTACTTCCAAAGTCTTAAACAACCTTATGTTCACATATAAGTCACCCCTAAGGTATGACCTAAGTTTCCCAAGGGTCTTGTGCAGTGTAACTATAAGCGGGGACTTTATAAAATATGTTTTAAATGCCCTGGTGAGAGAAAAATAGCTTAATTAGTTGTTCCCCATTGTAGGGACTGGGCTTCATAGGCTAACATGGAAAGACTTTATTTTAGAATAATAAAGTCCTATTTTCCATAGGAAGGAGCTAAATATGGCACGTTTAGTGCCAAATTAAAAGTTATAATACATCCAATAACTTGCCACTGTTGAATTTAATATAACTTGTACCTATATATCATTTTTGAACTATTTCTAAAAGTTTCCAGTTTCAGCTCTGCAGTGTCCTTCTCCCTCATGTTTGGTCAGCCTCTGGCAGCCTGAGCCAGGTTGCCTTGATTAGGTGTGAGGTGGTCTGGGCTGACACAAAGGAAGCATCCACTGGGAGGATACCTGCCTCAGCAGATGGTGGAACAGGTTGGAGGAAGAGCAGCCAAACTGGTCTTCAAAGGAGGGAAAGACATTTGGGACAGCAACTTTACCCCCCATTTTCTATAACCCAGCCAGGTGCCCCCTGCTTAGATTAAGAAAGGGATGTGTTAAGGGAAACATAACCACAGCAGTGTGTGGGCTCAGCCAGACCTAACTTCTGAGATTGAATTTATGCCATCTTGGATTTTGAAAGAATGTTGTTCCATGGGATTGATTTTTGCCACACTTCCCAGGAAGTGGTCACTCAAGAGGGTTGTGTGGTTGGGAAGCATAATATGTGAGATATTTAAGTCTTTGAGAATTTCTAGGCTGAGATCAAACGTTTATGTTTATGAACATATAGGGGGTCATTCGGACCCCGGCGGTCAAGGACCGCCGGGGCCGGGGATGCGGGAGCACCGCCAACAGGCTGGCGGTGCCCCGCAGGGCATTCTGACCGCGGTGGTTTGGCCGCGGTCAGACCAGGAAAACCGACGGTCTCCCGCCGGTTTTCCGCTGCCCTGGGAATCCCCCATGGCGGCGCAGCTTGCTGCGCCGCCATAGGGGATTCCGACCCCCTCACCGCCATCCTGTTCCTGGCGGCTCCGACCGCCAGGAACAGGATGGCGGTGAGGGGTGTCGTGGGGCCCCTGGGGGCCCCTGCAGTGCCCATGCCAATGGCATGGGCACTGCAGGGGCCCCCGTAAGAGGGCCCCACTTTGTATTTCAGTGTCTGCTTTGCAGACACTGAAATACGCGACGGGTGCCACTGCACCCGTCGCACATACCCACTCCGCCGGCTCCATTCGGAGCCGGCTTCCTCGTGGGGAGGGGTTTCCCGCTGGGCTGGCGGGCGGCCTTCTGGCGGTCGCCCGCCAGCCCAGCGGGAAAGCCAGAATGGCCTCTGCGGTCTTTCGACCGCGGAGCGGCCATATGGCGGCTCCCTCCAGGCGGGCGGCTCCCACCGCCCGCGGGGGTCAGAATGACCCCCTTAGTGTTTATATGATTGATATTCAGAGTATGTCCATAGTCCGAGGCTTTTGCCATCTCTAGGCTCAGAGGTTGCAGTTTGTTCTTGTTCCATGATTCAAAGAAGGGGCTACGCCCAATTCACAAAGGGTCTCAATCTGATATCAAGGAGACGCCTTTAGTCAAGAGCCTATTGGTGAATTATTCTGTTATGAATGAGTATATGCATATTTGTTCTAACCGTTTCTTTTCAGATCTCTCTCCCTGCAGTTCCCTACCCTAATTCCCTTCCCCCCGCCTGGCTTCATCATAACTCTGTGCTATAATAGCTTTCTGAGTTGGTGACATCGGGAGGTGGGCCTTTTGTTCAGCAGAGTGCAGATCCAGAGGAAAGGGCACTGTGACACCTGGCCTGCACCTGGACACTGCACTCAGAAGGACTGCACCAGCTGCACATCTGGGCTTCATCAAGAAAAGAATTCCACTGCTTCAAGAAGGGACTCCATGTATGCTACAGGTAGAAGATAGCTGACCAGGGTCCCCTGCATCAAGCCCTGGAGAAACTGACCTGTGGCCAGTGGTAATTTTTGGATTTGAACCAGGTGCATTCTGGGAGTTGGAGTCCTAACCCCCAACTAGCAACTCAGAGCTTCTAAAACCTGGGGGTGAATTGTGAACACCTAAAAAACCGTAAAAGCACTTTTGGAAGAAGATCCAGAAGTTTGGAGCAACTTCGGAAAAAAGCTCCATAAGTGGACCGACCTTACGTTGAGAGTTCAGCCGCCCAACGTCGACCACGACCCGGCCTGACTTGCAGGTTCATCCCACTGAAACGCTCCAGAGCCCCAGATTTCCAGGATTTCAGTGAGGGCTCATGAAAAGGCAATCCAACGACATTGCTTCAAAATCGGCTTGCTGTTGAGGGTTGTCCGTTGCCAGAGAGAAACATCTCTAAAAAAGTTTCCAAGCCTGAAGGTAAAAAGTTGACCAATGCCTCCCGGGCAGTGTATCCAAAGAAGGCTCCAGCGAGGCTGGCTTCAACTTAGACTTGGTCCCAGACAAAGATTTCTGTCCTGAAACATCGTCTAAATCCAAATGTATAACTCTTCACCAAGGCCTCCTCTGACGCTTACCTGAAGAGGGCTCCAGCTAGGTCAGCTTCAACTTGTGACTTCATCCTGGTTGGTGAGAGATCTTTAAAAATTCTTCTAAGTCTGAAGGTAAAACTTTGACCGAGGCCTCCCGCTTATTGTAGCGAGCAGGGCTCCATCGTGGTCGACCTCAACTTTTGACTTTGCCCGGTCAAGTGCAACCAGACATCCAGATTGGTGCTTTTGTTTTCTAAGCACTAGAAAACATTTAGGCCCTCATTACAACCATGACGGTCAGTGTTAAAGTGGTGTTAAGACCGCCAACAGGCTGGCTGTAATAAAAATGGAATCACGACCATGACGGAAACCGCCAACAAAGACAGCCACTTTAACACTCCGACCGCCACGGCGGTAGAAACAAACACTGCGGCGGTCACAGCCAACAGACAGGTGGAAGATAATGTACCGCCCACACTATTATGAGAGGCCAATCCGCCACCTTTTCCGGGGCGGAACCAACGCAAACAAAAACACAGTGGAAACAGGACTTGGAAGGGAAAACACTCATCTCTACACATTCCACGAGGAACGAGGACGCCATGGAGCCAGAACTCCAAATATTCCCTGCAATGGTATTCCTGCTCCTCTACCAGGAGCACGAAAGACGGCGGCGACGACCACGGTGAGTACTGCTCCTACAACACAGGGGAGTGGGAAGGGAAAAGAGAGTGACAAGGACAAAAGGAAATGAGTTGAATGATTGTAATAAATAAAAATCCATTAATCAAAACTTGAAATACAGTATAAACAATTATGTACACCAACTACACAAGTCCGGACAGTGCACCGTTCATAGTCCGTGGACCACTGGCCTCAAAATGCATGGGCGAGGCCCACACTCAATACCAGATTCCAAATAGAGAGAACACTGCAGGGGCATCAGATCGAAATGAAACAGGCACCTCAGGGGGAAGGGAAAGGGGGGCACCTCAGCCGGATAAGTGCACAATGCCAGCTCCACGAGGGGGCCCAATGCCCCCTGCTGTATCCTGGGGAGTGCAAAGCCACAGTCTCTCAAGTCTCTCAAGTCTCTCAAGTGGGTGGGTTGCCCACTGCTCTATCCTGGGGAGTGCAAAGCAACAGTCTCTCAAGTCTCTCAAGTGGGTGGGTTGCCCACTGCTCTATCCTGGGGAGTGCAAAGCCACAGTCTCTCAAGTCTCTCAAGTGGGTGGGTTGCCCAGTGCTCTATCCTGGGGAGTGCAAAGCCACAGTCTCTCAAGTGGATAACAGTCTCCACTGGTTCTGGAGGGGGCTTTGGGCCCAGAGTGCTTTATCCTGCCAAGGACTGAGGTAGTGGATATGATACTCCACTGGTTCCGGAGGGGGCTTTGTGCCCAGAGTGCTTAATCCTGCCAAGGACTGAGGTAGTGGATGCCTTTCTCCACTGGTTCTGGAGGGGGCTTTGTGCCCAGAGTGCTTCATCCTGCCATGGACAGAGGTAGCGGATGTGATACTCCACTGACGGTGGTGCAACATGCAAGCTGCCCAGGCTCCTGGAACTGACCACCAGCCTCGTACGACTGACCACTAGGGATGGCAGCCATGTCTGCAGTGGTGCCACTGGCTCAGGATGTCGCGGGTCCTCTGGCGGTGCTGGCGGCGGTGCCGGTGGCAGTCTTGTCCGCTGTGCAGGTGACGTGGACATGGACTTGGCCTTGATTTTCTGGCCCTTTCCCACCTTGGATGGTGGCGCAGCTGTCTTGCTACTATCCACTTTTGTTTTGCCTGAGCCCTTGGTGGCAGGTGTTTTCGCCTTCTCCCTCTGGGATGTGGGCAACTTTTTTACTTTTGGAGGTGGCGGAATGTCCTTGCCCTCGCTACGTGGAACACTGGCAGCCCTGTTGCTTGGCGCACTCCAAAAGCCTGCAGTTGCTGGCACCACTGTGCCCAGTGATGTGGTGGCTGAGGTACTGTGTTGGGACCTGGAAAGGCGGGCCCTAGGGGACGGATGGGGGGGAGGTGTAGGGAAGAGGTCAATATTAGACAGGAAAAGCTTTTTAGACACACTGGGACGGGTAGATGGAGGTGGTTTGGGAGTGGAGGAAGAGGTAGTGGTTGTAGGAGGTGTACGTTTGCTGATTTGGGTGAAGGTGCATGGGCTGGAGGCTGTTGTGAGGTGGATGGCTGTTGGGTGGGTGTGTGGCTGCGTTTGTGTAGTTTGGGAGGAGGGCTCACAGATACACTGGGAGAGGACAAAGGGAATGTGTGAATGGTAGTGGGGGTGGTGAGTGCACCTGAGCAGTGTCTGGGGATGGGCATGCTGGTGATGGAGGTAGTGGCTAAAGATGTAGTGCATGCAGGTGTGAGTGGAGATGAGACAGGGAGGGAGGAGTGAGACGTGGAGGAGGGGGACACATTGGAGGCAGTGGTTGTTGGTATGTCTGCATGGGTATGATGCTTGTGTGGTTGCCTGTGGGATATGTGGTGCTTATGTTTGCCAGAGCCACCCTTGTGTGTTGAGGTGTGTGCATGCTGGTCTGATGGTGTGCTTGGGATAGGCTGAGGTACAGAGGATTGGGTCTGGGTGGAGGAAGTTGGAGGGGGGAAGCTGGACTCAGGGTAAATGGTTGCCATCAGTGCTGAGGCAGGAGCCTGAAATGCTCTCTGTTGGGCTGCCTGCCCAGAATGAATGCCCTCCAGGTATGCATCTGTTTGTTGCAACTGCCATTCTACACCCTGGATGGCATTCAGAATGGTAGACTGTCCAACATTGAGGGATCTCAGGAGGTCAATAGCCTCCTCACTGAGGGCAGCAGGGCTGACTGGGGCAGGGCATGAGGTGCCTTGTGCGAAGGAGATGCCCACCCTCCCGGGTGAGCGCCCACGGGACACACGCTGAGGGGCTGCTGGGAGGGCGGTGCTGGTAGGTGGGGTGGTGGCTGTACCTGTTGATGCGGGGGGCACAGAGGGGCCCGCCACCGCAAGGGAGCTCCCATCAGAGGAAGAGTTGCTGTTGCTGATGTCACCTCCTGTCCCAGCTGTGGAGCTCCCCTCGCCCTCCGTCCCACTGGTGGCTTCAGACTCCGTTGTCTCACCCTCCAGGCCAAGTGGGATACAGCTCCCTCCTGCTCCAGTGCCACTGCTGCTTGGCCTGATGATGCTAATGCACACAAGAAAAGGGAGACCACAAAAAGGGGGGGGGGGGAGACAGAAGAAAGACATGTTCAGTGCATGCAATACCACTTCCGTTGGCGGACACTACAGACACAGCAGCCCTCTGCACTACGCCATGCACTTAGAGTTCCCTAATTAATCACAGGGACATGGGGTACAAGGCCTATGCCCAATTGCTGCACACATGTTAGTCATAGGAGCCCGACTAGGTGTAGTTGGCTCTTACCACTGGTGGGGTTGGGGTGCCACATAGCCTGCTTCACGAAGGGACCTTGCCTACAAAACTCACCCTGGCCTAGGGAACCCACAGCCCACCTCCCCCACCCAGACACCTTGTAATGTGTGCAGAGTCAGATGGATGTGACTGTACTCACCCCCTTGTGGCTGCTGTGATGCCCTCAAGCACTCATCCAACTCCCGATAGGCCACCGCCAGGATCCGTAACATAAGGGGGGTCATGGTGCGATGGGCACCCCTCCCACGTTGGGAGGCCATCCCCAGCTGGGCCTCCGCCGTCTTCTTGCTCTAGCTGCGAATGTCCTCCCATCTTTTACGGCAGTGGGTGCTCCGTCTGTGGTGGACCCCCAGGGTCCAGACGTCCTTGGCGATGGCACGCCAAATATCTTTCTTTTGGTGGGCGCTGACCTAGAAGAATAGTACAGGGGAAAAGGAAAATCTTTAACTGTCCGGACCGTCACAGTCATTGACCCACGTTCCCACCCTTGCCCTGACGCACATACACTCACCGTCCACACATGCAGGCCTCAGTCCCCCCCTGTATCTTCGATCCACACCACTCCAAACAGGCATTGCCCATACAGCATGCTCACAGTGTACTCACCTGTTTGTCTGGAGGGCCATAGAGAAGCGTGTATTGGGGGAGGACCCCATCCACTAACTTCTCCAATTCCTCCGAAGTGAAGGCAGGGGCCCTTTCCCCAGACACATGAGCCATTGTCGCTTCCAGACTGAGGTCACAGCAGAACTTGCAGTGTAGGTCCTCTCCTGTCGAATGTCAGGTATGAAGTGAGTGAACAGACAGAAAATGGCGGTCACATCTGCGGTGGTGCGTACCGTTAGCGCCGGCGTACATCATCATTGGCTCCTGGGACCCATAGGGTCCAATGTTAACCAATGCAGGATTGCACCACGGTCTTTCACCGCCTACCGCGACGGTGTACAACGCCAGCGCAGTTAACTCATATCCCCTTGTCCCACCTTACAGGTCAGGCAGCTGCCATTTCAGGGGGCCACATGGCATCATTTTTAAATGCATCACACCTATCTAGGCCTTGCATGCACACAGTGACAGACACTTTGCTGATTGACAAATGTGTGCAATAATTATTTTTTTAATACCTCAGTTTTGGCTGACTCTCTGCTCGCTGTTCTCGTCCATAGGGCACATCCTCTGGGGCAGGTGAGAAGATGGTGGCATCCTCCGGTTAAAGACTGCTGATGGACCTGTCAACAATGGAAGAGAGACACGTAATAGTCACCTACAGACTTGATTGTACAACAATCCATGAACTGTGTGCCCAGTTGGAGCCAGACCTGATGTCAGCTATCCGCCATCCCACAGGAATCCCCCCTCTAGTGCAGGTCCTGACAGCACTCCATTTCCAGTGGCCATTGCATCACGGATGTTCCAGCCTATGTTCTCAAACGTGTTGTCCACATGCGCAGCTCCATCGTTTTCCCTCAGGTGGAGGATTTGCCCACAGTGAAAGGTGACTTCCATGCCCTGGGACATATCCCCAACATCATAGGTGCCATTGATGGGACACTTGTGGCATTGGTACCCCACGCAGGAGTGAACAGATGTACAGAACCTGGAAGAGCTATCATTCAATGAATGTGCAGATGGTGTGTTTGGCCGACCAGTATATCTCTCATGTGAATGCCAAGTTTCCAGGCTCAGTGCATGACACTTACATTTGGGTAATAGCAGCATCCCTTATGTAATGGGGCAACTCCAGAGGCACTGTGTGCGGCTAATAGGTGAGGACAAGGACCCTATACCGTGTGAATAGTTGTCTGGGTCTAGGGTTGTCCCTAAGGGTTAGTGTGTGTCTAACAGTTGTCCCTCGACATTTGCAGGTGACTCTGGGTACCCCAAACTGTCATGGCTACTGACCCCAGTGAGAAATCCCAGGACAATGGCAGAGGAACGCTACAATGATGCACATGGGCAAACTAGGGGAGTGATTGAAAGGACCTTCGGCCTCCTGAAAGCCAGGTTCCGGTCCCTCCATATGACAGGTGGTTCTCTCTACAACTCACCAAAGAAGGTGTGCCAGATCATCGTGTCCTGCTGTATGCTGCACAACCTGGCTTTGCGACAGCAGGTGCCTTTTCTGCAGGAGGATGGTCCAGAAGGAGGTTTTGTGGCAGCTGTGGAGCCTGTGGACAGTGAAGAAGAGGAGGCAGAAGAAGAGAATATCGACAACAGAAACAACGTCACTGCTTCCCACTTCTCATACTGTTGTTGGAGCTAGCATAAGTTTGTCACTTTCACCCAGTGTATGGACTCTGACTTGTCACTTTGCCTTTCCATTTCACAGATGTGGGTCCAGTTGTGTGACCTCTGCTATATTACCTCATGGACTACAGCTGTGTTATATCGGTATGTTGGCAATACAATTGACATTGATATATTTCATAGTTATTGCAAATAAACATTTGTAAAAGCACAGACTGACTCCAGATTGTTCTGTGATTCAAGGGTGTTTATTTCAGTGCTAATTAGTGGAGGGGGTTGTAAAATGGGCAGGGGTGATGGTGGAGGAATGTCCATGGCAGAGTCCAGTCTATTTGTTTCAGAGGTGCATTGTCCAAAGGGGCATAGGAAGTTGAGCAATGGCAGTTTAAGGATGGACAGGGTGACAAAGTGGAACAGAAGGATGACATTCAGGGGGGTCTCATTTCCTGGCGGGGGTCTTGGCATTGTTCTCTGTCTTTGTCCTGGATCTCAGGGACCATTTGCAGGGTGGTTCTCCATCTGCAGGGGGTGGGGTGCTGGTGTCGTGGTACTGTGGCGGTGCCTCCTGTCCACTAGTGCCGGCGGAGGTGGTGGGCTGTTCATTATCAAGGCTAGTGTCCCCTTGTTGTGCCACAGAGTCCCTCCTGGTGTTCACAATGTCCTTCAGCACCCCAACAATGGTGACCAGGGTGGTGTTGATGGACTTAAGTTCCTCCCTGATCCCCAGATAGTGTTCCTCCTGCAGCCGCTGTGTCTCCTGAAAGTTGGCCAGTACCGTTGCCATTGTCTCCTGGGAATGATGGTACGCTCCCATGATGTTGGAGAGGGCCTCGTGGAGAGTGGGTTCCCTGGGCCTGTCCTCCCCCAGTCACACAGCAGTCCTCCCACTTCCCCGGTTTTCCTGTGCCTCTGTCCCCTGAACCGTGTGCCAACTGCCACTGCCCCCAGGTCCCTGATTTTCTTGGGGTGGTGGGTTTGCCTGGGTTCCCTGTAGTGGTGGACACACTACTGCTTGACGTGTTCTCGGGACAGAGGGATGGGCCCGCTGGGTGGGTCCTGTGCTGGTGTTTCCTGAGGGGGAGGCTCTGTGGTGGCATGTGGCAGTGTCAGGGGAACCGACTGTCCCGAGGACCCAGATGGGCCGGGCTGGTCATCTTGATCCAGTTGGACTGAGCTGCTGCCATCACTGTGGGCCTCTTCTGTGGGGGGAGTGGACGTGTCTGGAACCTCCTGTCCAACGAGGTGTAAAGGCATGATTATTGCATCTGTCTCTACCATTGTGTGCAATGGGTGGGTGACCCTGTACTCCAGTGCTTGCATTCTTATGTAGGACCTTGTGTGATAGTTGGTTTGGGGATCTATGTGGGTATCTGTAGTGGACATGCTTTGGTGATGGGTGTCCATGCTTTGGTGTTGCATGCAGGGCTTGGTATTGGGATGTGTGGGTTGTGATAGTGGGGCATATGTGAGGTGTTGGAGTGATGGGGGTGAGGGTGGGGTATGTGATAGCATGCAGGTAGGGTGGGGGATGTAATAGTTAAGATTACCAGAGTCCATTTGTCTTGCTACTCCTGCGAGGCCCTCAGGATGCAGTATAGCCAAGACCTGCTCCTCCCATGTTGTTAGTTGTGTGGGAGGAGGTGGGGGTCCGCCGCCAGTCCTCTGAACTGCAATCTGGTGTCTTGAGACCACGCAACACACCTTCCCCTGTAGGTTGTTCCACCTCTTCCTGATGTTGGCCCTGTCTACGATTCTGCGCCATAGCTCCATCTTCCTAGCTATGGAGGTGTGCTGCACCTGTGATCCGAATAGCTGTGGCTCTACCCAGACGATTTCCTCCACCATGACCCTGAGCTCCTCCTCAGAGAACCTGGGGTGTCTTTGTGGTGCCATGGTGTGGTGTGGGTGATGTGTGGGGTGGTGTGTGTTGTGATGTGTAAGGGAATGTGTTTGTGTGTGTTGTCTGAGGTGCGTGGATGTTGTATGAGTGATGGTGTTGTGTGCCTGTGGATGCTAGTATTGTTGATGGGGGTGTCTCTCAATGTGCTTCTTTCTCAATTTTTGACGTAGGGGTTTGTGAATGATGTGGGTGTCTGTTTTATATTGTATTGAGTGTGTGGGAGTGGTGTGTGTATGTGTATCAGGTGTGTGTATTTCGAATTGTCCAATGTGGTTGTTTTTTTTATATATGTGTGTATTTTGAGCACGGCGGTGTGTACTGCCAATGGAATACCGCGGTTGAAAGACCGCTGTGTGGATTAGTGGGTCGTGATAGTGTGGGCGTATTCCTGTTGGCGTGATGGTGTCGGTTTTGTTATCGCCAGTTTATCACTGACCTTTGGTGTGGTGGACTTGTGTGGGTGTCTGAATTTTGGCGGAGTCCGGCCTGTGGGTGGTAATAGCTGTAGCGGAATTCCGCCACCGCAGTGGTGTGTTGGCGGTCTTCTGCACGGCGGTAAGTGGGGTTTACCGCCAATGTTGTAATGAGGGCCTTAATATTTAAACATTCATATCTCCGTTTCCCTGTATTGGATTTTTGCGGTATTAGTGTCATTTTGGAGATAAAAGTAAAATCTATTTTTATAAATTGGTGTTGGATTTTTATTGTGATTTGTGTTTTACTTATTTACTGATTTGTGAATATTAAATGCTTTAGACATCTGTCTCCTAGGTTAAGCCTAACTGCTCATTGCCAAGCTACCAATAGTTGAGCTGGGATTAATGTATTGAGACCCTACCTGGACCTACTGGGGGGTTGTGGCCTATTGCTAAGTGTAGGTACTTCTCTACCCTTACCAATAATCCACTTTCCAACACCTCCCGATTGCTAAAATTCTGGATGGTTTAACCACAAAAATCCTTTGTACCTATGTACTCAACCTATTTTACGATTTCATAAAAAACATTAAAAGCACACAATGGCCTTTGAGATTCCTTTCTTTTGGAGACCTGGGGTTGTAGTTTCAGGTGGAGTAGGCTCAAAACCACCAAAAACGTATTTTTTAAAACTTCTCAATTTCCTTAAGATGCTTTCAGTTTTGAAAATCAAACAAGTTAAGGTAGTCTGCTGTCACTTGGAGGCCACCATCCTTTTCTTTTCAGACAATTGGAAGAAGTTGCAATTTGTGATCTGCCTAATAATATTTATTAAGCAAGTTACCCTGACCCTCCCTCCTTTTAAATTATTTTTATGAACCAACGTATTAGTACATAGGCCAGTTTTTATAATAACATAGTGGTCACACAAAATGTTGATACACAAATTACGACTGCTTTTTGTGACAACAGTTTCAGCACACATAAACTATACTCGTATAGCGGATTATTGTTTTTGTAGATCAAAGTAATAATGTCCCAATGTAAATGGTGTTATCTCCCTGTCCTTGTGCGCTCAGCACCACAATATCTCACTTGACAGTTTCACATACGGACAATAAGTGACCACTAAATACGGTGGAGCAACTACCACTATGGGCTGCTAGCCCTGCAAAAGAGGTGGTGGGACCATGAGTTTGGCAGAACTGTCTGCACTTTTATTGCAGATGCATTGTGTCGTCAAGTTCTAATGAACCCGCTACATAAATACATTCCTAAGTCAATTGCTTTTTTTGTAGTTGCATGACGTTACTCCTATATTGCAACAGTAACTATTGAGGTTAACCAAATCAAGAGATATTTCAAAGTGTAACAGCAGATTAACCATAATGGATTCAAAGTCTCACAGTTGAAACGTTCAGTTAACTGGGCATTTCGTGCATGACAATATATATAGTTAACATATAGAGTCAGTATATAAGATTGTAGAACATAAAAACGACACAATTCAAATATTTAAAAACATCCTTCATCCAAGCAATGAGAGGAAAGCAAAGTAGTAGAATAAAAGTATGTTGAGCAATGCAAACGACAGTGATGTAGACCTGGAATAGATGAATAGGAAATCATTAAAGGGTGGAGCACACAATGACCTATGGAAGACATATGGAAGATGCCCCTTAGTCCGATGTCTGGAAATCATCACTATCACCTTGTTGGGACTGAGGGCATGGGTGGGCATGCTTATCAGACAATTCTGTAGTCCTTCAAATACACAAAAGATGATGGGAGAAATGCTTGGATAAAGTCTAACCACTGGCAATTTCTCGGAATAACATTCCAACCCATTGTTCTTTTGCCCACCATGCCACTTCGGTTTGGACCCAGCCATCTGCAAATCAGTGTTGATTGGCAGTTCGGGCTGGACTGTTTCCCCTGGAGCAGTGTCAAGGCTGATTTGCAAGTGTCTATGTGGCATGGAGCCTGCCAAAAGAACGATGAGCTGGAATGGCACTCCGAGCGATTGCCAGAGATCAGACCTATTACAAGTATTTCTCCTACCACCTGTTGTTTTTGATGTTCTGCAGGGATTCAGGGGGAAAAGGGTGCTAGTACTACAATGCTAGTGTCAACCACTAGCACCCCTCAGCGAGGTCCCATGCACTTTGGTAATCAACAGCGAAATACAAGATGTAACATGGTGGGGGAGGGAGGATGCCCGCGGAGATAAGACCTGGCGTAAGCTGCACCCACTTCTTAGAGAGACCCAGAGAGCTTCAGTTTCACAAATAATATCTTATATTTAAAGCCTATAGATCATGTGTCAGTGACTCACTCGCATAATTTTTTTTAATTTAAGTACGTGATGTGCTTAAGCCGCTTAGAAATATTTCAACATAGACTTGTTTGTTTGTTCTTACTGCAGGACCATTAACAAATATTGTAGGGAAAACATTCATGTTTAGTATGATGAACTAATTAAAAATTATTTAGATCCGAAGTAAATCTTCCTAAAATGTATGCTTCATTACCGGTTTTCCCGTTAATTTGCCCATGCTTGGTAAGCTTAACAGACACCTAATCCTTTTAAACACTGTTGCATTGTGTTTTCCATGCCAGTTTTCTCAATTAATTTTCAATCGTACAGTTTGCAGAGAAAATAAAAAAACGGTAGGATGAGAAAATCTACCAGCCTGCAGCTTTCTTTCAATGATGATTACTGTCACTTGAGTAAATTGTACATCCAAGTGCTTATGAAGTACACTCAGTTAATGTACTTTCTTCTCAATTTGCAATTCTAAATATAGCACTGCATATGGAACTAGAAAATGAGACATTTTTACTCCCTAATACATTGAATTTGCCTAGTGCATTGCGTATATTTAAGATATATAGGACAATGTCAGTATGCTCTTCTCTGCGGTTTAAAATGCATGAACCAAATGCCATCTTTAAATATCATACATTTTAAACAAATATAATAACACATCATTGTGTAGCTAAACCACAAATCCCAGTAACCCATTATTTCACCATGTGCAATTACTATACACCTTTCAGTGCCTTCTAACAAATGAAAGTGGCTTCATGGTGTTTGGGGAAAGTTACATGTTAACAGAAAAGTCTGAAGAACAGGCATACATTATCAAATAATAACAAAGAGAGCAGCTGCTCCCGGTAAAAGTTGGTTCAAATGATCCTTTGAGCGTTTCCGGACCAGTTGTGGCTTGCGGGTGTTAATCGGGGAGGGATGGGGGGGACTCACGGGGGGAGGAGCCGGGGGGGCACATGGGAAGATATTAATAACATTTTTTTTTTTTTAAATTAACTTACCTGAACGTCGTGATCTGCCGCTGCTTTTCTGTCTCCTCAGCATGCTGCAGGCACAGGCTCCCAGCCTGCACTGCGGTCAGTCCTAATGCTGCTCAAAGCAGCTTCATGATTGGCTTGGAGAGCCCAGCCAGGGTGCTCACAGGCAGACTGGGAGCCTGTGCAGGCTCTCTCCAGCCCAGCAACTATGTTGCTGGGCTGGAGAAAGCCCTGTGCGCATGTGTGTTTGGCCGGCCTGAGACAGCCTGTCAAATAAACATGCACTCTCAGGGGGAGTGCTGAGCAGTCCCCTTCACAATCGTCAAACCCGTGGCCATGCCCCTTTACAAGGAAATTATATTAAACACTGTTTATTATCGCTTCCTTGTAAAGGTTTTGCAGCTGCTCTGGCTGGTGTGGGGTGGGGGGGGGGGCTACGATGCTCCCAGGCAGAATGGGAGCCTGTGCAAGCTGTGACAGCCCTGTGCCCATGAGTGTTTGGCTGTCCCGAGACGGCCGACCAAACACACATGCGCTCTGAGGAGGAGTGCTGAGAACTCCCTCTCACACTCATCACCCCTGTTGCCCCACCCCTTTACAAGGAAATTATAATAAACACTGTTTATTATTGTTTCCTGGTAAAGGTTTTGCAGCTGCTGCTGCTGATGAAAGGTAACGCTCTGCAGCCCTAATGGAGGAGCGTCCAGCTCCGGACACAATCATCCAGTTCTTACTTTCACTTCTAGGAGGACAAAGGTTCAACGTGGTACTGAGGAAGCACTCTATCACACTGATGGACAACAATGTCTCATAGATACTAGAAAATAATACTTATTTTGCTGCATAGCTGATGATCTCATTAATGTGTAGTTGGTGCTCAATTTCTGCCCTGTAATCTTTTTATTCTGTACAATCCAAAAAACAACCAAAACGAAAATGTCTAAGTAGATATTATTGTTTATTGTTATTGTGGCCTTTTCCAGGCCACAATGAGCAACCATTTTTAGCAGGATTTAATTCCTGCCATGAAAATCTACTTTTAAGACTGTGAGACTATACACAGTTGTTAAGTTGGAAGCATTTAGCAGTCCTAATTTTTCTGCTTAAGTATGATTGACCTCTGGATATCTTTTTGAAAAGCCGCCCATGGTACTAAAGTGATTGTAAGAAAGTGGGTTATTGGTTGAGGGGGGTGAAATCCTTCCCAAGTACTAACCACAGTTCTCCTCATGAGGAAGTCCCAAGTAAACCCTAAATTAACCTGTGTTCAACTCTCTGGGAGCTTGCCACGGAGCAGTCAGGCTTAAATCAGAGGCAATGTTTAAAGTATTTGCTTTATAGTAACACAGTAAAAAGCACACCACAAAAGGAGCCCACAACAGATTAAAAAAACAGAGTATTTTTTTAACAAGACCAAAATGACACAAATTCAATTAATATACCTGGTGACATTTAGTTTAAACAATCTTGGTGAAAATAGCCTCAAACTGCACAAAACCCCAGCTGTGGATATCTGGTCACACTGAATCGTGAAAAAGTCTCAAGTTCAGGCTAACTGCGATGCAGCAAAGACTGGCTACAGGGTCCTTGTTAGGCCTGCCTGAGAGTGTACCTTAAATCCTGGTTTGTAGAGCGTTGCAAGGATCCATGTGGAAGATGAGTCTTGCCACAAAAGCAATGCATTGCTTGTGACATGAAGCAAGGCTGCAGTGTGAGTTCCTGCCTCACTGTCAAGGATCGCAACCACCAGGGCTTGTGATGAGAAGTCTGGAGTCGAGGATGAGTTGCCCAGTGGGGGCGATGTGTTAGTTCTGAGGATCAGCGAAGCTGTGATGCAGAGTTTGGAGTCGCTATCGAGGCTTCTGTTGTTGAGGGATGAGTCAGTCTGGGCCGAGGATGCATTGCGCAGCAGCAGCTCTGATGCAGCAGAAGTCTGTGATGCGATGCAGGTCTTGGCGGTGTTTCCAATGTGGTGATGTGTCAGTTCTGCTTTGGGTTGAGCCACGCAGCAGAGGAGATGCATCCGTTCTGTTGGATCCACAGGGGCTGGTAGAGGTCCACTTCAGAGATTAGCTAGAGTGGCACCACTGGGCAGGGTAGACTCACTGATGGCAGAGCCCAAGTGCTGGCTCAGGGTTGTTGGAACCTGCTGTCCCTGAGGCTCTAGTCAGGAGGCCAGCAAACTAGCCCTTGCAGTCACTAGGTAGCAGGCAACAGGTCAGTGAAAACAGGCAGCAGCACAGCAAGGCAATAGTACATCAGGACAGCAGTTTGACAGAATGGCAGTCCTTCAGCAGCTCTGCAGTCCTTCATCCTGTCAGAATATCCACAGGTTCAGAAGTGTACTGAAGTGTTGGTATCTGAGGTCCAGTATTTATACCCAGTTGTACATTTGAAGTGGGAGGGAAGCTTCCAAAGGTTTCCCTTTGAAATCCTCGGGCATCCTGCCTTCATTATTCTAGCTCCAGGCTAACTGAAGGGGGTAGACTACACTTTGTGGGGAGGCAGGACACTGTATTCAAGTGTAATTGGGCTTTTCCCAGATCCTCTCTCTCATTCTGCCAGTGATGGCTCATCCAGGCAAACCAAAGCTCCCTGTTGTGGGTGGCTGTCTAGGAGGAATACACAAAGCTCAACTGTCAGCTATACCCAGTCATATGACCCAAGAACAGTCTAAAGGCACTAAATGGCTAAGACAGGAAAACACCAACTTTCAAAAAGTGTAATTTCAGATTTGTAATTTAAAATCCGACTTCACCATAAGCTATGCTTTTTTATCACAGTTCCAAAGACGACAACATGAACTGTTTACCTGTTCCCATGTGGAAATTACAGCTCATTAAATGTAATAAGGTTACTCCAAAGTTATTCAATGTGGATGGTAGGCCTTGCAGTAGTGAAAAACATATTCAAGAAGTTTTCATTACCAGGAAATGTAAAACGTAAAAGTACCTTTCCAACTTTTTTAATGCACTGCACCCTTCCCTCTGGGATGTCAAGGGCCTAACCTAGGGGTGTCTTTTATGTACTAAAAAGGAAGGTTTGGGCCTGGCAAAAGTTCCAGTTTGCCAGGTTGACCTGGCAGTTTACAACTGCACACCCAGGATGTAGTTGCAGGACAGAGAAATGGGGAAAGGGCTATGTAAGTGGGTGGAACAACCAGTGCTGCAGGCCTACTAGTAGCATTTAATTTACAAATCCTGGGCACATTTAGTGCCACTCTACTAGGGAATTAAAAGTAAATTAAGTATGCCAATTAGGGATATACCAATGTTACAGCATTTTAAGGAGGGAGCACATGTACGTTTTGCACTAGTTAGCAGTGGTAAAGTGCACAGAGTGCTAAGGCCAGCAAAAGAGAGATCAGCAAAAATGGAGGAGAAGGCAAGACATTTGGGGAAAAAACACCCTAAGGCTGACAGGTCTAATAGCAATTCATCCATTACCAACTACAAGAGGTTCACAGGAGTGGGACAACATTTTTTTGCAACTGGCTGGCAAATGTAATCAGAATCTACCTTGAAAAGCTGACAAAAACACTCAGGGCAGATTTATTATCCTTACTATAATTTTGCATGGTGGTTGCATCACTTTTGTGGTGCAACGCTGTTGCCAAATCATTTTTGCATTTACTAAGCCACGCAAAGCCACTTTTCATTGTTAGGTATATACAATGTAACACAGCATAAATTGCTGACTTGCGTTACTTTGTGTTAGGTAGGCATTACATGGGTGGAGTATGGCCAGTCCCATGCATCCACCCATGTATTTGGATGCAAACCCAGATTTGCAAAGACTTGCAAACCTGTGTTTGAGTGAAAATATTGCATATTGCAAACAGAGGTGTAACAAGGAAAAATATCTTTCTCTCTCCTCATTAGTTCCGCTTTTCATATGTGTGCATCCTGCAGCACAAATAGAAATAGGAATATACCTCTAAGGATTGTTAGACACCTGCCTGCACAATAACAATCCTGCCTGTAACTTAGGCATCCTTACACCATTGAGTAACTATGCTTTCATGAGCACTAGGCAGCCCACAATGTGAAAGTGCTTAAAGAGAAAAGAAGAGAGCTACATCTGATTAGGTATAGCACATTTTGTCTCTTTTCATTTTACAAAATGCAGCACAGCAACTTGCCTCACTGCACTGTGTTGCATGAATTCCTAATAAATCTACCCCTCAGTGCACATAATTTAAATACTGTGTTTGAAGTACTTCAGAAAACATAATCTACACATCTGAAATTTTAAAAAATATGAAAAAAAACTATCTCAAGGGGAAATTGATGAGCACACCATAATAAAACTTTGAATCAGCACTATCTCAAAATAAAAGAAAACCAGGACAGTCACCATATATAGGGCTTTGTTACGGCCTGGACGGAGGGGATTCCTCCATCACAAATGTGACGGATGTCCTGTCTGCCGTATTCTGATCCCATTATTCTGATCCCATTATATTCAATAGAGATCCTAATACTGTGGACGGACTGTCATGGAGGAAACCCCTCTGTCACGTTTGTAATAGGGCCCATAGGCTTGTGTAAATGTACCGATATTTACTCATGAATATTCCTGGTACCACTAAGAAACTACAAGGCTCTTTAGAAACATTAGGAAGTTTGAGTTTGTTTTCAAAGCTTTGCAAGGGATGAGAAGACCCTTGAAGAGTTATTTATAATGTTACTATAATGTTATCCTTATAAGGTCAGGGCAGGACCTGTGGCATGCATGTTTTATTTTATTTTCATAAGATTTTATATTCATGGGCAGGCCCATATTTTGCAAAGTCAACATGTTGTCTTGCTAACATAGTTATTTGTTGATGTCAGCCATTCCCAGCACTGCAGTATAGTTATATTTTGATTAATGAATGCAATAACAAGTTGAGACAGTGAAAAAGGCAAGATGTGTGTGTCATGTGAGGGTCATTACTCAAGTCTGCACTGGCTTGTATGCAGTATGCTGCTAGCAAACACTGTATTTCTGAGGGTCTCAAGGTTGACCCATTTACAGCTTACCAGTGTGTCATGACAGAAGAATGCAGGTTTGTCAGTAAATGGAGCATACCTAGTTTTTTTCTGCTCTGGTTCCTTATTGCTTTGAGAGAGAATTGGAGCAAGAATTGTGGAAAAGTTACGATATGGGCCACCTAAAATGGGATGAGATTGAGCCTGTTTATGAAATGGGATGCCTTAATTTATGTGGTGCTCTCAGGGAGAAGAGAGGTGCTGGACTAGCATGCAGCAGGGTGAAATGGGCACTGGAGCTACAGGTGTAGAGAGGAGTGGCTACATGAAGGGTTAATGAAACCATATAAAACTACTCATTGAAAAGGCTTTACAGTAGCAAGTGATGAAGGCCAAAGGTTTTCAGCCTCCCGATGATATGTTATTTCAATAGTATATGTATAATGCTGCACAAAAGTTGAGAACTGTAGTCTGAATATGGGAAAGACGCTTCTGGAACTTCCTGGGAAAGAGCCTGTTTTGTGAGGCCACCCTAATTTTTTCAAATTTTGCTGCTGAGTTTTGAATTCTAAAAAGAACAGATGATGGACGTAATGCAGAGCAAATCAAACATTCACCTCCAGTCACAAAGATCTGGGTTTAATCCATCGGTTTTTTGCTCACCACGCCACCCCAGGTTGGACCAGCCATATGCAAATCAGTCTTGACCTGGTTCCTCATGGGAACAGTCTAGCCCGAACTGCCAAGCCAGGTCCTCCCTGGACCGGAAACAAGCATCCTAGGACCGGTTTCAGGGTATCACCCTTCATCAGCTGGGCTAGCTTGAATCCAGTGGTGCAGTGAGCACGGGACCCATGTCTGGGCATACCCTTCCCACTTGGGACGACAAATGCAAAAAGAACAGATGATGGAGGGAATGCAGAGCAAATCAAACATGCACCCCCAGTCACAAAGATCTGGGTTTAATCGATCATTTTTTTGCTCACCACGCCACCCCAGGTTGGACCCAGCCATATGCAAATCAATCTTGACCCTGTTCCTCATGGGAACAGTCCAGTCCGAACTGCCAAGCCAGGTCCTCCCTGGTCCGGAAGCAAGCATCCTCGGACCGGTTTCAGGGTATCACCCTTCATCAGCTAGGCTAGCTTGAATCCAGTGGTGCAGTGAGCACGGGACCCACGTCTGGGCATACCCTTCCCACTTGGGGCAACAAATACAAAAAGATCTGATGATGGACGGACTGCAGAGCAAATCAAAATTCACCCCCAGTCACAAAGATCTGGGTTTAATCCATCATTTTTTTGCTCACTGCACCACCCCAGGTTGGACCCAGCCATATGCAAATCAGTCTTGACCCTGTTCCTCATGGGAACAGTCCAGCCCGAACTGCCAAGCTAAGTCCTCCCTGGACCGGAAACAAGCATCCTAGAACCGGTTTCAGGGTATCACCCTTCATCAACTAGACTAGCTTGAATCCAGTGGTGCAGTGAGCACGCGACCCACGTCTGGGCATACTCTTCCCACTTGGGGCGACAAATGCAAAAAGAACAGATGATGGACGGAAGGCAGAGCAAATCAAACATGCACCCCCAGTCACAAAGATCTGGGTTTAATCGATCATTTTTTTGCTCACCACGCCACCCCAGGTTGGACCCAGCCATATGCAAATCAATCTTGACCCTGTTCCTCATGGGAACAGTCCAGTCCGAACTGCCAAGCCAGGTCCTCCCTGGACCGGAAGCAAGCATCCTCGGACCGGTTTCAGGGTATCACCCTTCATCAGCTAGGCTAGCTTGAATCCAGTGGTGCAGTGAGCACGGACCCACGTCTGGGCATACCCTTCCCACTTGGGGCGACAAATGCAAAAAGATCTGATGATGGACGGAATGCAGAGCAAATCAAAATTCACCCCCAGTCACAAAGATCTGGGTTTAATCCATTGTTTATTTGCTCACCACGCCACCCCAGGTTGGACCCAGCCATATGCAAATCAGTCTTGACCCTGTTCCTCATGGGAACAGTCCAGCCCGAACTGCCAAGCCAGGTCCTCCCTGGACCGGAAACAAGCATCCTAGGACCAGTTTCAGGGTATCACCCTTCATCAGCTAGGCTAGCTTGATTCCAGTGGTGCAGTGAGCACGGGAAGTTTTGAATTCTGGACACTGGGCTTCTTCTGTCCAAACCCCTAAAACAAGGTAAAATTATCTAATTCCTAACCGTCATATTTAGCTTCCTAGTAAGGCCATAGTATATGGTGAAAGAAACACACTAATGTAATTCACTAGACTGGCAAAGGAAACATGAGCTCAGGCTTACCTATGTAATCTCACTCCTCAGCTTATAAACCTGCAGGCTAAGCAGTCAACATAACCATTTTGACAAGAAAGAACCCTCATTTTAAATATTTAAAATGTCACCACTAAGCAGGCATTGTAGCAAACAAGTTAAAGTGGCTAGTATTTAACAGCAGCAAGTGCAAAAATTTAATGTTAGTAAGTACCGAAGTCCAGGCAGACTTCTCCGTTTGGTATAATACAGGGAAAACTAAAAATAAGTTTATAAAACATTGAAAATGTGAAAAAAAAATGTTTATGCTAAATAGTAGTGTAAAATATTGTTTATACATATTTATTCTAAAAGTACATCAAACGACAACAAATGTCACTTCACTATTAGCTTCGTTTTGATTTGTCTTTAATTTAAATGTTAAAATATTTTTAGGTGAATTTTAAGTTAAAAAATAAATTCCCACCCAAATGTTTAAAAAATATTCTTTTGATCATAGATTAATAATTTTAATAGTTACGTATAGAAATAAATCGATGTACTTTTATTTTATAGTAACATAAATTAATGTTCCAATAATGTTTTTTAAAAGGCTATTAAAATATTTTGTAATTGAACAATAAATATGTTTTAATGTATATTTTGTCACATTAATTTTCTAATTATTTTAATTTAATCTAAATAGTTTAACTAAATATAACATTATTTCCTATTCCTTTTATTTTAGATCCATGTGTGGGGCAGAACTCCCTATTATTTATTTTTGGCAGTAGTAATTTACACTTGTAGATTTGGCTTAAACCCCTTTTACAGGGTGTGGAGATGTGTAGACTGCAGTAACATTACACTCAGATTCTGTTAATAGCCAACAGTAGTTGAGTTACTTAATTTTCTAATAGTAAATTTACAGAAGTAAATTACTCACAAGCATAAGTTGCTTTTGTGAATAGCTGTAAATGTCCAAGGTTCAAATCTCTACTGAGCCGAGCGGCACAAAGATTGTTTTTTTGCTGTGAAATCTAAATTTCTTCCCCTCTAAGCTTTTCCCAAAAAAAAAACAATAGATTCAGAGGGATCTCGTTCACTAGTTATTTAGCTTTTAGAGTATTTTGGCAGATAAATCCTGCAACTTTGCCAAAGTGGAGGAGTTTGACTTCCATTTCATAGTCTAAGTCAGAAGGAAAATTGTCTGACTTAAGTGAACCTGCTTGTGTATCTAACCTGTACACCATCCCCGTTGGTCTGAAATTAAGCCTAGATTCCAGTCAACCAGGATCAGTGACTACAGATTGGCACTTTGCTTATTATTGATACTCTTTGCCTTAAATCTTCAAAGGTTCATATCTCAGGTTTCTCTACCAGATTTTTGAAATTTTGGTGTGATTTCTCTCATTAAATATTTTATAAATTAGTTGCATGACCTTTTAACTCTTGTTACTGCTGAATTCTTTACACATTCTCCTTAGTTAAGCCTGCCTGCTCCGTGGCCTAGCTACCAGAGAGATTGAGCTGAGATTTTAATTTCTGAAGCAGTGTTTTATCTTAAAACTTCTGTGGGTATATCCCTTATGGGGGAATCCCATCCACCCCACAGGATAATCCACTTTCATACAAAAATATACAGTAAATATTGTGTTAATTTTTTCACAAGAGACCACATAACCCTCTCTTACTAAATGTACATTTATTTCCCTTTAGATGTGTTATACTGAGAAGATGTAACAACTCTTGTAATATAAAGCAACTGTAGGGGTTTTCTAATACTCACTGTAGTATGTCTACAGATCACTGCATGCCCTTCTCCACCTCAGGGTAAAAAAGGGCATACCTAACTTCCAAATCAAGAAGCCAAGTATACAAAATCTATGAAAACAACATCAACATGTGAATTGTCTTTCATCAATATCATAAATTGTACCAACTTAGCTTAAGACAAAAAGGTGATTGGCTGTTGGTTTGAGCCCTACAATTCCAACCATTATGTTCTGTATTACAAAGCACTGTAAACTAATTAATATTTCTAGAACTGCTAGCTCTTAAACCTCACATGGTGCCGTTTGTTGGCACTGGGAAGCAATATGTAATTCTAAAGTTGGGTAAATTTGTAGGAATGCCATGAGGACAGACTCAAGTGCATCATGTATTTAAGGCATTCAGGCCACATCCAGCTGTCACACAGTAAAAGACCCAAGGCAGGTTTAACTTCCGAAGGTTCTCCAGTTAATCTCAAAAATGACAACTGCAAAAGAAAGAGAACATCTTATGGAGAAATCAGGTCAGTGTAATGCTATTGGCCACAAGCCATTTGCCATCTCAGTGGATGAGGTAGAGGCATTTTTAACACAATTTCATCAATTTCCAGTGGAGATATTGCAAAAGGGAGAAAAGCATACAATGGTGGAAAACATCAGCATACAAAATAAGACAAGAAGAGTGTGCGGAGGGGAGGGGTCAATGTTTTCTTACAATAAATACTTCCACTATACAATTAGGTGCATATTTATGAAAAAATCATGCAGCGCCACAAAACCCTTACTGCCCTGTGCTGGTGATAGGAAAAGGGAAGGAATGTGTGTTATTTAATATAATACAGTGCATCCTGTCTTTTCCCTGTGCTGGTGCACAATGTGCTGCCTAGCGCCCTTCAGGCACCCTTTAACGTTGTAAGCAGGATTGTTTTTGAGCAGGAAGGGACACACAAAAAAGCAATCCCCTGGGGCATTTTCCTCATTCTATGTGTGCTGCAGAATTCTGTACACATAGAAAGAGGAAGTAATGAGGAGAATAAAGATATTTCTCATCATTACACCTCACCTTGGGAGGCATAGCATTTTGACACATTCCCAAGCCTACCAGTAATGGTAAATGGTAAATTTGGGCATGCACCAAAATCCAAGAGTGGATGCATGGGAACACCCATGCGCCACCTGTGGGACATCTTTCCAGGGCAGAGCTGTGTAACACAGCGATTTGTGTTGCATTACGTTACTCTAAAGGTGGCCTTGCCTGGCCTGATAAATCTACAACGAAAGTTGCATCACTCTTGCACCCTACTGCGTTGCATAAGGGCAATGCAGCCTCTTAATAAATACGCCTCTCAGGGCCTCATTTACGAGCCTCTACCGCCACGGGAGTGTCACTTTTTGTGATGCTGTGGTGGTGCTGTGCAGTGCACCATATCTACAGGGCAGTGTTAAGCCACTTTTCCTGGCTTAACGAGACCTTGTAGGTATGGGTCGTCCAACGCTGTTTTCTGTGGCAAAGGAGCATGCAGTGGGTGTTGCTGTGGTCGTACCCATGCAACACCCATTGCTTTTTGGCAATGACTCAGATTTACTAGAGATAAACCTGAGGCAGCCCCAAAAACTAACACCTCTCCAGAGGAGGGGTTAGAGTGGCTCAACAAGGAGAAATGCTTTTATTTCTCCCAGTTTTTTGCTATTTCTATGTGGTTCTGCAGCACACATAGAAGGAGCAAATTGCCTTTAAAGATTGTTTTGTGCAGGAATGTGTCCCTTCCTGCACTAAAACAGTCTCCCCCGCTACCCAGCTATCCTTGCACCATGACACAAGGGCCGCTGCGTTGGCACTAGGCAGCTAATTTAGTGCTGGCACACGTGGAAACACATGAATGTGCTGTATTCTTTTAAATATGGTGCATCCCTGCATTTTGAAAATTATGCAGCTCGGTGCAGCAAGATTGCTGCGCCATTTCCTTGTAGATGAGGCCCTTAGTCTGTTCAATAAAACACGCAGCTCATCCCACTAACCACTACAGAGGGCCTGGAGCTTCCAGTGTGTGTCTTGGCTGGCAGCTTGATTATTCCTGTCATCAGATAGTGTGGATCTTTGGGAAGAGAAGCTGGCCCTTGTTTATTTCACTGAATAGCTTCAAGATTAGAAATGGTTTCTTTAGTAGAAATATAAAGACACAAGCTAATGCATCTAATAAAACAAGTTTAGATGATATGCATCTTGTTGGAAGCAGTTTTACAAGAACCTAAGAAATTACAAATAAGCTACATAACCCAAAAGTTTTGAAGATCTCACATAATCTACGGTCGTGAAAAATGATGCCGGAGTATGGCTTAGTATTTCTGTAGGAGGCTGGCCTTGTTTTTAGTGGGTACCATGGGTACTTACACCTTTTACCAGGTCCAGTTATCTCTTATTAGTGAAATGTAGTAGTGTTCTAGCAGCTTATGATGATAGAGGTAGCTATAGCAGAGCAGCTTAGGCTGAACTAGGAGACATGCAAAGCTCATGTAATACCACTTATAGTTACACAGTACTTATACACAAGTAAAGACAATACTCAGTGTTACCAAAAATAAAGGTATTTATTTGGGTGACACAGTACCAAAAATATCTTAGAGATAATACTCCTTCTGGAGGTAAGTATTGTACACAATATATACACTAGACACCAAAATTAGACAAGTAAATAGTCATAGAACAATGCAAGCAATATGAAATGCTATAGATTGCAATGGGATAAAATAGGTCTATGGGCAACACAAACCATATACTAAGAAAGTGGAATGCGAATCACGAATCCCCCCTAGCCAAGTGCAGTTTGTGCAGACTCACTGGGAGAGTAAGAATACAGTAAAGGTAAGTAAATTACCCTACCCCAGAGCCCAGAAAAGCAGGAGTAAGGTACTGCAAGTTTCCTTAGGGTACACTACACCTCATGATTGGGATTTTGCAGCAACCAACCAAGTCTGCAAAGAACAACTGTTGGATTCCTGGACCTGAAGACCTGCAAAGGAAGGGGACCAAGTCCAGAAGTCGAAAGAAGTTCCAGGAAGAACAGGAGCCCCTGCCAACCCAGAAGAGGGTGCAAAAGAAGAGTCCATAGTTAGTCGAAGATGGCAGAAGTGTACCCTAGGAAGATGCCAGCAGGTTCCTGCATGATGCAAAGGATGTCCCACGATGTGCAGATTGTTGCAGACATGATTTCGTGTTGGAAATCGCCAACAAGGCTTGCCTATGATATTTTTGCATCAAAATGGTGCTGGATGGACCCAGGAAGTACCTGGGGCCTCAACTCTGTGTGAGGAGGAAGAGGGGGCTCTCAGCACTTTAGAGAGCCCTCAGGATGACATCCAGCACCCCCGGAGGTCAGAGGATCCTGGGACAAAGGAGTTGCAAAACAAGGTTGATGCAGAACAACAAAGGAAGGTCCAACGCCGGCGGAGAACAACTCAGTGCGTTGAGCGTCACAGGATGGAGTGCTGGGGATCTGAGGCAGGCTGTGCATGAAGGAATTTTGCAAATAGTGCACATAGGCCTCAGGAGGTGAAGAAGACACAGTACACAGGGGTACCATCGTTCTCGGGGGAAAGCAAGGTCTTACCTCCTCCACATTGCGTCAGCAGGACCTTAGGACAGTCTATGTCGATGATGTCCACCCTCTGTGTCCTTAGGAGCATGCTCGTCACTTTGAGAGGAGTCCAAGGGTACCGGTCGTCGTCTTGGAAGGTGCCTGCTGGAGATTTCTTCGGCCCTCCTGATGCAGAATGAAGGCACGGAGTCCTCAGAGCACACACACCATGGAAACTGTTGCAGTTGCTGATTTGGAGCTGAGGTTGCAGAAGAAAAGTATCTCTTGTGGATACTTTGTTGCAGTTACAGCGTTTCTTGGAGCAGGCTGCGGTTGATCCTAAATAGCCCTGAGAGGGGGATTGGCTACTTTATCAGCTAAGGACCTATCAGGAGAGGTCTCTGACATCACCGTCTGGCACAGGCCACTCAGAGCCCTCCAGAGTGCCCCCACACCATGCAAAGCAAGATGGCTGAGGTCCGGGATACACTGGAGGAGCACTGGGCACCACCCCAAGGGTGGTGATGGACAGGGGAGTGGTCACTCCCCTTTCCTTGGTCCAGTTTCATGCCAGAGCAGGGGGCAAGGGGTCCCTGAACCAGTGTAGACTGGCCTTTGTAAGGAGGGCACCAGATGTGCCCTTCAAAGTATTTCCAGAGGCTGGGGGAGGCTACTCCTCCCCAGCCTGTAACACCTATTTCCAAAGAGAGAGGGTATAACACCCTGCTCTCAGAGGAAATGTATTGTTCTGCCTTCCTGGGACTGGGCTGCCCAGACCCCAGGAGGTCAGAACCCTGTCTGTGAGATGGCAGCAGCTGTAGCTGCAGTGCAATCCTCAGAGAGCTGGTTTGGCTGTACTGGGGTTCCATGGTGGAGCCCCCAGGATGCATGGAGTTGGCTCCCCAAAACCAGAGTTGGAATGGGGGGACAATTCCATGATCTTAGACATGCTACATGGCCATATTCAGAGCTACCATTGTGAAGCTACATATAGATATTGACCTATATGTAGTGCACACGTGTAATGGTGTCCCCGCAATCACAAAGTTCGGGGAAATGGCCCTGAACTATGTGGGGACACCTTTGCTAGTGCAAGGGTACCCTCACACTTAGTAACTTTGCGCCTAACTTTCATCAAGTGAAGGTTGGACATACAGGTGACTTATAAGTTACTTAAGTGCAGTGTAAATGGCTGTGAAATAATGTGTGCATTATTTCATACAGGCTGCAATGGCAGGCCTGTGCAAGGGTTTGTCTGAGCTCCCTATGGGTGGTAAAAGAAATGCTGCAGACCATATGGATCTCCTGGAACCCCAATGCCCTGGAGACCTAGGTACCATATACTAGGGACCTATAAGGGGTGTCCAGTGTGCCAATTGAAATTGGTAAATGAAGTCAATAACCTAAAGTGACACATTTAAAAGCATAGAGAGCATAAGCACTGAGGTTCTGATTAGCAGAGCCTCATTGACACAGTTAAGCAGTACACAGACACAAACATTAGGCCATAAACTATGTGCACTGGGTTCATGGCCAGCAGGATCCCAGTGAGACAGGCAAAAACATACTGACATACAGGTAAAAATGGGGGTAACATGCTAAGGAAGATGGTACTTTCCTACAATTTCTCTATCCTAGAATGTCCTGGCACTCCCACAAACATCAATTTTAGAACTTATGGCGATAATGCAGAGCGATACAGCAGTTCCAAATGGGAAAAAGTATTTTTATAGACGTCAGAGAATCAATAAAGATTAACTCATATTCTCCTGGCATTTTATCACCCAGCCACGAGAAAAGACAAGGGAACTCTGTGCCAAGACTGAGAGATAGATTTCAATCTCTAATGTCCCTAAAATGCATAAGATCCTAGAAAGATGTCATGCATGGCTGATAGAGAGTGCTGGCCTATGTAGTGAGCTGAACATTTTTGAAAGTATGCCAATTAATACTGGGACACAAATCATAAGTGTAACTTCATGAAAGACAAACTCACCAAGCCTCTGTGGGCCCTTTGGCAAGGCAAGCATTTTGGAGAGAACACTACGCCTTGCAATCAAAACTTGGTCAGTTATTCTACTTAAATATGTTTTCCATATGATATCAGAGAGGGCATTTTGGTTGCCCTAATAAGGAGTGTATTTCTCCATAGTTTTTTTCACTTTCCCTACTCCTATACATCTTTCCTTTGAACACCTAAACTTCATGTATGGGCATGTCAACCCCTGGTTTACTTTAATTTACCATGGAAATTGATGATTGCTTTTCAACTGCTCAGCCCCCTTTTAGAACTGGGGTTTATGGATGTCAGAGTATGCACCCTGTACAGCAGGAACCATCACTCTAGTCAGGGTAAGCTTGATGAACATTTAGAGATCAAAATTCAAAAGCTCACTTTTTTATAGCTTGGAAGAGAGCAGTCAGGATTATCTAAAGAGGCAATGTGTAGAGTATTTATGCAACCCACACCCACAGTAACACAAGGAAAACACCACAACAATTTCTCTGTGCAGAATTTGTAAAATAGATGATATTTTCTTTGAGTAAAACAAGACCAAAATGACAAAAATCCAATAAGTAGAAGTTGTGGTATGAATATTTAAAGAATAAACCAAATGTGCCTTTGAAATGGGGATGATTTTAAAGAGGGGTCATTGAAGTGCACAAGTATCATTTCTTCCTCAGCCCTGACCTAAGACTATAAATAGAGGGCAGTCAGCCATTTGTTTGAGGAAAGTCACTGCCTATTCAGGTGTAAATGTCAGCCGCCCTCATCCCTTTCCTGCCCAGGAAAAACCATCACATTGCAGATGAATACTCAGACGCACCTAGCCGTCATGAGTTTATGACTGTCTAGAGGGAATGCACAAAGTGTACCTTTCACCCACTAGAGGCATATATTGGAGACAGGCAGCAGATACACAGAACTGTAAGAGCGGAGAAGTGTCCACTTTCTACATGTTGCATTTCAAAAATAGTAAAGGTAAATCTCACTTTACATGTAAAGAGAAGTTATTATTTCCATGCCAGTGATATGAAACATGATGCAGCTACTAATTTCTAATCAAGAATTAAAGCATAAAAGTTGATTAAGGAATTCCCAATTCTGGCCTATGAGAGGAGTAGGCCTCACGGTAGTGAAAAACAACTTTGCCAGTTGTTTACTGCCAGGACATGTAAAACGTAAAATCACTTGCCCTACCTTTAACTTACATAGCACCCTGCTCTATGGGCACTCAGTGCCTACCTTAGGGCTGTCCTATATATTCTAAAAGGGTAGTGTAAGGCTTGGTAAGGGGTTTTAAATGCCAAGTCAAAGTGGAAGAGAGACTGCATAGACAGGCTCTGTAGTGGCTGGGATGAAACATGTTTAAAGGGCTTCTTAATTGGGTGGTACAATCAGTGCTGCAGCCAATTAATTCACAGGGCCTGTGTATGTGGCATACCACTTTACAAGGGATTTACCTGTAAATTAAGTATGCCACTTGTGTATACATCAGTGTTAGCAGGTTTAGAGGAGAAGATGTGCACAACAGCACTGGTCAGCAGTGATAAAGTGCTCAAAGAGTCCAAAGGTCAACAGAAAGAATCAGCAAAAATATGAGACAAGCAAACCAAAGGTTTTGGGGAAGACCACCCTACCGCTGACAGGTCTAATACCCCTTCATTGCAAATTGTTAACTGTTTAACCAATGAACTTTTTCTATTTCTTTTCTTGTAATTTTTTTGCAGCATGTCTTCACACTTAGGCATTGGGTAATTATGAGCTTGGTGGTCTTTTGGAAAAGACCGCCGTGGTGGCGACCGCCAAAAGACTGCCATGTTGGCGGTAATCCAACCGCCATATTAGGAGTCACACTGTAAAGTCCACCAAAAAACACCCAAATTTCTAAAACAGCCAGGACACTGGAGGACAGAAATTGAGGTGGCTCTACCACCAGCACCGCCAGACCAACAAAATTCCACCCATCAGATTACGATCCACAAATCACAACAGCAGTTCATCCATGGTGGAAAACCATTGGTGGTGCAAACCGCGGCGGTCTCAACTCACATCACACTGGATAGTTTGAATACTCCACACTTCCACACACCTGATACACCTACACACTGCACTACATAACACACCCCTACACAGCCACAAAGAGAATGCCACACACAGCCACAGACAAGCAAAATCTTTCTCAGATATAGAAAAAAGCATCCATATACATTTCAACACACATACACCCCACACCTGTACAACATACACAACACATATTTTATTGCCACACGCAATCCACAACAGCCGTCACACACTCACATCACAGCACCTACACCTCACCAATTACCTTTTTCTACAGCCTTTTTCTTAGAACACTACTACACCATCATTACCAACACTACCATGTCCCCTCAAAACACACACGTTTCACAGATGATGAGTTGAGGGCCATGGTGGATGAAATTTTCAGGGTAGAGCCACACCTGTTGGGAACACATTTCCAGCAAACATCCATTTCCAGGAAAATGGAGTTGTAGCAAAGAGTAGTCGACTGGGTCAATTCTTTAGGCAGCTATCCACGCACAAGGGAGGACGTCAGGAAGAGATGGAACGACCTCAAGGGGAAGGGATGGTACACGGTATCCAGGCACCAGCTGGTGGTAATGAAGACCGGCAGTGGGTCCCCAGCTACTCCCCCTACTTTCACACATTGGGAGGAGAAGGTCTTGGACATACTTCTTCCTGAGGGCCTGACAGGGCTTCCTGGGGGAGCGGAGTCAGGTAAGTCCCCACAAAATCCTTGTCACCCAATTGTCATGTCCTGCATGCTCCCCTACCACCTTAACCCACCCCAATTAACAAACCACTGTCAGGATACTTCAATTCGATTTCCTCAGAAGCAGAAGATAACTCCTCAGTCCCGACCCGAGCTACTCACAACGAATATTAATCCTTCGTGCTGAGTACCCCGGGGGGGGAAAGGGGAATGGGATGGTAGAGAGACTGCCACAGAGATGATGAACACCAGTACTCAGTCTGCCTCTTCACATCTAAGATTGGATACAGCACCTGCAAGAGTCTCAGTCGCAATTACTAGGGACATACAACATCAGTTTTTCACTTTCTACTCTCAACATTTAATTCCCTTTAATTCTATTATTTCTTCACTCACCCTGAGTTCTCTGTAGCCTTGCTTCTCTCTATAAATGATAGCTCTTCTTAAAAAAAATGCTTATTACTGATTCTGGAAGAACTTCTCAACCTTTGTTAGAGATTGGTTTTATGTTGCTATATATATATATATATATATATATATATAGTTGGTGATAATGCGTTCTTCAAATCAGCTGATGTTATTTAATTTCTCCTGTCTTATTGTGACTTCTGTCAATACTTGTATTTGTAAATGCTTGTTTATTAAAGTTTGTTTCTCCTTTCTTACTTCGACATTTGTTGATAACTTGTATTTGTAAATGCTTGTTTATTACAGTTAGTTTCTCCTTCCTTACTTCGATATCTGTCGATAACTTGTAGTTGTAAATGATTGTTTATTTAAGTTCGTTTCTCTTTTAAACTCTATTTTGGTTTATTACCATTGAATTTGTAAATGCTTATTTGTTAACAGTTCGTTTCTCCTTTAAACTTGGCCTTCGTTTATAACCTTTACATTAGTAGATACTTGTTCTTTTAAAGTTCATTTTTTCTTTGACTTTAATATTTTAAGCAAGAACCTTGTAAACATAAGGTTAATTCATACATTAACTCTGTAGCCTTGCCGACTTCCACAGGAATGGTCTACTATCAAACTCTTCGAATAAACCTTGACAATATTTATCAGTTTTCTGTAATATAATCTTCAAATGTAATTTTACCTCACAGGAGTTTCTGTTCTGAAGCGCGCTCTCTCTCCACACAGCTGATTCCTGTCAGACCTCAGTTGAAGTGCAAGGCTTCCAGATGGAGAGCTCGTAACCTAGCAACCAACCAATTGCAAGACTAGAACTGTAAATAACCTTCAGGACTCACAGCGGCCATCTTGGATATTCTCTTCTTTTCTTCCTTTGAAATAAGCGCAGGATTACTCTGCAAACCTTCTTCCAGTTTGGGCTTTGCTGTCTCCACAGAGGATATCTCTTTGCTTTTCTCATGCACTTCTTTGATTTGACTTGGCAAGTTTGTGTGGTCATGACAGTACTCCCCCTCAAGGAACAGTTCTCCAATTTAGGTTTGCTTGGGTAGGTTCTATGAAAGTTTCTCACTAATCTTGAAGTATGTACATACTCGTGCGGCTCCCAGGATCGTTCCTCTGGACCATAACCTTTCCAATTAATTAGATAATAAAGCTGGCTTTACTGATTTTGGAATCTAAGATTTGATTGACCTCATACTCTTCTGCAGAGCTAATCTGGATAGGAATTGGAGGGGAGTTTTGATGTAAATTTGGAGGACTGTTTTTTAACAAGGAGACATGGAAAACAGGATGTATCTTTAGATGAGCTGGCAACTGCAATTTAACTGCCACTGGATTGATCATCTTGTCAACTTTGAATGGGCCTATAAATCGTGGCTGAAATTTGCGATTTCCTTTGAGACGTAAATGACGAGTGGATAACCAAACTTTGCCTCCTTTCGAATAAATGGGGCACTCTCTTCTTTTTCTATCAGCCTGAGTCTTATATGAGTCTTTTGCTTGAATGATGTTTTTTCTAGCCCTAACTAACGTGGTCTGCAAATCCCTCACCATCTCTTCTACTGCAGGCATTGAATCATCTTCTTTACCCAACATTACATTAGGATGTCTACCATGGTTCAGATAAAAGGGGGCGAACCCAGTGGTGGAATGAACAGCATTATTGTAAGCAAATTCAGCTTCCCACATCAACTCGGGCCATTCCTTCTCTTTATCGAATAAATTGAGTCTTGAATACTGTTCTAACTCTTGATTCACTCTCTCTGTTTGCCCATCGGTTTCAGGATGGCAACTGGTAGAGTAACGAGAATCAATTCCTAATCTTTTACTAAAGGCCTTCCAAAAGCGAGAAACAAATTGGGACCCCATGTCTGAAACTAGAATTTTTGGGATACCATGGGCGCGTACTATGTGTTGTGTAAACAACTGTGCAACCTGTGGGGCTCGAGGGATTTCTTTCAAATGAATGAAATGCGCCATTTTAGTGAAAGTGTCTACAAAAACTAGGATAGTGTTAAAACCTTGGCTACTAGGGAGGTCCACTATAAGATCCATAGTAACAGTATGCCAGGCATGGGGTGCAGTGGGCAAAGGACTTAACAGACCTTGTGAAGCTGTTATATTTGATTTCCCTCTTTGACATTTGTCACAAGTTGACACATAGGGGCTCATTCTGAGCCCGGCGGGCGGCGGGCGCCGCCCGCCTGGAGGGAGCCGCCAAATGACCGCACCGCGGTCATAAGACCGCAGCGGCCATTCAGACATTTCCTCTGGGCCGGCGGGCGCTCTCCAAAAGAGCGCCCGCCGGCCCAGAGGAAATGCCCCTGCAACGAGGACGCCGGCTCAGAATTGAGCCGGCGTAGTTGCAGGGGTGCGACGGGTGCAGTTTGCACCCGTCGCGTATTTCAGTGTCTGCATTGCAGACACTGAAATACTTTGTGGGGCCCTCTTACGGGGGCCCCTGCAGTGCCCATGCCATTGGAGACCGCTGACTTTCCGCTTCTGACCGCGGCTGAACCGCTGCGGTCAGAATGCTCGTGGGAGCACCGCCAGCCTGTTGGCGGTGCTCCCGTGGTCGGTGGCCCTGGCGGCCACCGGCCGCCAGGGTCAGAATGACCCCCATATTGTCTTATCTGAGTTTTCATTTTTGGCCACCAAAATTCTCGTTGTATTAGATTTTGAGTCTTTTGAATTCCTTTGTGTCCAGCCAATTGATCGTCATGATAAGCCTGAAGAATTTTTTCTTGCAGCTCCACAGTCGGAACATACAGTGCACCTTTAAAGTATGGCAAACCTTTTTTGATTTCTCTTCCTTGGCCTTCTTTAGACCACTTCAGCATTCCTTCGAATGTTAAGTTTTCTTGAATTTCTTTGGTTAAATTTTCATACAAAATGGCAGATATGAACTTCTCTTGTGGAATAATCAATTCTTTTTCTGGAGGCTCTTTAACTGCACCGGTATCAATTCGAGATAGAGCATCTGCCTTCCCATTTACTTTTCCTGGTCTGAAAGTGATAACAAAATCAAAGTCTGCAAAATATAGGGACCAACGCAGTTGTCTAGCTGTTAGAGTTCGAGCTGATTTTAAAAACTGTATATTTCGGTGGTCCGTGTAAACGGTCACTTTATGCTTAGCTCCCAAAATGTAATGCCTCCACTCACGAAAAGTTATTTTGACTGCCAATAGCTCCTTATCCGCAATTCAATAATTTATCTCTGGTGGTGTTAATTTTCGAGAGAAATAGGCCACTGGATGTAATTGCCCTGTAGCTTTATGACGCTGGGAAAGGATACCTCCTATGGAAACATCTGAAGCATCTGCCTCAACATAATATGGCTCATCTGGATTGGGGTGGAGCAAGATTGGAGCTGAGACGAAGGAATTCTTCAAAAAATTAAAAGCATTTTCAGCTTCTTTTGTCCACTCAAACTTCACTCCTTTCTTCAACAATCGAGTAATGAGTGTAACTGTTTGAGAAAAATTGGATATGAATCTTCGATAAAAATTAGCGAACCCCAAGAAACTCTGGATCTCTTTGACATTGCAAGGAGAAGGCCAATGTTGCACTGTCTTTATCTTGGCAGGATCCATACTAACTCCTTCTGGTGACAAAATGAATCCTAAGAAGACAACTCGTTCCACATGAAAAGCACACTTCTCCAATTTTACATACAGATGGTTTTCTTGCAACCTTGTGAGGATGGATCGAACATGGGAAATGTGCTCCTGTAGATTGTCGGAAAAGATTAAAATGTCATCTATATAAACCACAGCAATCCGGTCGAGGAATTCTCGTAATATATCATTAACGAAATGCTGGAAGGCAGCGGGAGCATTGCATAACCCATAAGGCATCACTTGATATTCAAATAATCCGTAACGCGTCCGAAAAGCGGTTTTCCATTCATCCCCTGAAGCCACTCGAATCAAATGATATGCTCCTCGCAGGTCCAATTCGGTGTAGATTCGAGCATTCTTTACTTGATCTAATAAAACTGACACTAAAGGCAGTGGGTATCGATTCTTGATGGTAACCTGATTGAGGGCTCGATAATCAATGCAAGTTCGAAGACTCCCATCCTTCTTTGGTATGAAAAATAGTGGGGATGACACTGGAGATTCAGAAGGACGAATAAAACCATTAGCAAGATATTGATCCAAATACTCCTTTAAATGTTGATTCTCTGCTTCGGTCAATGCATATATTCTGCTACATGGCAATATCGCACCTGGCTCCAGTTCAATTCTGCAGTCATAGGGTCGATGTGGTGGCAATTTCTCAGCCTCCTTTTCATCAAAAACGGCGACTAAATCCTCATATTCTTTTGGGATTTCTGCTGTCTTTAGTGCACAGATCACTGAAGAGTGTGATGATAAACAAGCCGCTTGGGACTTGGTGGACACTTCCACTCCATCATGAAAGCAATTCTCTTTGCAGTAAGAGGAATTCATCTTGATCGTTCTTTTGCTCCAATCAATTTGTGGATTATGTTCTGTAAGCCAGGGCAGACCCAAAATGAGTTGAAATTGTGGAGCATCTATCAAATTAAAGATTATCTGCTCCTGATGTCCACCAAAACCTTGCATCTGAATTGGTTCGGTCTCATGGGAAATGGGTCCTGAAGAAAGATTGGTTCCATCCACAGCTCTTACTACTTCCAAAGTAGATTTCTTGATAAATCGAATACCCATTTTATGAGTGTATTTGATATCACAGAAGTTGCCCGTAGCTCCAGAGTCTATCATAACTGAGATCCCTTGAATTTCCTTCTCAAGGGTCTTAACTGATACTGTTTGTACCAAATGTGGCGCTGCGGTTTGTAAGGTATTCGCTACTCGTTGATCTAAAGGAGTTGTCTTGGGTTCTGCTTTCATCAGGGCAACTCCCTCTACTGATGAAGCTGGCCTTTTCCCGACTGAAGAGCTTTGGGTTTCTTGGGACAGTTTTTAACAAAATGCCCAGATGCACCGCAATATAAACATAGTTGATTCACTCTTCTTTTCTCTTTTTCTTCCTTAGATAAAGGACCTCGGATGGAACCAATTTGGATTGGTTCTTCTATCGTTATCCCTTCTCCGGCTCTCGTATGATCATTTCTTACACAATCAATTCTCAGGGGAAATGGTTGATACTCTATTCTCTTTTCTGCTCTTCGTTCAGTTAACCGGTGGTCAATCTGTAACGCAAGATCAATTAACTCCGAAATTTCGGTGGGTCTATTTGGAACTTGTGCTAAGGCATCTTTCAATTCATCTCTCAGTCCACGATAAAATATGGCGGCTCTTTTTGACTCCGGCCAGGCAGCCTCTAAAATGAGTTTATTGAAATGAGCCAGATAGGCTACTAGATCTTTAATACCTTGCCTGATTTCCAGTAGTTCATTGTCAGTGGCTTGAGCTGCAGTTCGCCGATCAAATATTCTTAAGAACTCTTCCTTGAAATTTTGGAAATTATATAAAACAGGATCATTTCTGGAAATTATTGCCATGGACCATGCGGCCGCATCTCCTGTCAGATAAGACAATATAAATGCCAGTTTGGACTGGTCTTCGGAATAAATGACTGGTCTACATAAAAAATGCAATGAGCATTGGGTCAGAAAAATCTGCGCCTTATTTGGATCCCCACCGAAGCGCTCGGGTTGAGCCAAAGGAATAATAGGGGAAACTGCATGAATTACTTGAGTGGATTTACCTGCAGACTGTGAAGGGCTAGGGATTTGTGAAAACACAGAATCATTTGATTTAGCGGTGTTTCCTAACTCATTTATTCGCTGTTTTATTTGGACTGTTTCTTCTATGGTGTTATTTAATTGTTTCTATAACCCTTCCAAAACGGTGGCTAATGCTTTTATATCAATTCCTTCTGCCATTCTGCTCAGGAGGAAATCTGTTTTTTCCCTAAAATTAGGGTGAAGGCACTTCAATCTGTCAGGATACTTCAATTCGATTTCCTCAGAAGCAGAAGATAACTCCTCAGTCCCGACCCGAGCTACTCACAACGAATATTAATCCTTCGTGCTGAGTACCCCGGAGGGGGAAAGGGAAATGGGATGGTAGAGAGACTGCCACAGAGATGATGAACGTCAGTACTCAGTCTGCCTCTTCACATCTAAGATTGGATACAGCACCTGCAAGAGTCACAGTCGCAATTACTAGGGACATACAACATCAGTTTTTCACTTTCTACTCTCAACACATAATTCCCTTTAATTCTATTATTTCTTCACTCACCCTGAGTTCTCTGTAGCCTTGCTTCTCTCTATAAATGATAGCTCTTCTTAAAAAAAATGCTTATTACTGATTCTGGAAGAACTTCTCAACCTTTGTTAGAGATTGGTTTTATGTTGCTATATATATATATATATATATAGTTGGTGATAATGCGTTCTTCAAATCAGCTGATGTTATTTAATTTCTCCTGTCTTATTGTGACTTCTGTCAATACTTGTATTTGTAAATGCTTGTTTATTAAAGTTTGTTTCTCCTTTCTTACTTCGACATTTGTTGATAACTTGTATTTGTAAATGCGTGTTTATTACAGTTAGTTTCTCCTTCCTTACTTCGATATCTGTTGATAACTTGTAGTTGTAAATGCTTGTTTATTTAAGTTCGTTTCTCTTTTAAACTCTATTTTGGTTTATTACCATTGAATTTGTAAATGCTTATTTGTTAACAGTTCGTTTCTCCTTTAAACTTGGCCTTCGTTTATAACCTTGACATTTGTAGATACTTGCTCTTTTAAAGTTCGTTTTTTCTTTGACTTTAATATCTTAAGCAAGAACCTTGTAAACATAAGGTTAATTCATACATTAACTCTGTAGCCTTGCCGACTTCCACGGGAACGGTCTACTATCAAACTCTTCGAATAAACCTTGACAATATTTATCCGTTTTCTGTAATATAATCTTCAAATGTAATTTTACCTCACAGGAGTTTCTGTTCTGAAGCGCGCTCTCTCTCCACACAGCTGATTCCTGTCAGACCTCAGTTGAAGTGCAAGGCTTCCAGCTGGAGAGCTCGTAACCTAGCAACCAACCGATTGCAAGACTAGAACTGTAACTAACCTTCAGGACTCACAGCGGCCATCTTGAATATTCTCTTCTTTTCTTCCTTTGAAATAAGCGCAAGATTACTGTGCAAATCTTCTTCCAGTTTGGGCTTTGCTGTCTCCACAGAGGATATCTCTTTGCTTTTCTCATGCACTTCTTTGATTTGACTTGGCAAGTTTGTGTGGTCATGACAACCACCCACTACACCTTAATCAATCAATCATAATACTTGTAAAACACGACTGGTCACACGCTAGGGTCTCAAGGTGCTGTGGGAGGGGGAGCAGTAATTGAGAGGCCATCGAAGAACAGAGGGGACCAAGGAAAGAGCCAGGTCCATTCTGAATTACGATAGGGTGGGAGATCTTCTGAGGTTAATGGGAAGGGAGTTCCAGGTCTTGGAGGCGTTTTGAGAGAAGGATCTTCCTCCGGCTGTGGCCTTCCGGACACGTAGGACGGCAGCGAGTGCGAGGTCGGCAAGGCGGAGCTGCCTGGTGGGCGTGTAGAAGTGGAGTCTTTGGTTGAGGTAGTCTGATCCGGCATAGTGGAGGGCTTTGTAGGTGTGTGTGAGAAGCTTGAATGTGATTCTCTTGTCTATGTCAGTGCACGTCTCTCAATAGAGCGGAGGTGTGGCTATGTTTGGGGGTGTTCATGATGAGGCGGGCAGAGGCGTTCTGGATGTTTTGCAGTCTTTTCTGTACCTTGGTGGTGGTTCCAGCATAGAATGTGTTGCCGTAGTCTAGGCATCTGCTGACGAAGCCTGGGTGACTGTTGTTTTTGATCCGGTTGGGATCCATTTGAAGATCTTCTGGAGCATGCGCATGGTGGTGAAGCAGGCGGAAGAGACTGCACTGACTTGACAGTTCATCGAGAGTGTTGAGTCCAGGATGAAGCTGAGCTTGCAGGCGTGGTTGGTGGGGGTCAGAGCTCTTCTGAGGGCAGTGGGCCACCAGGAGATGCCCCAAGCTGAGGGGTTGTTGCTGATGACAAGGAATTCTGTTTTCTCAATGTTAAGCTTGAGGCAGTTCCCCTTCATCCAGGTGGCTACTATCCTCATTTGGTTGTGTAAGTTGGTTTTGGCTGTGTGCGGGTCATTGGTGATAGAGATGATTAGCTGAGTGTCGTCGGCCAATGAGACGATGTTGAGTGCATTTGGACACCTCTTTCCAAATGTCCTAATACCTCTCTCTGGCATGCCACATGTCCACTAAAGTCACCTGAATCCACAGCCCTTGGGAATTGCATGTGAAATACTGGCAACTGATAGCACTACTTCTCTGAGAATGCAATATCCCACCATTGTGAAAACCTGAGCAGTGCACCAAATGTGAGATGTCATGCATGTGAAACTAGCTACCAATCTAACCCATCTTGAATGTGCAAGTGTGAAACAGTAAATGCCAATGACAGCAATGCAATGGCCCACTCCCACTATCATCACAAGCAAAACACGGCCATAGCTGAGAGCCCAGTCTTAATGCCCTTAAAATAAAGATTCCTAAGATTGAAATGTACTCACCAGGGGTAGAAATCTAGATGCCAAAGTGGAGGCACATGCAGTACATCCAGTTACAAGTCAATGTCTATTGCTTACTCCCATACTGTGTTCCTACTCAGACACTATTGGGCATTGTTTAGCTCTTTTTTGTGCCATGTATCAAGTCAGATACTTCACTAGGAAACAAAGATGAACACCCATGTCAATAATCAGATAACAAAAGATGGTATCAGCAGTCCAATTACTACCAACATAGTTTAACAGCTTTAATCATGGTGTCTGGTATTGAAATTACAGAGTCTCATGTTGTACTGAGTAAGATTGTTCAGCAACTGTCATTGTTATTTCCGGGGATCATGTTAAGGCACTGTCTACATCTCACACAACATCAATAATACCTTAAATGTAACAGCAACTCACTTCTCCCACAGGTAACAGTGCCAATGCTACCATGGACAGGATATCAGAGACTGTCACTGCTGCTTGGGATGAAGATCCCAATGAGGACAACAACCCTGGTTGTGTGGACAGTGAGGACAAAGCTGGCCCATCAGGGACACCTAGTCAGACAACAACTGCCAGCCTCACCCTGCCCACATCGACTTGTCCCAGCCCTGTTTCATCTATATCACAGGCAAACATTTGCTTACAAACCTCTGCCCCAAGGACTGTCTAATCCACTGTGTGCCCCACAGTACAGGCACCTGAGTCTCCTCTTGTCACCCCTGACAATGATGGTACTGCCACCACTGGGAGTGGGCACACTGGGCCAGAGACACAGGCAAGTGGGGGTATGATGCATGGGAGGAATGCTGTGGACCAGAGTATGGGGGCTCAAAGGGACATTACTGACCAGGAAACCATTGCCCAAGTCTTGGGAGCCTTCAAAAATCCCCAAGGCATGATGGGCCAGGTAATCACCATGATGGTGAAAATCAAAAAGCTGCCAAGGGACAACTACCAGGAAGTCATGCAGCAGTGGCAGGCACAAAATGCCATCCTGGCTTCCATTACTGGGGCGCTGAGGGACATCAACACTACCCTGAGTAGGACTGCACACAAAATCTGGCCTTTTCCACTAGTAATGAATCATCAGGCCCTTCAGCAATTGTGGCTGCTACTGGACACCCCACCCTCTGTAGTAGAGGAACCCTCCTCTACAAATGAGGATGTCTACCCAGACATCCAAAAGGAGCAGATGCAAAGACCAAATTCACTGCCAGGAAGTGAACCTCTCCTGACTCGTTCCCCATTGTGTGCCACTGACACACACTGCTGACCGCTCTGAAACCTATCTCCATTTTCCTATGATGCAAGGACACTAGATTTGTGTTTCCTAATGGTGTAGCAGCTTCCCTGATGATTCAGCCACCATGACTGAACCCTTCACTGGTTATTTTGTGTTTTTCTTAGTTACTAATCACACATATTGGTTTGCTGTCCATAATAAATTACACTTAAACACAGTTACTGTGTAAGTGTCATTTAGCAATCATGTACAAATGTTGTGCATGCCAACACTAGTATCAATAAGTCCCTCTGTATTGTACAAACTTTGTTGTGGACATCACATGTGGGCTCTATAAGCAGGAGATGTGTTACATTGGGATTGTAATATAGACAGATTCCAAAATAGGTGTATACCACATCTACACACATTTATGGCTAGATATGCAAACAACACATGGAGTATTACTGATAGTAACATCAAGTGGTTTGCTAAGGTCTCATACACTACTAAACCACAGAATACAGAAGTTATGGACATGTCAATCTTCCTACTAGCCAGGAGGCATACAGATTGGTTCTTTGTATCACCTGGTAAAGCCTCGTCACATTCTAATACCTTAGCTTCCTAATAATCAGACAGAGATCAGAACTGATGTCCCAAGTCCAGTGATCTTTCACTTACATTAGGCATGCACCTGTAGGCTTGCCACTCACCTATGTCAGTCCACAGAGACATGCACATTGGTCTGCAACCTAGGAACACACTGACAGCTATGTACAAGGTAGATTACATACAGCAGAAACTGTTGTGATGGTAAAGGCTATGGTTCTACATTCTCACATGTGTCAGACACATATGGACACACAAATGACACCATTTGACCACCTCCAGTACCCTACAGATCATCTTGATAGGAAAACGCAATTCCACCCCAGTGTCCTGACAGTCTGGCTATGTTAGTTACACTCCACATACCCATGGCAATCAGTACCTGGTTTCAGCCATGTCCACTTCTCATGTCTGCCTGCAATTCCCATCTGCTTCCGACACTGTCTGTGACTTGCCAAGAATGAAGAGCCAAACTTGAACTCAATAAATCTGTGATTGACATAGATAAGGTATAGGACATAGCAGAAAACATTCATTAATTCAGACAAATTATGTTCACAAGTGTGACTTTGCATGTGCATTAACAAATCATGACAATGTACACCACTTTGTTCTGTACACAAGACCAAATTACAAGATGCATTCACAACTCACTCATTGGCACTAGAGCTACCTAAAACCTAATAGGTGATACTAAAAGAGGAGGTGACATGCTACCCATCAACTCTAGGTTACAAAATGAAATCTCAGCATTAAGCACATCACATACCTAGAGTCAGTTGAAGTACTGATTGATGAGATCTACCCTGAAGTCTCCAGCTTCATCTTCATCTGGCTCATCATCACTTGGCAAATCTGCATTTCCACCCACAGGTTCTGCTGCCTTCCCTCTATTTGGTAGGAATTGTTTCTGATGTTTCAGGGGAATGTTGTGGAACATGCATCAGGAAACCATTATTTGACATACCATGTTGGGTGAGTAGAGGAGGGCTCCTCCTGATATGTTCATGCAGCAAAATCTTGCCTTCAGGAGCCCAAAAGTCTATTCCACAACACGCCTTGTCCTTCCGTGGGCCTCATTGTAGTGGACTTCCCTTGGTATGGTTGGATACCTCACTAGTGTCAACAACCAAGGACGGTTTGGATAGCCAGAGTCCCCTGTAAGGACATAGGTAGAAAACACAAACATATATCAAGGACATGCACAATTGTGATAGCAGGAGATAAACTTTGCAAACACATGTCAATTCTGACATACCAACCAGCCAGGCCTTCTTTGTGTAGAGTTGTGTCATCAGCAGTGGGATATTGCTGTTCCTCATGATGAAGGAATCATGGACTGATCTTGGATACTTTGCACTGACTTGTGAAATGTACTGGTCTGCCAAACACATCTCTTGAACTTTGATGGAGTGGTAGTTTTTCCTGTTCCTATATACCTGTTCATTGGCACTGGGGAAACCAAGGCTACATGGGTGCCATCTATGGCTCCAAACACATGTGGATGCGTCCCATATCATAAAAGTCGGCCTGCACATAGGCCAAATATGCATGTTGGGGAAACCTGATGTAGCTGTCCAGGTATTTCAACAATGCTCATAGTATATCATTCAAAACCAGACTAAACGTGGGCTGAGACATCCCTGCAGGAAGGGGCACTGTATTCTGAAAGGACCCAGTGGCCAGGAAGTATAGAACTGACATGGTTTGAACAATGGGAGGTATGCTATAGGGATTGCAAATGACAGGCATCAGATCTGGCTCCGACTGATCACAAAGATCCACGATTGTATGCCTATTCAGGTGATTTGTCTGTATAGTATGTCTCTTCTCCATGGTTTGCAGGTCTACTAGTGGGTGGTACACTGGAGGTTGTCTTCCTCTCCTCATGCCAGGGTAACTATGTGGAAACGTAAAGATATTGTATGTGACATGAACAATGCACACATAATGAATATGCTCATATACAAGTCATACATATCTGCAGTTGAGGTCAGTTACAACATCCGACATCTGCACTACAGCATATTCCTATGCATCCTCTGACACGATCCTTGGTGCACATTCACTGAATAATCTAATGTACTATACATGGATATTTAACTGTGACTGTCGGTGTTTGATAGTCCAACAGAGTTTACATGTGAAGCACGTTTTGTAGCGCCTGTTCAACATTACCAATGCACATAGGCTGTTGAGAATAGGTGTACATTTCTATCATCACAAATCCCTCTGTTACACAGCTTTAACTACTCACATGCACAAATAGACTACTAAACCTGAAGACAGTACTTACTGATATTTGGCTCAATATAGAGAATTGTTAACGATGCAGATTCCAAAACTTTTCCAGTCATGAAATGTGCTCAGAATGGCAGCCACCTGACCTACTCTACTGGACATGTGGAAGTGACCTAACTATACTGGCTAATGTTGTCATGGTGATCACAACCGTGGTAGAAATTGCCATTGGAACATATTGCTGCCTTTGGCAGACTTGGGCCAAAGGCGATGTCAGGTAGCAGTGATGGTCCTGTAAGTGGCAGACGTGACCACCATTTTCTGCAGTATCGCTCACTTGACTCCTGACTATACCGCCAGCAAGACCTCCACTACCTGAGCTGCTGTGTACTGCCTCTGGGAGCTATCATGCCATACCCTGCAAATGATAGGGCCTCAGCCCTCTCCCCAGAAGAGCTGGACAAGATCGTGGAGGAGGTCCTACCCCTGTATGAACAGCTATATGGTGCACCAAAGGAGCAGGTGAGTCCAATGTTATACCAATGTGTGATAGGTGTGGGTGTATGAAGGTGTACCTGAAATTTAAAGTAGTGAAGGTTTTGTTTTATACAGATGCTAATTTGTGCAAAAGTGTGAACTGAGAGGATGGGATTTTTTGCGTACTTGCTGTAACTGTGGTGTTCTGTCCACTTGTGTTGGTGTGGTGCATGTGGACATAACATTTTTCTTTGGTCTGTGTCATCCATGCAGGTCAACGCCCATCAAAAAAGGGTTTCTGCGTGCCATCACCAAGCAAGTGTGGACCCTGGGTGTCCACAGCCGGCAGAGCACCCACTGTAGAAAGCGTTTGGAGGACCTGAGACACTGGGCCCAGAAGACCGCAGAGGCACAGCTGAGGATGTTCTCCCAACGACAGAGGGGTGGCCGTCGAACCTTGACTCCACTAATGGCCTGCATTTTGGCGGTGGCCTACCCTGAGTTGGATGTGCATTTGAGGTCAGCACAGCAGCTACAAGGGGGTAAGTGCTAACTAAACATGTGTACATGCTTCTGCCAGTTAAGTGTATGATGTCTAAGTATCTCAGCTGTTACAATTTGGTAAGTGCTACAGGTAAAGGGTCTCCTAGGAAGACATAGTACTACATTTGTCAGCATTGCTACACAGATGTGAAAATTGTTTTGTATATTGGGACATATTAATCACCCTTGTTAACCAATTTGTATAACAGAAGGTGGTGATGCACATGTGACTTTGTCATATGTGTACCTCTACACTGCATATATATATGTGTAACCTGCTGTGTCATCCTTCCCACCCACGGATCCATAGTCATATACCCAATTGGTAAGTTGTCCAGCTCTTTGGTCTCTGACCATTCCTATTCCACTGGATCTAGCTCTATGTGCAACATAGGGTTAGACAGATGAGTAACAGGGCCAAATATTCCTGTGCTCTGAAATAGCTGGAAACGTCATGTGAGGGTGTTATCCCAATCAGGAATTTGACATGGCCAACTACTACACTCCCTCTGAGGTGTGTGGAGGTGTCCCAATTGTTATGTCTAAACTATACATTGGCAAATGTGATGTTGGATCAGGGTGGACATCCTACCTGAACGAAATCATGATTGTAATGATACAGTAACAGTACAGGACATATAATTGACATGAGTGTTCAGACAATTTGTAGCATGTACATTGTATTGAGAAGGTAAGTGGCTAGCCTACTGTGCACTTAGGCCATGTATTTTGTCCATGCTACATAGGGCAGGGCCATACCTTTATGAGTGCGTTATACACTGTTTTTTGCTTACATCATGTATTAATTGGTACTTTGTGCCTTTTTTATGTTGAGGGCTCTACTTTGCCATACTTACCTTTGCTAATCTGAGGCTGTTTTGACACATTTCCTAATGGATCAGCTCATTTCAGCCTCACTTGATAGTGTTCTCATTGACATTCACATGTTAGTGGCATGGGATATGTTGTCAGTCAATTTGCTGGACTCTAGGTGTATGTATCAAACATGGTTAATTAAAAGTGGCTCATGGCAGTGTTACTTTAGCCCTAAGATATTAGGTTACACATGTCAGTACAGCTGGTAGTGATGTAGGTATTTTGATGTTGCCATGTAGTGTTTCTATTCAGCATGAAGAGTGGAAAAGTATGTGCCCCTTATGCACAGGATTAGTGTGCATTGTATTAAAGGTGTTGGTTTGCTCCCTGTGGTTGTCTGTGGGTGTATCCTTTGTACTCTGTCAAAAACTTTACTAAACACTTTTGGTAGATATTTTGCTGAAATGGTGTGTAATTTTATGACCCCCACAATTTGGGTATGCCATATGTAGTGATATCTTCTAAGGTATTTAACATTGTGAATGTTATGGACAGAGTTACATGTTAGGTATGTGACTGCAAATCAACATGCTGTGTTGTACTTAAAGTCAGATGAGTTTACTTTCATGAAACATGACTACTGGTGATGGACTGGGCAAGTGTGGATTAGGGGTAGGCATGACATTGTGATGTCAGTTAACAGCATTTGCTAAGGATTATTTGTTGATACACAGTGATTATCTGTACAGGGGAAGGCATTTGATGTTGCCAAATCATCTTGTGCATGAATAATTTGTGTTATAGCTGAATTGATGAGATGGTTATGTAGTGATCAGGTGTTTGTCTTATGTTGTGGATGAGACTTTTCTCATATAGGATTGTTGGAAGTATTTAGTTGTGACATGATGTAGACTCTAAATGGTTCCTACCTGGGGCTTTCTTAGACACTGATGTGATGTTACTGTTGTGCATGGTATAATGTATGTGTATGTTAGGAATGTGTCTCTTTTTCTCTGCATCAGCATAGGCAGATGGAGGAGACAGGACACAGCCAAATGGGGGGAGAGCCACGGGGAAGACAGGATCCACGTCTTCATCTTCAGAATCCTCCTCCAGTGGGCCCTCACTAATGGTGGCGGACCCATCTGGGACCACCCCAGCACGGTCTCTGTCTGCCACCCCCCTTTCTATCACCACCCTCCCTGTAGTTCCCCACCCAGTAGGCTGAGCCTGCTCACCCAAGAGGGTGGACGTCTTCTTTGCCGCAGGCACCTCTGCCCCTTCCCCTGCCCCTGTCAGCCCTGCTGCCCTCAGTGACGAGGCTACTGACCTCCTGAGGTCCATCTTGGTGGGTCAGTGGTTGATCATGAATGCCATCCAAGAACGTGCAACTTAGATCCAACAGAGTAATGCGTTCCTGGAGGACATTCACTGTGCACTGGCTGGACTACAGAGATCCTTTCAGGCTCTGGCCTCCACACTGATGGCAGCCATTCATCCTTTGTCTTCCGTCCCTCCTCCACCTTCCTCTTCCTCTTCCCAATCCCAAACCCCTCTTCCCTGACCCAGCCAAAGAATACAGACAGACAAGCATGCATCCACCTCAACATCCAAGGGTAGCTCAGACAAACATTAGGACCACAAGGCACATCACTGACATGCACACAAGCAACATAAACTTACAAACACAGCAACAGTCACAACCTGCCCTGACACCCCAACACCCCCAGCATCACTGACAGCAAGCCTGACACACCTGCAGACACCACATCAACAGCCCACAGCCACAGATCCAGCCACTACACCTATCGTACCCACAGACAGCACCATAGCAGACCCTCAGACATCCATCCCAGTCACCAATCCCGCAGACACCACAACCACGGACACGCCTACATGCAGCACATCCATCATACCTGCAATCACTACCCTAACAGACAATCACCTACCCATCATGGGATCCTCCATCACTTCCACCCCACCTCCTCCCAAGATACATAAACGCCCTCACTCACCCACCCAATACACACCCACCATCTAAAAACATACCTCGCACAAACATGCACCCAAGACATCCACACCATCACCTCAGACAACCACTCCCTTTCCTTCCACACCCAAATCCTATTGCTATGACCGTCTCTGTGTGTCTAAAAAAAGCTTTCCTTTCGGAGATTGCCATTTTCCCTACTTCTCTCCAATACGTGATACCCCTAAATGGTCTGTTTCCCTTTCCAGGTCTGGCCCTTTCTCCTCCAAGACCTCCCCTGCCCCCCTGCCCCCCTGCAAGTACCCATGCCCCTTCCCCTGCCAAGAAGTCAACCCCTCCACCAAAAACCCAACCCTCCCTTAAACCTAAGACTAAGGCCACACACCCCTCCCAAGATAGATCCCAAAGGGCCCCCTCCAAAACCTAAACCCAAACCCCCCCTCTACCCACTACCAGACAACCCCAGAGGTGCCTGGCTGCCTCATAGATGCCCCTACCTGTGGAGGTTACATGGTCAGCAGTCAAGTTAGGGCACACATCCCTGCACCGTGTGCATATAGACTTTTCATTTATGGACTGGCCTTTGGCCTTTGTTGTTAATAATAATTTTTCAGAAAATAATAATTTCAACCAACATGTAGTTGGTTTCTTGGTTACATCTTTGTCATGCTTTTCTTTCCCTAATATGGAGGTGTTCCTGCCTGATTTTAGTTGAGTGTCTGTATGTCGGTGTGTGTGTTCTGCTTGGGCTATGTGTGTTGTTTAGGCAGTATGTGAGGTTGGGTGCAGTGTCCGAAAGTGGTAGGGTGTCTGTTGTGTGATGGACAATTGTGTGTTCCAAAATTTTTGTTGTGGTGGTATTGAGTGTTGTCTGTGTTGAGACGTTTTGTGTGGCTTTGTCTGCTTTTACTGTGTGTGTGTTCTGTGCAAGAAATGTTAGTTACAGAGTTCTGTGGAAGTCGATTGAGAACCTGTGTGTATTTGTGATGTGTGTATTTGTGAGTATGTGTGTGTGTGTCTGTGTGTGTGTGTGGTGGTGTTTTTGTTGGTGTATATGCAAGTGTGTGTGTGGCTGTATGTGAGTGTGCGTGTTAGTGTGGTAGTGTGCTGTTACATGTGAGTGTCACACTCACACCCCCTTCCTGAATGTGTGTTGTGTGAGTGTAAAAAATTTGACAATATACAACAGTAACAGGTAGGAGTGTGTACTTACAATTGCTGTTGTCATCATTGTCGCAGATTCCGAAGTTTTTGGGGCAAGCAGGAGCAGCAGGAGGACATCTAGTTCTGGTGCCCTGGCTGCTCCGGACGAGTATGGCTTCCTGAAGGTGCCTCCTTCTTTGCAGTTGGTTTCTACATGGGTTTCCATGGTGGGACAACCTCAGCAGAAACCTTGGAGCAGAAACATGGTCTCCACTGGCCTGCAGGTAGCTACTGTTGTCTATGGCAGCCAGACCGCTGTGGCGGTGCTGGTGGTGCTTTGGCTGCATTCTATTGGGAATACTGCCACGGTCAAAATTTCGTGGTCTACTCCACCACCCTGTTGGCGGTATGACCGCCACGGCGGTGGTCCTGAGACTGCCAAAATCGTAATGAGGCCCATATGGTTTAGGACACCATGAGAATAGAACATTACTCTGTATGAACTTCATTATTCAATAACGTTTTTCATATACATGGCTATGCTCAAGGCTGTAGCCAAAAAGTTGAAAGACCCCCTACTTTTATCCATGCCTCAAATGTCATCAGGTGAGGAAAGCATAATACCCCTTTGTAGGAAAGTCCTCCTTTTTTGCCTGATCACCCCCACTCTTTTTGGATAGGTACTGGTGGTTACTGACTCTTGGCTGTGCCCTGGGTACTGCTAACCAGTCCCAGGGCCTGTGCTCTGTGTAAAATGGATATGCTAATTAGGCTAATTATAATTGGCTAAGTTAACCTACCTATAAGTCCCTAGTATATGGTAGGGCATGTAGGTTTAGGGACCACAGCATAGGTGGTGCACACCTAGGTGCACTGCTGAGGTGCCCAGTGTCATTTTAAAAGCAAGCCTGCCTTGCTGGCTGCTTTTAAATTAAAGTTATATGCAAATTCGACTTTGGAAATAAAGGTACTTCCAAAGTCTTAAACTACCTTATTTTTACATATAAGTCACCCCTAAGGTGTGCCCTATGTGCCCCTAGGGCTGGGTGCCATGTAACAATAAGCAGGGACTTTATAAAAATAGATTTATAAGCCCTGGTGAGGTAAAAACAGCCAAATTCGTTTTTCCCTCATGGAAGTAAATGGCCTTCATAGGCTAGAATGGCCAGACTTTATTTTAAATTTTAAAGTCTCCTTAAATGTTACATACCAAGAATTTGGTATCAAATTAATTGTTGTAATAAATCCCACAACTTCCAGTTGTTGGATTTAATATAACTTGTTCAGGTAAAAAGTTTAGACTTTACCTAAAAAGTTGCCAATTTCAGCTCTGCATTGTTTTTGCTGCTGTGCTCTGATTGGCCAGCCTGCAGCAGCTTCTGCCAGGTTGCCTTGATGAGGTGTGAAGTGGCCTGTCTTCACACAAAGGAATGTGCTTGGGGGAGAGAATCTCCCCTCAGCAGATGGTGAGGCAGGAAGGGGGAGGGCTACCAAACTGGTCTTCAAAGGCAGAGAAGGACATTTGCAGCACCCAGCAACACCCCCACATCCTGCAACCCCAGACAATTAGGTGCCCCCTTGATTAGATTAGGAGAGGGCAGGAGAGGGGTGTGTTTATGATTTTTAGCCACACCAGTGGGTGGGCTCAGCCAGATGTAACCTCCAAAAATCAGATTCATCCATGTTGGATTTTTAGAGACTGTTGCCTTCTGGGATGGATTTTTGCCACACTTCCCAGGAAGTGGTCATCACAGGGGGACGACCCTGTCCCTGATTGGAGAACCAGGGCCCCCCTGCTTTTCACCCAGGAGCAAGGATAAAACTGGCAGACCTGCACCCACACCTCAGATCCCCACCAAATTTCAAGAAGAAGGAACTAAAGGAGAAGAAGGACTGCCCTGCTGGACCCCTGGCCTGCACCTGGAACCTGCACTCAGAAGGACTGCACCAGCTGCACACTTGGGCTTCACCACAAGAAGGACTTTGCCTGGCTTCAACTGGTTCAAGGAGGGACTCCCTGTTTGCTACAGGTGAAAAATTGCTATACAGAGTCCCCTGCACCAACTCCTGAAAAAGTGACCAGCTGACCACTGTCCAGTGGCCAAAAAGGAGTTTGCGCCAAGTGCATTCTGGGAGTTGAAGTCCGCACCCCCCAAGGACCATCACAGAACTTCTGGACCCTTGGGGTGAGCTGTGGACCCCAAAAGAACCTTAAAAGAACATCTGGGTGAAGCCCCAGAAGTTTGGAGAAGATTTGAAAATTTTTGTAAAAAAGCTCCAGAGAGGGACCGACCCGCCACGGAAATTCTAGCCGGCTTGCCTCAACCGCGACCCGGCCTGACTACGTGGTTCGTCCCGGTAAAGAAAAACATCTGAAAAAGAGACTTGGGGGGTCATTCAGACCTTGGCGGACGGCGGAGGCCGTCCGCCAAGGTACCGCCGACAAATGACCGCACCGCGGTCAAAGGACCGCGGCGGCCATTCAAACATTTCCGATGGGCCGGCGGGCGCTCTCCAAAAGAGCGCCCGCCGGCCCAGCGGAAATGCCCCTGCAACGTGGACGCCGGCTCAGAATTGAGCCGGCGTAGTTGCAGGGGTGCGACGGGTGCAGTTGCACCCGTCGCATATTTCAGTGTCTGCAAAGCAGACACTGAAATACTTTGTGGGGCCCTCTTACGGGGGCCCCTGCAGTGCCCATGCCATTGGCATGGGCACTGCAGGGGCCCCCAGGGGCCCCGCGGCACCCCCTACCGCCATCCTGTTCATGGCGGGTTTCCCGCCATGAACAGGATAGCGGTAGGGGGTGTCTGAATCCCCATGGCGGCGGAGCGCGCTCCGCCGCCATGGAGGATTCAATGGGGCAGCGGTAAACCGGCGGGAGACCGCCGGTTTACCCTTTCTGACCGCGGCTGAACCGCCGCGGTCAGAATGCCCTTGGGAGCACCGCCAGCCTGTTGGCGGTGCTCCCGTGGTCGGTGACCCTGGCGGTCACCGGCCGCCAGGGTCAGAATGACCCCCTAAGTCCGAAGGTAAAAAGTTGACCGGGACCTCCCAGGCATCGTATCCGAGAAGGGCTCCACGGACCTCGGATCAAGATCCAGGTTTACCCCGGTCGAAGGATTTTCATCTCGAAAAAACGACTAAGTCCGAAGGTAAAAATCACCACCGAGGAAACCCACATCGCGTATCCGGACAAGGGCTCCAGGAGGTCGGATTCAACTGGCAGGTTCGTCCCGGTGAAGAAAAACTTCAAAATAAAGACTCAGTCAGAAGGTAACTTTTTAACCGAGGCCTCCCGCGACTTGTAGCCGAGCAGGGCTCCATCGTGGTCGGCCTGAAACTTTGACTTTGCCCCGGTCCTGGTGCAACCAGATGACCCGATTGGTGCTTTTTGTTTCTAAGCGCTAGAAAAATAATAATTCTTTAAAAATTCATATCTCCGGTTCCCCTGAACCAATTTTATTCATTTTTGTGTCATTTTAAAGATAAAAATATAAACTATTTTTATAAATTGGTTTTGGATTTTTAAACTGTTTCCTGTGTTTTATTTAATTACTGTTTTGTGATATTTGAATGCTTTACACACTGTCTCCTAAGTTAAGCCTTGACGCTCGTTGGCAAGCTACCAAGGGTTGAGCTGGGATTAATTTACTGAGACCTAACTGTACCTAGGTGGAGGTTAGTGGCTTGTTGCTAGGTGTAGGTACCTACCTGCCCTTACTAATAACCCATTTTCCAACATTTTTGGTGGCAGCGGTGGGATCCTGTACTTGTGTTCAGTATCACGTTACAGTTTTAAGTAAAACAAATTAAAAATCCTTTAAATTGTCTTAGTGCAAAAATTATTATTTTTTAATTTTTTTTTATTTATTTTTTTATTAATTAATTATTAATTTGGATTAATTTCAATTATTGAATTTTTGTAATTTGTCTAAATTCTAGTTTCCAATTTTTGCAAAAAGTTTTTGTTGACACAAAACTAGGGAACCATGGAGCTTGATCTGGCTAGCCTACCCACACTGACAGTAGTCCAGCTTAGGGGGTTGTGTATTGAAAGAGGGTTGCCTGCAACCACAGATCTCAGGAAGCAAATCCTGATTCAATCCCTGACAGCATGGGCTGAGGCCCAAGAGGTAGAGACAGAGGAAGCTCCAGAGGAGGAAGAAAAAGGGGAAGATGCTAACTCTAACCTCTCAGGGGAGGGAAGGCATCTGAGCCCAAGTGAGGATGAGGAAGAACGGTCCTCAGTAAATACAGTCACTAGGGGCAGACCCAAAGCTAGTGGTGGGAAGGGGGTCCTTTCAGGAGGAGAGAACCCATCCATCAGAGAAAGAGAGCTGGAGGCCCAGCTAGCATACATAGCTTTGGAAGCAGAGAAGCTGGCCCTAGAAAAGAAAAAGTGGGCAAGCAAAGAGAAAAGAGATGGTGGCAGCGATAAAGAGGCTGAGGTGTCCCTGGGTGGGGGTTTTGCCCCCAGATTACCCAAAGGGGTGGTTCCTGCCTATGTAGAAGGGGATGACATACATAAGTGGCTGGGGGCCTTTGAGAGGGCCCTCCAGAGGAGGAAAGTCAAGCCTCAGTACTGGGGTTCATTTCTTTGGGAGTTAGTTCCCAACTCTGGGAGGGATAGGCTCCTAACCATGAGTGGGGAGGATGCAGACTCATACCCCAGTATGAAGAGTTGCTTGACTAAAAAGTTTGGTCTGACCCCAGAGCAGTATAGGCTCAAGTTTAGGGACACCCAAAAGACAAGCACCCAGACCTGGGTGGACTTTGTGGACATTTCAGTAAAGGCACTGGAGGGCTGGATACAGGGCAACAGGGTAAGTACCTTTGAGGGGCTGTACAATTTGATTATGAGGGAGCACCTTCTAACTAATTGTGTCCAAGAGAGGCTCCGCCAGTATCTAGTAGACTCTAGGTTGACCAACCCCAGAGAGCTGGGGGAGGCAGCAGATGACTGGTTAAGAACTAGGGTTAACCAGAAACCCCCAGGGGGTGATCAGAAAAAGGGAGGACATGGTTCTTCTCAGGGGAAGAACCAGGGGAAAGATGATAAAAAAAACAAAGAGTCCTCACAAGAGTCCCCAAAAACTTCTCAGGGAGGGGGAGCCTCAAGCCAATTCACTTTTAAAGGGAAAGGGTGTCAGGGAAAGAATTATGATCCTGCTAAAGCAGGAAGGTTTCAGGAGCTTGCTAAGGCCGGCAAGTGTTTTGATTGTCATCAACCTGGACATAAAAGAGGAGATGCTATCTGCTCCAAGAAGCCCCCCACTGGTGGGCAATCCCAGGGGATTGCTAGTGTAGGGTTGGGGGTGGAAGTTGGCCCAGGGGTGGAATCAGGGTACACTGAGGTCACCTTAGTATCCGTGGGTGGGGTGGACATTGCAACTATGGCCACCTTACCTCCCATCATGGAGAGATATAGGCAGAGGCCTAAAGTCAATGGGACTGAAGTGGAAGCTCTGAGAGATACAGGAGCCAGTGTGACAATGGTCTCAGAAAAGCTGGTTTCTCCAGAGCAGGTCTTACCTGGTGTCTTCCACCAGGTGACTTATGCAGATAGCAGAACCAAACTCCATCCCATGGCTATGGTGAGTCTGGAATGGGGAGGTGTGACTGGCCCTAAAAAGGTAGCTGTAGCTCCTGCCCTCCCAGTAGAGTGTCTGCTGGGAAATGATCTTGAAGCATCTGAATGGTCAGAAGTGGAGAGAAGGGTCCATGCACAGATGCTGGACCTCCCTGAATGGGTGTGTGCTGTGACCAGGTCACAGGCAGCACAACAGGGAAATGCTGGACACTTGGACCCTGGAACAATGGGCCAAGCCTCCAAGAAAAAGAGAAAGGGCACTGGGACTGGATTGCCAGCCCCAACAAGTACAGAGGGTCAGGAAGAATCCAACCCTGAGGGGGAGGATCTGAACTCTGAGGGAGGGACACTTTCCCTGCAAACTATGCCTGATTTGGCAGAACTGCAAGGGGCAGGTGGGCCCACCAGAGAAGATTTGTGCCAGGGAGAAAGAGAGTATCCCACTCTTGAGGGCCTGAGGCAGACTGCTGCCAGGCAAGAACAAGGGGATACCAGTGGGTCCCACAAGGTTTACTGGGAGGATGGAGTTCTCTACACTGAGGCAAGGGCCCTCAAACCAGGGGCTACTAGGAGAGTAGTGGTCCCCCGGACGTATAGAGAATTCCTCCTTACCTTAAGCCATGATATCCCCTTAGCTGGTTATTTGGGACAGACCAAGACCTGGAACAGGCTGGTCAACCATTTTTATTGGCCCCAAATGTCAGAAAAAGTCAGGGAGTTTTGCAGCTCCTGTGTCACCTGTCAAGCCAGTGGCAAGACAGGAGGCAAACCAAAGGCTCCCCTGATACCACTGCCAGTGGTTGGGACTCCCTTTGAGCGGGTGGGGATTGACATTGTTGGTCCCCTAGACCCACCAACTGCTTCAGGTAACAGGTACATTGTGGTGGTAGTGGACCATGCCACCAGGTACCCTCAGGCAATATCCCTCCGGACAGTCACTGCTCCCACAGTGGCTAGGGCCCTACTTGGTGTGTTCACCAGAGTGGGATTCCCAAAGGAGGTGGTCTCAGATAGGGGCACAAACTTTATGTCAGCCTATCTGAAAGCCATGTGGGATGAGTGTGGTTTTACTTATAAGTTCACCACCCCCTACCACCCACAGACCAATTGTCTCGTGGAAAGATTTAATAAGACCCTGAAGGGCATGATCATGGGTTTGTCTGACAAACTCAAGAGGAGATGGGATGTCCTCCTCCCATGCCTGCTGTTTGCCTACAGAAAGGTGCCACAGAAGGGGGTTGGATTCAGCCCCTTTGAGTTACTGTTTGGGCACCCTGTAAGAGGCCCATTGTGCTTGGTGAGAGAGTCTTGGGAAAAGCCTCTCAAAGAATCCAAGGAGAATGTGCTAGATTATGTACTGGGCCTGCGGTCACGCATGGCTGAGTATATGAAGAAGGCAAGCAGAAACCTGGAGGCCAGCCAGGAGCTCATGAAGCTCTGGCATGATCAAAAGGCTACCATGCCTGAGTATCACCCAGGACAGCTGGTGTGGGTTTTGGAGCCCATGGCTCCTAGGGCACTACAGGCCAAATGGACTGGGCCCTATCCAATTCTGGAGAAAAAAGGTGAGGTCACCTACTTGGTGGACCTTGTCACCCCCAGGAATCCTCACAGGATCCTGCATGTAAACACGATGAAACCCCACCAGGACAGGGCAGACATGACCATGCTAATGGTCACTGATGAAGGGAAGGAGGAGGAGGGTGAACCTCTGCCAGACCTTCTGTCCTCAAAGGCAAAAGATGGGTCAGTAGAGGGAGTGGTACTCTCTCCCAAATTGACAGATCAGCAACAAAAAGACTGTAAGCAAGTTTTGGGACAGTTTGCTAGTCTGTTCTCCCTGACCCCAGGACTCACCAATTGGTGTGTCCATGATGTTGACACTGGTGACAGCTTGCCTGTCAAGAACAAGCTGTACAGGCTGTCTGACCAGGTCAAGGCCAACATCAAAGCTGAAGTGGCTAAGATGTTGGACCTCAAGGTAATTGAGCCCTCTGATAGTCCTTGGTCCAGTCCATTGGTACTGGTGCCCAAAGCTAATCCCCAAGGTGGGAAGAAAGAATTGAGATTCTGTGTGGACTACAGAGGTCTAAACGCAGTCACTAGGACTGATGCTCACCCCATACCTAGAGCTGATGAGCTCATTGACAGGTTGGGGGCTGCCAAATTCCTGAGCACATTTGATCTGACCTCAGGATATTGGCAGATTGCCTTAAGTCCAAGAGCTAAGGAGAGGTCAGCATTTTCCACACCAGAGGGCCACTTTCAGTTCAAGGTGATGCCCTTTGGCATGAAAAATGCTCCTGCCACCTTCCAACGGTTGGTGAACAGAGTCCTATCTGGGTTGGAATCTTTCAGTGCAGCTTATCTGGATGATATAGCTGTATTTAGTTCCACCTGGAAGGACCACCTGGTCCACCTGAAGGAAGTGCTTCAGGCCCTGCTTCAAGCAGGCCTGACTATCAAGGCAAGCAAGTGCCAGATAGGGCAAAGCTCTGTTGTGTACCTGGGCCACCTTGTTGGTGGAGGCCATGTACAACCTCTGCAGCCCAAGATCCAGACTATCCTGGATTGGGAGGCTCCAAAAACCCAGACTCAGGTCAGGGCCTTTCTTGGCCTGACTGGGTACTACAGGAGGTTTGTTCAGAATTTTGGGACCATAGTGGCCCCTCTGACTGAGCTTACCTCCAAGAAACAGCCCAAGAAGGTCATTTGGACCCCAGAGTGTCAGAAAGCTTTTGACACCCTAAATCAGGCTATGTGTTCAGCACCAGTGTTACTGGCCCCTGACTATAGCAAGGAGTTTGTAGTACAAACAGATGCTTCAGAGGAAGGGATTGGGGCAGTGTTAGCACAAGTTAATGAAGAGGGCCATGATCACCCAGTTGCCTTCATCAGCAGGCGACTACTCCCTAGAGAGAAAAAATGGAGTGCCATTGAGAGGGAGGCCTTTGCTGTGGTCTGGTCTCTGAAAAAGTTGAGGCCTTACTTGTTTGGCACTCACTTCCGTGTACAAACTGACCACAGACCTCTCAGATGGTTGATGCAGATGAGGGGGGAAAACCCAAAACTGTTAAGGTGGTCCATTTCCCTACAGGGGATGGACTTCACAGTGGAGCACAGACCTGGGACTGCCCATGCCAATGCAGATGGGCTTTCCAGGTTTTTCCACTGAGCTGATGAGGACTACCAGGGTGTAGGTTAGTACCCATCACCTTTCATCTGGGGGGGGGGCAGTGTAGGAATGTCCTCCTTTTTTGCCTGATCACCCCCACTCTTTTTGGATAGGTACTGGTGGTTACTGACTCTTGGCTGTGCCCTGGGTACTGCTAACCAGTCCCAGGGCCTGTGCTCTGTGTAAAATGTATATGCTAATTAGGCTAATTATAATTGGCTAAGTTAACCTACCTATAAGTCCCTGGTATATGGTAGGGCATGTAGGTTTAGGGACCACAGCATAGGTGGTGCACACCTAGGTGCACTGCTGAGGTGCCCAGTGTCATTTTAAAAGCAAGCCTGCCTTGCTGGCTGCTTTTAAATTAAAGTTATATGCAAATTCGACTTTGGAAATAAAGGTACTTCCAAAGTCTTAAACTACCTTATTTTTACATATAAGTCACCCCTAAGGTGTGCCCTATGTGCCCCTAGGGCTGGGTGCCATGTAACTATAAGCAGGGACTTTATAAAAATAGATTTATAAGCCCTGGTGAGGTAAAAACAGCCAAATTCGTTTTTCCCTCATGGAAGTAAATGGCCTTCATAGGCTACAATGGGCAGACTTTATTTTAAATTTTAAAGTCTCCTTAAATGTTACATACCAAGAATTTGGTATCAAATTAATTGTTGTAATAAATCCCACAACTTCCAGTTGTTGGATTTAATATAACTTGTTCAGGTAAAAAGTTTAGACTTTACCTAAAAAGTTGCCAATTTCAGCTCTGCATTGTTTTTGCTGCTGTGCTCTGATTGGCCAGCCTGCAGCAGCTTCTGCCAGGCTGCCTTGATGAGGTGTGAAGTGGCCTGTCTTCACACAAAGGAATGTGCTTGGGGGAGAGAATCTCCCCTCAGCAGATGGTGAGGCAGGAAGGGGGAGGGCTACCAAACTGGTCTTCAAAGGCAGAGAAGGACATTTGCAGCCCCCAGCAACAACCCCACGTCCTGCAACCCCAGACAATTAGGTGCCCCCTTGATTAGATTAGGAGAGGGCAGGAGAGGGGTGTGTTTATGATTTTTAGCCACACCAGTGGGTGGGCTCAGCCAGATGTAACCTCCAAAAATCAGATTCATCCATGTTGGATTTTTAGAGACTGTTGCCTTCTGGGATGGATTTTTGCCACACTTCCCAGGAAGTGGTCATCACAGGGGGACGACCCTGTCCCTGATTGGAGAACCAGGGCCCCCCTGCTTTTCACCCAGGAGCAAGGATAAAACTGGCAGACCTGCACCCACACCTCAGATCCCCACCAAATTTCAAGAAGAAGGAACTAAAGGAGAAGAAGGACTGCCCTGCTGGACCCCTGGCCTGCAACTGGAACCTGCACTCAGAAGGACTGCACCAGCTGCACACTTGGGCTTCACCACAAGAAGGACTTTGCCTGGCTTCAACTGGTTCAAGGAGGGACTCCCTGTTTGCTACAGGGGAAAAATTGCTATCCAGAGTCCCCTGCACCAACTCCTGAAAAAGTGACCAGCTGACCACTGTACAGTGGCCAAAAAGGAGTTTGCGCCAGGTACATTCTGGGAGTTGAAGTCCGCACCCCCCAAGGACCATCACAGAACTTCTGGACCCTTGGGGTGAGCTGTGGACCCCAAAAGAACCTTAAAAGAACATCTGGGTGAAGCCCCAGAAGTTTGGAGAAGATTTGAAAAATTTTGTAAAAAAGCTCCAGAGAGGGACCGACCCGCCGCAGAAATTCTAGCCGGCTTGCCTCAACCGCGACCCGGCCTGACTTCGTGGTTCGTCCCGGTAAAGAAAAACATCCGAAAAAGAGACTAAGTCCGAAGGTAAAAAGTTGACCGGGACCTCCCAGCCATCGTATCCGAGAAGGGCTCCACGGACGTCGGATCAAGATCCAGGTTTACCCCGGTCGAAGGATTTTCATCTCGAAAAAACGACTAAGTCCGAAGGTAAAAATCACCACCGAGGAAACCCACATCGCGTATCCGGACAAGGGCTCCAGGAGGTCGGATTCAACTGGCAGGTTCGTCCCGGTGAAGAAAAACTTCAAAATAAAGACTAAGTCAGAAGGTAACTTTTTAACCGAGGCCTCGCGCGACTTGTAGCCGAGCAGGGCTCCATCGCGGTCGGCCTGAAACTTTGACTTTGCCCCGGTCCTGGTGCAAGCAGACGACCCGATTGGTGCTTTTTGTTTCTAAGCGCTAGAAAAATAATAATTCTTTAAAAATTCATATCTCCGGTTCCCCTGAACAAATTTTATTCGTTTTTGTGTAATTTTAAAGAGAAAAATATAAACTATTTTTATAAATTGGTTTTGGATTTTTAAACTGTTTCCTGTGTTTTATTTAATTACTGTTTTGTGATATTTGAATGCTTTACACACTGTCTCCTAAGTTAAGCCTTGACGCTCGTTGCCAAGCTACCAAGGGTTGAGCTGGGATTAATTTACTGAGACCTAACTGTACCTAGGTGGAGGTTAGTGGCTTGTTGCTAGGTGTAGGTACCTACCTGCCCTTACTAATAACCCATTTTCCAACACCCTTCTACCTTAGAAGAGGTCCCTTCATATTTCCTTTGTTCACCTATCTCTTTAGCCTTCAGCCTTCCATCTGTTCATCCACATTTTCACAAATCCATCCATTCTTCCTTCCTCTTCCATTCTATCCATCCACCCTTTCTTTAGTGGTCTTCATCCATCCATCCTTCCTCACTCACACATCCAACTATGCACCCATCCATTATTTCACATTCTTTTTTTATCAATCTACCCATCCATTCTTTCACCCTTCAATGTAGGTTTCCATCCACCCAACCCTTCACCAATCCTTCCATCCTCACTTTTGCCCACTAATGGAAATGTTCTTTTACCATTTCATCCATCTATCATTTCACCCTTGATTCCATGCTTTTATCCTTTCAGACCTTCCTTCTTGTAGCAGTCTTCCTTTCTGTCTTCATCTCTCTCTGTATATCTCCCTTTTTTCTTTACATTTTCTCCTCATTTCTCTGCCTGGGCCTACTTTATTGTGATTGTCTTTGCCTTCCTCACATCTGTGAAGGGTTTCCCTTACTTCAATATTTAAGCATTTCTGTCTGCATAGCTGCAAACTGAACAGACACTTAAATTATCAGCATTTCTAGTGACAACACTAGCTCTATTTAAGCTGCCAAAGTGGCGGGTTCATGATGCCACTGGCTAAGCTGATGAGTCTCTGGTGTTAACGTATTGTAAAATCTGTGGTCCCGATTTATATATTGGCAGTATGCATATGGCAATGGAGTATACCTACTGCCAATATGTAGGTCAGCCCACCCAATTTACATGCAAGCAGACCTTCAATTTGGCCATGCCAGAGACTGCTCTGTCTCTGCTGTGGCTACATGTCTGCCCACCCAGTTTGAATGTCTTTTTTTGTACTGTTTCTTAAACTCAGGTAACATCTGGTTGTAAGGAAAAGTAACATCTTTATAATGCTCACCCCACCATGGGAGAAGATTCCCCTGGTGAGGGGAGCATTATATTCATATTATATCCCATTTCAGGATTTTCCGTTAATAAAAGAAAAATATAATTGTGCTAAAGGCTGTGTCCTGCTGATGCAGCCTCATAGCTAATAGTAAAATGAATTGACAGGAACCATCACTTCGCGTCAATGCTTTTATAAATGACTGCCTGCCTGCAGATCATTTATAAATCTGGCAGGTGGTCCTTATACCAGAGCAACAAAGTAATTGAGTCCATTGCTGTTCCAGACCCATGGGCCGCCTGCCAGGAATTAAACCAGGGCCTAAGTCAAGTCTGTTCACCACTATTATAGTGATAGGCTTGTCACTAGGATACTAGTCTATAATTAAATCAATTCCTGATGATGAGCCAGCTGAGCATTCTGGTTTTCAGTTCCTGGTTCTTATTTTGGAAGCCCTAGGAGGATCCCAGAAATTTCTTGCCGCTGAGAGTACAATGCCAGAATACATGCATATCTTCTCAATACAATAAATACGCCATGTCATGAATCAAATCACTATGCCTTGGGGGGTTCTCTTCCATGTCATTGCCACATTTTTCTTGGCTAAAAGCAAGGCCATCAACATTAATTGCCTGTTATGTTTTGCTAAATTGGCTACGTGGCCTAAAAATGACACCAGGGGATCAGAGAATGTCCACACTCATCATCGCTCTGTGGATTCTTCACCTTTACATCGGAAGTATGTATCTCTTTGCATAACCAGAAGAGATGTAGAAAATCAGCTTTGCTTTGGCTACATCTGCGACATGCATCAGAATTTGTTGGATAAAACCTTCAAGTATTATGTGCAGCAGATGAATACATTTAAATGGTATAAGTTTATGTCAACCATTAAGCAGTGTTTGCTTAACTTGCGATATATAATATTTTCATACTTTGCCCTCATTATGACATTGGCTGTAAGTACCTCTTACCACCATGCTGACTGCCGCCAACATACCGCCGTCATAGCGGATTACCGCTACCCATATTATGACACACACATAGCAATCCGTCAATATACAGCCACACACACAAGTCCGTCAGCCCAAAGGTCAGTGATAAACTGGCGGTAGCAAAACCCACACTGTTACGCCAGCAGAACTACGCCCACAGCATTATGACCCACGAATCACTGTGGCGGACATTCAATGGCGGTAAACCATTGGCAGTACATACTGCAGCGCTCAAAATACACACACTCAAACAAAACACCACCACATTGGACAATTTGAATAACACACACCTGACACCCATACACACACCACACCCACACCACCATAAAACACATACCCACATTACCCACAACCCTTTACGACTAAAAACAGTTGCCGCAAGAGATAGCAAGACCACAGACAAGACCACAGCCACACACCACCATTACCTATACACCATCCACGCACCCTACATCACACACCCCAACACATCACCCCACAAACCATCACCCACACCCCTCACACTAGTCCCATGGCACCACAATGACACCCTGGGTTCTCAGAGGAGGAGCTAAGAGTCATGGTGGAGGAAATAATCTGGGTAGAGCCACAGCTATTTGGATCACAGGTGCAGCAGACATCCATTGCAAGGAAGATGGAGCTATGGCAGGGAATCGTGGACAGGGTCAATGCTGTGGGACAGCACCCCAGAACAAGTGATGACATCAGGAAGAGGTGGAACGACTGATGGGGGAAGGTGCGTTCCACAGCAGCAAGACACCAACTAGCTGTACAGAGGACTGTCGGTGGACCCCCACCTCTTCCCCCACAATTAACAACATGGGAGGAGCAAGTCTTGGCAATCATGCATCCTGAGGGCCTGGCAGGAGTAGGTGGCGGACTGGACTCTGGTAAGTCAACTCTTCACTACTTTCACCCCTCTACCTGCATGCCATCACAAACCCCCACCTTCACCCTCACTCCCATCACTCCACCATCTCACACACAACCCGCCATCGCCACACACCCCTCCCACTACCAAGCCCTGCATATAACACCAATGCATGGACCCCCATCACAGACCTGCATGGACACCCATCACTAAGTCATGCACACTAGAGAGAATCACCCAGCCAACCAAATAACTACTCACACAAGGCAAAGCAGCCAGGGCAATAACAACCATAGTGGGTAACACACCCATGCAAAAGATGTCACACGCAGAAACAATAACACTTTATTTACATCCCCACAGGTCCTCCACCCTACGTCACCGGAGAGGAGGTACCAGCAACATCCAGTCCCCCCCAGAAGAGGCCCACACTGATGACAGCAGCTCTGGACGCCTGGATATGGATGACCAACCTTGCCCATCAGAGACCTCCGGACAGTTGGTTACCCAGGCACAGTCCCATACCACCACAGAGCCTCTCCCCTCAGGAAACACTAGCACAGTACCCACCCAGCGGGCCCATACCTCTGTCCCCAGGACACGTCAATCAGCAGCGTGTCCACACTACAGGGGCCCCTAGGCCACCCCACAAACACATGACGATCAGGGACCTGGGGTCAGTGGCAGTGGGCACACAGTTCAGGGAACAGAGGCACAGGCAACAGGGGAACTGGGAGGACTGCTGTGCGACAGGGGGGGGACAGGCCCAGGGAACCGACTCTCCGGGAGGCACTCACCAAGATCCTGGGAGCATACCACCATTCCCAGGAGACAATGGGCCAGATACTAGACAAGTTGCAGGAGACCCAGTGGCTGCAGGAGAGACAGTACCTGGGGACCAGGGAGGACTTGAAGGACATCAACACCACCCTGGTCACCATTGCAGGGGTGCTAGCAGACATGGCTAACACCATGAGGGAGGCAGTGGCACACCATCGGGCCCCTGACACTAGCCAAACCGATGAACAGCCTACCAACTCCGCTAGTGGACAGGATGCTCCACCACAGGACCAATAGGCCACAAGCACCCCTCCCCCTGCACAAGGAGAACCACCCGCAAACAATCCCTGCAATCCAGGTAGAAGCCAGAAACTATTGCCAAGACCCCCACCAGGAAGTAATACTCCTTTCAACTTTGTGTCCTACCCATCACCCTGTCCACCTTGAACTGCCATTGCTCCACTTCCTATGCCCCCATGGACAATGCACCTGTGATTCACATAGACTGGACTCTATCCTGGACATTCCTATAACATCACCCCAGCCCATTGCACATCCCCCTCTACTTATTGGCACTTAAATAAACACAATTTAAATAAATACAAATATGGAGTCTGTGAAATAATTGAACTATGTATTCTTTTAACAAGTTATAAACACTGCAATACAACTGTACAGTAATGTATACATAAGAATGACCTGTCATTGGCTGCAGTCAACACACCAGGAGCAATAGTGTGGCACAAATATCTGCAAATAGAGATGACAAAGGGTACAGTAAGTGTCCATAGAAGTGGGAAAATCAGCCTGCCAGTGACAATGTCAAACACAAAACTGTCAATGAACAGTGAAGTTACAATGTCTTACCTGTGTGTCATTGGAAGTATTGTTGTATTATTGCAGAAACGGTGGGAGGACCTGAGTCACTTCCAAAGAGGAAGGGGTACCCGACGAACTCTGACCCCACTGATGGCCCGCATACTGGCGTTTGACTATCCAGAGCTGGATTGGTGCTTGCGGGCATCACAGCAGCCACAAGGGAGTGAGTACAGTGCCCCAATATACTACTTGCACATGGTGGGGTGGCATCCAGGTGGGGGATGTGGGGGATGTGGGCCGGTAGGTACCCCTAGGCCGGGCTGGACATTGCAGGGTAGGTCTGATGTACACCTCCTCTAACCAAGGTAGTAGGCATCCACTACTGGTCAGGGGTCTGTGGGCCTCAGGTATGCTGCAATTGGTGTTAGGTATCCCTGTCCATGGGCTGGTGACTAGCATTGTGTCTGTTAGTGCATTGCCTAGTGTGTAGGGCTGTTCCCTGTGTGTGTGTCGTGTACGCCAATGGTGGTGTTTATTGCCGCCATTGACCAAGGGTATCCTTTGTCTCTCCCTCCCCTTTTTGTTTTGTCACCCTGTCCTTATGTGCATTAGCATCATCTGGCGGAGGAGCAGAGGCACTGGCGATGGGGAGAGCTGCATCCCACAGGGCTCAGGAGGCCGAATCCACCGACAGTGAGGGCACCAGTGGGATGGAGGATCGGGGATGAGCACCACATTGGAGACTGGAGGGGACAGTTCTGACAGTGATACCTCCTCCGATGGAAGCTCCCTGGTGGTGGCGGACACCTTTGGGCCTATCCCAACTAAAGGTACAGTCGCCACCCTGTACCAGCACCGCCATCCCAGCAGCCCCTCAGCATGTTTCCCGTACCTGCTCACCCAGGAGGGTGGGCATCTCCTTCGCCCCAGACACCTCAGGCCCTGCCCCAGTTAGACCTGCTGCCCTGAGTGAGGAGGCTATTGACCGCCTGGGATCCATCTCTGTAGGGCAGTCAACCATTGTGAATGCCATCCAGGGGCTGACAGCCCATTTGCAACAAACAAATGCATTCCTGGAGGGCATTCACTTGGGCATGGCGGTCCAAAAGAGATCAATCCAGGCTCTGACCTCCTCCCTGATGGCAGCCATTGTCCCTTGTTTCTAGCCTCCCCCCTCCATCTTCCTCTACCCAATCCCATTTCCCTCAAACCCAACCTATCCCAAGTACACAGGCAGACCACCATGCACACAAGACAACACACAAGAGTGGTTCAGGCAAACACAAGCACCACACATCATCCCGCAGGCACTCACACAAACACCATCCAGATGCAGACATACCAACATCCACTGCTTCCACTGTGCCTCCCTGCTCCTCGTCGTCCGCCTCCCTCCCAGTTGCGTCTACACTTACACCTGCATGCACTACATCCTCATCCTCTACCACCATCACGCCTATCACTACACGCCCCTCTCTGGCAGTCACCATCACATATCCATGCACATGTCTCCTGTGTCGTCTCCCACTGTGCCTGGGCCTCCTCCTCCCAAAGTACACAAACACAAGCACTCAGACACCCAACAGCCATCCACCTCACAACAGCATCCAGCCCATGCACCTGCACCCAAACACAGCAGACAGACACCTCCTACAACCACTTCCTCTTCCTCCACTACCAAACCTTCACCCTCTTCCCACCCCAATGTCCCTAAGAAGCTTGTCCTTTCCACAGTTTACCTCTTCCGTACCACTCCCCCCGTCTGTCACGTCGGGCCAGGGTGGTCAGAACCCAGGCAAGCACCACAACCACCCAGTCCACAGCCACAGTAGTGTTGACAGCACCAAGCAGCAACACTGAAAGGGTGCATGCACCAGGTGATTCAAGGAAGGGCAAGGAGGCATCACCAGCTGCAACAGGGAAGGGCATGGAGGCACCACCAGCTGTGACAGTGAAGGGCACGGAGGCATCCCCAGCAGTGTCTAGGAAGGGCAAGGAGGCACCACCAGTTGTGACAGGAAAGGGCAAGGAGGCACCACCAGCTGCAGAAGGGAAGGGTAAAAGGCATTACCCAGCTGCTGACAGGAAGGGCAAGGGGCCTGCACCAGCAGGCAGGAAGGACAGGAGGCCTGGTGCTGGGGCTCATTCGGAGCTCCCTCCATCAACCATGATGGTTCAGCCATCCCAGGCTGCAAGGGAAGGGCTGGAGCCTCCCCCCACCACTGCCATCACAGCCACCAGCACCACTGCCAGCACCGCCATCAGCACCGCTACCAGCACCACTGCCAGCAGCCTCAGTGGGCAGCCGTCCGAGGCTGCAGAGGATGGGATGGAGCCTCCCCCCACCACTGCCAGCACCGACACCAGCCCTGCGACTGCCACCACTGAGCAGCTGTCACTGCCGGCAGACAGTGTGTAGTCCTCCATCCATGGGCTGTTGTGTGTCCTGGCCCCTGCAAATCCTGTAGGTCTGACACCCAGGTGAGAGACTGTGACCTTGCACTCCCCAAGATCTGCATCAATCAATGCCCCCTCCATAACCAGTGGAAGAAGCCATCCACTCACCCCATCCTCCCCAGGATGAAGCACACTGGGCACAGTGCCCCCTCCAGAACCAGTGGAAGAAGCCATCCACTAACCTCATCCTCCACAGGATGAAGCTCACTGGCACAATGCCCCCTCCAGAAGCAGTGGAGAAGCCATCCACTAGAGAGACTGTGGCCTTGCACTCCCCAGGACCAAGCAGTGGGCAAACCACCCACTCGAAAGACTGTGGCCTTGCACTCCCTAGGACCAAGCAGTGGCAAACCATCCACTTGAGGGACTGTGGCCTGGCACTCCCCAGGACCAATCAGTGGGCAAACCACCCACTTGAGAGACTGTGGCCTTGCACTCCCCAGGGAAGCACACAGGGAATGTTGACCCCTCCAAAGCAAGTGGGCATATCACCCACTGAAGAGACTGTGGCCTTGCACTCCCCAGGAGAGTGCACAGGGCATGTAGCCCCCTCCAGGACCAGTGGTGTTGTACTATCTTCTGGCTGAGGTGCCCCCTTATTCCCTGTCCCCCTGAGGTGCCTGTGTATTTTCGACCTGATGCCCCTGCAGTGTTCTCTCTGTGTTGTTGTTGCAGAAGTGAGGTGGGGCAGTGTCCCTACATTTGTAAATATTTATTTACATTTGTACATTGATGCACTTATTTATGTTATTTTATCGTATTACACTCAGTTTCATCAAATCATTTTGTCCTTGCATTATTCCTGAGGGGTACGGGGTGAAAATGTAATGCTTGTGCTTCTGGTTGTGTGTATGGTGTTCGGGGTGGGGGTCTGTGTTCTTGCGTCTGTGTATCACTCTCTTTTTCCTCCCCACCCTTGTGTTCTAGGCGGCAGTACTCACTGTGGTCGTATTCGCCGGTGTTGATGTTCATAATGCAGTAGAAGGTAGACAAGCATTGGAAATATGTGCAGCTCGGGCTCCATGGCGTTGTGGTTGTTCCCTGAGACTCCACAGGTGAGTCCTTTGACTTCGGTGCGGTGTTTCCGCCATGCTTTTATTGTCATTGGTACCACCCCGGAAAAGGTGGCAGATAGGCTGGCCGTAATAGTGTGGGCGGTACATTGTCTTCCACCTGGCTGTTGGCGGATACCGCTGTGATGCTTGTTGATTCTACCATGGTGGTCGGTGTGTTAAAGTCTGAGCGGGTTCCGCCGTGGTCATAATTCAATTTTGGTTACAGCCGGCCTGTTGGCGGTATTACCGCCGCTTAATCACCGACTGCCAGGGTTGTAATGAGGGCCTTTGTCTTTTAATGCAGAGACATTATCAGCAATCCAATATGTAGGAACACCCCCCCCCCCCAAACAAGGGATAATAAGGCTAACCTTGCCCCTTTACGGAAATGGACCACCTCAACCATTTAGGGTTATCACCTTTCATTTGTTTTAACCATAAGAGAGGTTTGTGGTCTGTCTGAACTATGAAGAGAGTCCCAAATAATTAGGGTCTTGGCTTCTTCAGGGCCCAGACCACAGCAAAGGCCTTCCTCTCTATGGCTCAACAACACTTCTTTCTAGGTGTCAACCTTCTACTAATAAAAGCAACATGTTGATCCTGGCCCTCGGAATTTAGTTATGATAACAGTGCCCCAACTCCTACCTCAGAAGCATCTGCCTGGACAGTAAACTTCGTAGAATAGTTTGGGCTTTTCAGGACAGGTTCAGTACACAAAGCCTGCTTAAGCTCTTCAAAAGCTTTTGGACAGCTGGCAGTCCATAATACCCTCTTGGGAATTTTCTTGGAAGTGAGGTCATTAAGATGGGCAACAATGGAGCCATAGTTCTTAATGAACCTCCTGTAGTTCCCAGTGAGATCACGAAAGGCTCAGATCTGGGTCTGAGTAGTAGTGGGAGACCAGTCTAAGATAGTCTGAATTTTCCCCTGCAGTGGTTCAATCTGTTCTCCACCAACTAAGTTTCACAGATAGACCACCTTTCCCTGCCCTACCTGGCATTTTGAAGCCTTGATGGTGAGGCCTGCCTTTTGCAGGGTCTCCAAAACTTTCCACAGTTGGACCAGGTGGTCATCCCAAGTGGAGCTGAATTTAGCAATATCATCTAGATATGCTGCACTGAAAGCTTACAGACCATGGAGGACTGTATTCACCAGCCTTTGGAAAGTGGCAGACACATTCTTCAAACCAAAGGGCATAACTGTAAATTGGTAATGCCTTCCAATGGTAGAGAATGCAGTTTTAGGTTTTGCATCTTCTGATAGCTTGATCGGCCAATACACTACAGTCAAGTTTAAAGTGCTTAGATACTTGGCAGATGCCAGTGCATCTATCAGCTCATCTGCCCTGGGTATAGGGTGAGCATCAGTCTTAGTGACTGTATTCAGCCCTCTATAATCAACACAAAACCTAATCTCCCTTTTCCCATTTTGAGAATGAGGCTATGGTCCTAGCACCACTGGGCTGGCCTAGGGTCTATCTGAGTGCTCAATCAGTCCTAAGCCCAACATTTTCTGAACTTCTGATTTTATGCAGTCCCCGACATGTTCAGGCTGTCTGTGAATCTTACTTTTGACAGGTAAACTGTCTCTAGTATCTATGTTGTGTTCACACCAAGTGGTCTGACCAGGTGTCAGAAAAAAACAGCTCAGAAAATTGCCCTAGAAGGTTCCTGCAGTCCTCCCTTTGCAGTTCTGCAAGGCAGTCTGCTAGGACAACTCCTTCCACTGAGCCATCAGCTGCAGCTCCACTGGTGTAGGTTGTGCACAGGGAGTAGACTCCTCTTCATCAAAATGGGAATCTTCTGGAGAGGGAGGGATAGTGGACAAGGGTTTGCTCTTTCTACCCCTAGTTTTTTAGAGCACTTGGTCCATTTTTCCAGGATCCAAGTTTCCCTGTCCTCTTTGCTTCTTGTCCTGAGCCCTGGTAAGAGCAAAGATGTGCCCTAGAATGTCCAGCATTGCTGCAGGAGCCGCCAATTCCACATCAGCCCAAGCTGAAGTCTCCAAATCATTGCCCAGCAGACATTCTACAGGTAGGTCTGTGGATACCTCAACTTTCTTTGGACCAGTAACCCCTCTTCCCCCGTTTGAGATTCACAACAGCCATGGGGTGGCTAACAGTGTTATTATGAGTGTCAGTCACTTGGTACTGATGAACAAGTAGGTGATGCTCAGGGGGTGCCGGTTTCTCCATCACCAGAGTTACACTGTCACCTATGTCCCTATAGGCCTCAACCTGAACACCATTGATTAGGGGTTGTTGCTTGTACTTATCCATATTAAGGGGACAAGCAACAAAGGTAGCAAGATCAATGCCACCATCTGAGACTAAAACATTCTCAGTGGTTTCCCTAACTAAACCAACTCCCCTACATTACCCAGAGTGAGCCCTGCTACACCCTTGGACTGGTTATTGGTAGTGTTTTTCCCACTATCACTGCTATTACTAGGGGCACTAGTGGAAGCAGTGGGGGTTGTGTGGGTGGGAGCTTTTGGTGTTTTTTTTTTTAGAAAAGTGGGATCACTTGCCCAATGGCCTTTGTTTTTACACATGTAACACCACGGCTTCTTCTGTTGGTTGGGAGAGGATTTTTGTCCACCCCCAGAGGATTGTTGTGGGCCTGATGAAGACTCTGACTTTTTGTCTTTGTCCCCACCCTTATCATGTGACTTACCATCCTTTTTCTTGTCCTCGTCACACTCTGAAAGAGCTTTTCTGCTCACCTTTGTTCTGACCCATTTGTCTGCCTTCTTTCCCAATTCTTGGGGAGAGGTCATATCTACGTCTACCAAGTACTGGTGCAACAAGTCAGACACACAATTGTTAAGAATATGCTCTCTCAAAGTCAGCTTATATAGGCCCATATTAATAATTCTTTTGTGCAGCATTAGCGTCATTTTTTGATAAAAAAACGGCTCAAACTTACAAAATATAATTGTGTATTGTACGTCTGTGCTGCTTTTGCGGAAAAAAATGATGCAATTGTGGTGCAAAACAAGTGTAAAAATGGGCCATAGACCCTCATAGTCAGACACTTTGCTGCCATGTAACCAACCTTTTACAGCCTTCATTGAACAGTCCACAGAGTCTATCCAATCTTGTGAAGACTCTTTTCTGGTGTCTCTGAACTTAATTCTATATTGTTCAGTGGTTAAGCTAAATCCATCCAAGAGTGCTCTCTTTAAAACATTGTAGTTATCTGAATCTCCCTCCCTGACAATGAGAAGTATATCTCTCCCTCTGCCAGGAAAGGACAACCAAAGAATAGTAGCCCACTGCATCTGAGGAACCCTCTGTACTTTACAGGCCCTCTCAAGTGCAGCAAACCACCTGTAGATATCATCCCCATTCTTGTAAGGGGGAACAATTTTGTGCAAGTTCCTGGAATCAAAGGTATTCTCCATAACACCATAACTCCTGAAACTGATGTTGCTGTTGCCACCATGGGGAACTAACCCCAACCCCAATCTAGGGCCAGCTGTTGCTGCTACAGCCTCAGCCTAGCCTCTGCCAATCTCAGCTTTCTCAGTTTCCTGTCTAGGGGGTCATCCTCTGGATTGGATGTATGGGACCCCTCAGAAACTGAGGTGACATGGGAATATGCAGAGGCAGATCTTTCCCTAGCTTTGGTGACCCTAGTGACCTGGCGTCTAGGTATGAAGGAGCTCTACCTTTATGTGAACTCCTCCCACTGCCAGCTACACTAGAGGGTTTGCTAGGGGGAAGATTTTGTGAAGGCCCCTCCCCTGAATCCTCAGGCTGTTCCCTTGATTCTAAAGGGTTAAAATCCCCACCCCTAGCCTCCTCCTGGTTACCAGACTGCTCCTGGTTATCCTGGAGAAGGAAACTTAAAAGGAAATTCTTGTTAGGGTTTTTTCCCTACCTCTAGGCTTCTCTCTGAGCAGAGCCCCCTTAAAACTTTGAAAGTTAGGTTCTCATAGGGAGTTTCCATGACTCTAGCTGTGGCCTCAGAGGAAGACATTGTGGAGTGAGTTAGAGTAAAGTGAAAGGAAAGAAAAAGACCTACTTTACCTAACTGTTAGTCTTTTTAGAAAGAAATTGAAAAGTGTAGGTATACTTTTGTATAGCTCTAGGTGTGGAGAACACTTTTCTGTGGAAAGCACCGGTGACAGAGTGATAAGGCAATTGCAGTACTTGACCCACCACTGCACCACCAATGTAGGAGGCTGGCCTGGTTTGTGGTGGGTACCACAGGTAATTACACCCTATACCAGGTCCAGTTATCCCTTATTTGAGAAATGTAGTCAGTGTCTAGAAGCCAGTCACACACTACTCACACACATGAAAGAAAATACTCAGTGTTACAAAAATAAAGGTACTTTATTTTGATGACACAAATGCCAAAAATACTGACTGCACTGCCATATGAGTTAATATACAGAGTATATGCACTAGAATCCAAAAACAGGTAAGTAAACAGTTAGAAAACAGTGCAAATAGTGAAAATCACAACAGGTTGCAATCGGCCACACAAACCATATATTAAAATAGTGGAATGCGAAAATGGGTTTCCCACCTAGGCAAGTGTAGTGTGTAGAGGGGCGCTGGGAGTGTAAGAAAACACCAAAGGTAAGTAATAGAAATGTTGGACTTTTTTGCTTATTCGGGGTCATCCCTAATCCTTTTGCCTCCTGCATCCTATTTTTTCTCACCTGTTGCTGTTGGCTTTTGAACTCTGAGCACTTTACCACTGCAAACCAGTGCTAAAGTGCATATGCTCTCTGTGTAAATTGTATGGTTAATTGGTTTATCCATGATTGGCAAATTGGATTTACTGGTAAGTCCCTAATAAAGTGCACTAGAGGTGCCCAGGGGCTGTATATCAAATGCTACTAGTAGGCCTGCAGCACTGGTTGTGCCACCAACATAAGTAGCTCTGTATTTTTGTTTCAGACCTGCGATTGCAGTGTCTGTGTATGCAGTTTTAACTATAAATTCGACTTGGCAAGTGTACCCACTTGGCAGGCCTAAACATTCCCTTTTCTTACACGTAAGGCACCCCTAAGGTAGACCCTAGGTAGCCCCAAGGGCAGGGTGCATGTATGGTTAACGAGGACATTTAGTAATGTATTTTATATGTCCTGACAGTGAACTATTGCTAAATTTGTTTTTCACTGGTGCAAGGCCTGTCCCTTCCATAGATTAATATGGGGGCTACCTTTAAATCTGATTAAAGTGCAGATTCCCTTTGAGAGTGGATGCACATGTGGAGTTTGGGGTTTCTGAGCTCACAATTTAAAAATACATCTTTTAGTAAAGTTGTTTTTAAGATTGTGTGTTTGAAAATGCCACTTTTAGAAAGTGAGCATTTTCTTGCTTATACCATTTCTGTGACTCTGCCTGTTTGTGGATTCCCTGTCTGGGTCAGTTTGACTGTTGGGCCGGTTGCACCTCACACTATACAGTGACACAGAGGGAGCTGGGGTGTAGCTTGCATATCCCGATAAGCCATCTGTGCTCGGGGGGGGAGGAGTGGTCACTCACACCTGAAAGGGCTGTGCCTGCCTTCACACAATGCAGTCACCAGCCCCCTGGTGAGTTTCTGGGGCCTGGCCTGGGCAAGGCATGATTTCACATTTAAAAGAGACTTTGCTTTGAAGTATGCCTACTGCAAAGTAGAAATTGGGTGTAAGAAGGGCACCCAAAACCACAGACATTAGAACACTTCTGGAAACAAGAGGAACCTCTGCCTGGAGAAAAGCTGAAGATGTGAGGAAGAAAAGCTGCCCTGCCTGTGTTTTGTGGAGCTATCCTGCAGTTGCTGCTTCTGCCAGAGTAAGAGGTCAAAGACTGGACTTTGTGTGCCTTCCTTCTTGGGAAGAAATTTCAAAGGGCTTGATTTAGAGCTTGCCTCTGTAGGAAGGTAGCCTCTTTCTAGCCTTGTTACCCCCACTTTTGGCCTGTTGGAGAGTATATGTCAGGGTGATTTTACTGTCTCACTGCAATCCTGATAGCCAGGGCCCCAGTGCTCATAGTGGAAACCCTATTTTTCAGTGTGTTTGATATGTGTCACTGGGATCCTGCTAGCCAGGACCCCACTGCTCATAGTTTGTTACCTATATGTGTTCCCTGTGTGGTGCCTTACTGTATCACTGAGTATCTGCTAACCAGAACCTCAGTGTTTTATGCTCTCTCTGCTTTTAAAATTGTCACTGCAGGCTAGTGACTAACTTTACCAATTCTGATTGGCACACTGGAACACCCTTATAATTCCCTAGTATATGGTACCTAGGTACCCAGGGTAATGGGGTTCCAGGAAATCCCTATGGGCTGCAGCATTTCTTTTGCCACCCATAGGGAGCTCAGACAATTCTTACACAGGACTGCCACTGCAGCCTGAGTGAAATAACGTCCACGTCATTTCACAGGCATTTTACACTGCACTTAAGTAACTTATAAGTCACGTATATGTCTAACCCTCACTTAGTGAAGGTTAGGTGCAAAGGTACTAAGTGTGAGGGCACCCTGGCACTAGCCAAGGTGCCGCCACATTGTTTAGGGCAATTTCCCTGGACCTTGTGAGTGCGGGAACACCATTACACATGTGAACTACATATAGGTCAATACCTATGTGTAGCGTCACAATGGTAACTCCGAACATGGCCATGTAACATGTCTAGGATCATGGAATTGTCCCCCAATACCATTCTGGTATTTGGGGGACAATCCCATGCATACCTGGGGCTCCAGCATGGACCCCGGGTAATGCCAAACTAGCTCTCTGGGGTTTTCCCTGCAGCTACCGCTGCTCCCAACCCTCAGACAGGCTTCTGCCACCCTGGGGCATGGGCAGCCCAGTGCCAGGAAGGCAGAACAATGGATTTCCTCTGAGAGAGGGTGTCACACCCTCTCCCTTTGGAAATAGGTGTTAAGGGCCTGAGAGGAGTAGCCTCTCCCGGCCTCTGGAAATGCTTTGAAGGGCACAGATGGTGCCCTCCTTGCATAAACCAGTCTACACCGGTTCAGGGATCCCCCAGCCCCTGCTCTGGCACGAAACAGTACAAAGGAAAGGGGAGTGACCACTCTCCTGTCCATCACCACCACAGGGGTGGTGCCCAGAGCTCCTCCAGTGTGTCCCAGACCTCTGCCATCTTGAATGCAGAAGCGTGAGGGCACAATGGATACCTATGAGTGGCCAGTGCCAGCAGGTGACGTCAGAGACCCCTCCTAATAGGCTTTTACTTGGTTAGTCAGGCAATCCTCCTCTGAGGGCTATTTAGGGACTCTCCTGTGGTTTTCTTCTCAGATAACAAATGCAAGAGCTCACCAGAGTTCCTCTGCACTTCTCTCTTCGACTTTTGCCAAGGATCGACCGCTGACTGCTCCAGGACACCTGCAAAACCGCAACAAAGTAGCAAGAAGACTATCAGCAACATTGTAGCGCCTAATCCTGACGGCTTTCTCAACTGTTTCCTGGTGGTGCATGCTCTGGGGCTGTCTGCCTTCACCCTGCACTGGAAGCCAAGAAGAAATCTCCCGTGGGTTGACTGAATCTTCCCCCTACCAACGTAGGCACCAAACGTCTGCATCACTGGTCGTCTGGGTCTCTCTCATCTTGACGAACGTGGTCCCTGGAACACAGGAGCTGGATCCAAGTGACCCTGGCAGTCCAGTGGTCCTTCTGTCCGAATTTGGTGGAGGTAAGTCCTTGCCTTTCCACACCAGACAGTAATCCTGTGTACTACCTGATCTGAAGCTGCTAGGGCTTCTGTGTACTTTTGAAAGACTTCCTTCGTGCACAGCACAGCCCAGGTCCCCAGCACTCCGTTCTGCATTGCCCAACTCACTGAGTTGGACTCCGACTTCATGGGTCCCTGTTTTGTTGTGCTGAGATGACCGCTGTGCTCAGATTTCCTGAACACCTGTTCAGGTTCTTCTGTGGGTTCTGCTTGCTTCTGAATGGACTCTCTGTATTGCTGAGCGCCCCCTCTGTCTCCTAATCCAAGGGGCGACCTCCTGGTCCTTCCTGGGCCCTGGCAGCACCCAAAATCTTTATCTGTGACTCTTGCAGCTAACAAGGCTTGTTTGCAGTCTTTCTGCGTGGAAACAACTCTGCATCCTCCAGCACGCCGTGGGACATCACCTGACCAAAGGAGAAGTTCCTGGCACCTTCTGTTGTTGCAGAATCTTCGGCTTCTTCCACCCAGAGGCAGCCCTTTTTCACCTTCATCCGGGGTTTAGGTGGCTCCTGCCCCCCCTGGACACTTGCGTGACTCTTGGACTTGGTCCCCTTCCTTCACAGGTCCTCAGGTCCAGGAATCCATCTTCAGTGCTTTGCAGTCAGTTGTTGTCTTTGCAAAATCCCCTATCTCGACTTTACTGTCTTTCTGGGGTAGTAGGATAACTTTACTGCTTTTCAGGGTCTTGGGGTGGAGTATCTTGGACACCCTTAGTGTTTTCTTACACTCCCAGTGACCCTCTACACACTACACTAGGCCTGGGGTCCAATCGTGGTTCGCATTCCAATTTTGGAGTGTATGGTTTGTGTTGCCCTAGGCCTATTGATTCCTATTGCATTCTACTGTGTTCTACAGAGTTTGCACTACTTTTCTAAGTGTTTTACTTACCTGATTTTGGTTTGTGTGAATATTTTATGTATTTTACTTACCTCCTAAGGGAGTATATCCTCTGAGATACTTTTGGTATATTGTCACAAAAATAAAGTACCTTTATTTTTAGTAACTCAGAGTATTGTGTTTCTTATGATATAGTGCTTTATGATATAAGTGATATAGTAGGAGCTTTGCATGTCTCCTAGTTCAGCCTAAGCTGCTCTGCTATAGCCACCTCTAACAGCCTAAGCTGCTAGAACACTACTAATCTACTAATAAGGGATAACTGGACCTTGCACAAGGTGTAAGTACCACAAGGTACCCACTATAAGCCAGGCCAGCCTCCTACATTGGTGGTGCAGCGGTGGGATAAGTACATGTAACTGCTTTACCACTTTGTCTTTGTTGCTTTTCATAAGAAAAACATATACCAAATACTTCAGAATATACACAGTAACCTAAACAGTGTCACTTTCCTTCTCTAAAACTTTCTAAAAGGTTTCTGAAAAGATTCTGAAAACTTTCAAAAGTTTAAAAAAATTCTCTCTCTGTCCTAAACCTTTTCTGTCATGTCTGCAGTAGAGCTTACTCCCACAGTTGTCCAGGCAACATATGGGAATCTAAACTTTAAAAGTTTGAGGGGTCTCTGAATTGAAAGAGGTTTGGAAATTGGTAAGTATCCTACAAAAGATCTTCTCCTTAGCCTTCGCCTAGAAAATGACCGGAACCAGTCTGGCCCATCCCAGGATCAGGAGGTAGAGGAGGGGGGTACCCAGCCAGACTCAGAGGAGTCCCCTGAGGATGCTGGTGAGGGTTCTTCCAAGGACCTGTCAGCTAACAGGCCATCTAGTGACACTGGTAGCGGGAGGGGGGTCACACACTAGTAGGGCACCTTTCACTCCTAAAGGACAGGTTACTAGAATCCAGACAGTTAGGGACAGGTCCCTCTCTGTCAATTCCCACATTTCTTCTGTGTCTCACAATTCCCAAGCCTCCCGCCCTGAGGACTTAATGGAAAGGGAACTCAGAAAGCTGAGGTTGGAAGAGGCCAGGCTGAAGCTTAAACAGCAGCAACTGGCCTGAGAAAGGGAATATCTGGATGTGGAAAGGGAAAGGCAGAGGTTGGGGTTAGTTCCCCATGGTGGCAGCAGCAGTGTTTTTTATAGCAATCCTGTTAGAGAGCAAGATTCCAGAAACCTGCATAAGATAGTCCCCTTTTACAAGGAGGGGGATGACATTAACAAGTGGTTTGCTGCACTTGAGAGGGCCTGTATGGTACAGTTGGTCCCTCAAAGGCAGTGGGCTGCTATCTTGTGGCTACCTTTCACTGGTAAGGGTAGGGATAGGCTCCTTACTGTCAGAGAAAGTGATGCTAATAACTACAAAGTTTTGAAGGATGCACTCTTGTATGGACTTGGCTTAACCACTGAACAATACATACATGATTAAGTTCAGAGACACCAGAAAAGAGTCCTCTCAAGACTGGACAGACTTTGTAGACTGTTCAGTGAAGGCCTTGGAGGGTTGGTCAAATGGCAGTAAGGTGACTGACTATGAAAGCCTGTATAATCTAAGCCTGAGAGAGCATATTTTGAACAATTGTGTGTCTGATTTGTTGCACCAGTAATTGGTAGACTCAGATCTGACCTCTCCCCAAGAATTGGGAAAGAAGGCAGACAAATGGGTCAGAACAAGAGTGAACAGAAAAGTTCATACAGGAGGTGACAAGGATGGCAAGAAGAAAGATCGTGAGAAATCTCAGGATAAGCATGGTGATAAAGGTAAAACTAAAGATCCTTCTTCAAATCCTAAACACTCTTCAGGGGATGGGGATAAATCATATTCTTCTACTTCTTCACAACCCATACACTTTAAAAAGCCTTGGTGCTATGTGTGTAAAAATAAAGGCCATAGCCCAGGGGATAAGTCCTGCCCAGGTAAACCCCCTGAACCTACCACCACTAATACATCAAACTCTAGTGCCCCTAGAAGTAGTGGTAATAGTGGTGGGACTGCTAGCAACAGTCAAATTAGGGGTGTAGTTGTTTTCACTTTTGGGTCCATCATAGAAACTGGGGTAGTCAGTCCCAAGACAGTTTCTGTCATACCTGGTAGCACTGGCCTTGCCACACTGGCTGCTTGTCCCCTTACAATCGATAAATACAGGCAGACAGTTTCAATAAATGGTGTTGAGGCTCAGGCCTACAGGGACACAGGTGCCAGTATCACTTTGGTGACTAAGGCCCAGATGTAGCAAAGTTTTGCGAGTCGCAAATGGCCCGAATCGCTATTTGCGACTGTGCAAAATCGGAAATGGGATGTAAAAATCCCATTTGCGACTCGCAAAAAGCGATGCGAGCCGTTACCGACTCGCAAAATGTGCGACCCCATTTTGCGACCCGCAAATAGGAAGTCGCAATTTGAGAGTCGCAAACCATATGCAAATGCAACTCGCAAATTGCGACTAGTCGCAAAAAGCCCAGTTTGCATGTCCCATTTACCACAAACTCAGAGCAGGTGGTAATCATTACCCAGAAGGCATCTGGGTTACTCAAGATGGCAGAGATATACCTGATAGCAGTGAGGAGGAGAGTCCGCGCAGCCCAGCAGAGGAGGAGGAGGAGCCAGAGACAGGAGAAGATTTACAGAACAAGGCAGACTCTTTTTCAGCAAACTGAGGAAGAGATATATGACAAATACCGACTTAGCAGCGCAGCCATACTAGAATTAATTGAATTACTAAAACCAAAGCTAGAACGCAAAACTCTGCGCGGCTGTGCCATCCCTACGAATGTGCAAGTGCTATGCTCACTGCACCTCTTGGCCTCGGGGAGCTATCAGGGGGTCATTGCTGTGGCAGGTGGGGTATCCCAAAGTGCACTATCAAGGTTCCTCAGGGAATTCCTAGATGCCATACTCACACACATGTCTCACTTCATATACCTACCCAGGAATGAGGCAGAAATTAACAGCACCAAGCTGGAATTTTACCGGATTGCCAACTTTACCCATGTCATAGGGTGTGTAGAGGGGACACATATTCAAATATGCCTCCCTGCTAACCTGGAATATCTGTTCCGCAACAGAAAGTGTACCCACTCACTCAATATTCAGGTTGTTTGTGACGCTCATTGTGTCATTACTGACATTGTCGCAAAATTTCCAGGCAGTACGCATGACTCATACATTTTTAGGCACAGTGGGATACACCAACGCCTGGAACGTGGGGAGTTTGGAGACGGATACCTCCTAGGTAGAGCTGCATACACCTCGTAAACATACACACAGATCAATGTGCATACCAACCAGGACTTTCTAACAGTGTAATGTTTGTGCCCAACAGGTGACAGTGCATATGCACTACGGGCATGGATAATGACTCCGTTCTTAACACCCAGCAATGATTCCGAGTGTTACGACTCGGTCGTCCCATTTCCAGGGGGCGCTGTAAGGGGACTGTCAGAAGCCTGGGAATCACCTTGAACACCTATCTAGAGTCCCTTGCTGACTCCTGTTTGTTTCTCCTTTCTCCATGGTACACTTGTGTTGGACTACATTTGCTTCTTGGGACTGCAAATCCCATAATGCACAGCTTGGTAGTCAGGAAAACCCGGATTCTGTTTCCCATTGTTTTCAATGGGAGAAGTCCAGTTGCTCCTTTTCACTGGATCCTCTCCTCCAGGACTTGCAAGTGTCCGAAACCACACACACCTGAAACCTCTCCTGTGCAGCCCAGCTTGGAACTGCTTATAAGCAGCCATTTCCTCAAGATCCTTGTCGTGCATCGGACTTCAATTCCTTTGTGTTACAGACCCCTTGTCGGATGGTGTTCCAGTTTTGTTCCTGTTCTATTCCAGCCTGATCCTGTTTCCTGTTTCTCTGCCCTGCTCCTGATTGTTCCAGCCAGAGTCTGCTCCCTACTTCTTAGCCTTGTACCTGTTTGTTTCTTCCAAAGCCTGCTCCCTGTTTCTCTGCCCTGCTCCTGCCTTGTTTCAGCCTGAACCTTCTCTCTGTTTCCCAGTCCTGTTTACTGCTCATTTCCTACTCCCTGTATTCCAGTCCTGTCCTTGCCTGTTCCAGCCAGAGCCTGTTCTCAGTTTCCCAGTCCTGTCTCTGTCTGTCCCAGACAGAAGTTTGCGCCCTGTTTTCAAGTCTTAGACCCGCCTTTGCTTCAGTCTGAGCCTGTTCCTAGTTCTTGCCTCTGCCTCTTTGTTTGTTCCCTTCTGTTTCTGTTTCTTCTTGGTTCTTTGTGTCTGGTAAGTGTTCTATCAGTCTTCACCAGTGTATACGTATCCTCCTGTGTACTGGGGTTGGCTCCTGGTTTCCAGGAGGCAATTCCAGCCCTCATCCTTGTCCAGTAATACGTTGTATTTCGTGCCTAACAGTGACAGTGTGCTATTGCTGTATTCTCAGGAATCGCCACTGTGTTTCCAGCTGGACCCACAAGAGCGTGTCCTGTGTATGTAAATACTATCCTTGTTTGTGCTCTAGGGTCCAGAGACAGAATCACTTCTGCTGCCTCCTTCCTATGGGGCCGGCAGGGTGACTATCTGTAAGAGCAAACTGCACAGAGGCATTTAGATTCCCTGTCACTGTGGGAGGTTCTGCGCCTTACTCTGTGTACAACCCCAACGTGTTTGTCCACTGGTAATCCGTTTCCTGTTTGTTCACACAAGGGTTGCTCTGCTTTTACTTTCCTGTTTCCTGTGCCTATCCATAGCTGTCCTTTCCGTGTATGCCTTTAGCTGCTCTTCTGCCCCAGTACACTACCTCTGTAGGATATTCGGTGACCTCAAGGGGTGTCCCAACCAAAGTCCTGATCAGCCCCGCCCGAAACCGTGACAGAATGCACGGCCCAAACATTTCAAGCTCCCCTGGCAGTAAAGGCACACACAAACCTAAAGGGCTTTCCTATCATGTTAAGACACCCCTTTCTAAGCCTATACATTCTCTGAAATCCTCTAAAAAAGACCTTAGTTTAAAGGATAGACTTGTTAAAGAAAACCATAACTTGCAAGTTCAGTACTATACTGAGTGGCTTGCTAATCTTTCAATGATAGATTATTATGTTATTTGTGGCTATGACCCCCAGTCCCTGTCTGTAGAAGAATTACAAGGACGTAATGAGTTTTTGCAATATCTATTAGCTGAAGCCAGTAAGAATGTTCGTAACCGTGGAAGTGCTTTTGCTACCTCTGCACAAGACACTCACACTCAGGAAAAACTGGTTAATTCCTTGCCTCATGCTAGCGCATCCCAAGTTCACTTCCAGCACTCTGCCAAAACAAATAACCCTGACACTGTTCAAGAAGCCACACTAGGGATTCCCTTGTTTTCTGTTGAGTGCTTCAGCCCATCTAGGCCAGTTTCTCAGAATTCAAAGTGCAGTGCTGACTCTTATAAAGACCTATCAGTCCCTCAGAGTTTTCAAGTCAGCAGGCTAGACCCTGTATCTAAGGGATCAGTACAGACTGTGGGATTCCTTAGTTCAACTCAAATGGCTTGTGCTCCTCCCAAATTGGATGACAGTACATCAGTCTCAATTCCTAAGTGTTGTGCTGACTCGTGTAAAGATCTACCAGTCCCTCAGTGCTTTCAAGTGAGCAGGATAGAACCTGTATCAAATGGATTAGTAAAGACTGTGGGATTCCTTAGTTCCACTTAAAAGGCTTGTGCTCTTCCCAAACTGGATGATAATACACCAGTCTCAATCCCTAAAAGCTCTGCTAAACCCTTTTCTATTCTGAGTGGGTCTGATAACAATATGGACATACACACACTAAAAGAGCAGTTTTGGCAGATTAAAAGGCAGATATCGGACTTCTATGATGAATATGTTGTAACATACACAAGAAATCATGCACGTGGGCTCTTTTCATCAATGCAAATTTCACTGTTGCCAGAACCAGACATTCTGTTTATCTGTAAAGTAGAAGAAGTAACAGAGCAGCTGATGGAAACTACTGCAAGGCAATTTGAAAACCTGAAAAAAGAAAATGATCTCCAGCTTTGGCTTAAAGAACAGTATGCTACTTTGTGTGCCTCTCCAAAGACTTCTATCGAGCAGATTGTCCCTTCTATTTATGACAGTCAAAAGACAGCTCCAGTTATAAATATATCAGCCTCTTCTTCAGACTCTCTCTCAGCCTGTAGTTCTCCAGTGAAAATTCCTGTACAGTTGACTGAATCTCTGACATCTCTGAGAGATTTGACACCTCTTGATTCAAAGGATGGATCAGAGTCTTCAGAAGGAAGTGTCTCAGCCCCTCTATCAGAACAAATAAAGCCAAAGGAAGAAGAGAGTTCTGATGCAGACTCCAATAGCTGCACCTTAAGAAACCAAGATATGACTTTACTGGAGATTAATGGCAAGTTGTGCCACAGTGTTGAAGAATCTGAATCTAGTGATGACAGTGGTTCCTGCCTTGCCGTGAACAAACCTGCAGATAGTGCTGTTCAAATGGCGCACACACCAGAATTTTCAGGTTGTGGGGATACTCCTGCCCTTTCAAACAATATCATAGAATTTTCAGACAATGAAGAGACAGTTCCTGTTTCAAGTGAACTAATGGATTTTTCTAACCGTGAAGAAATACCCGCAATTCCTAAGAATGTAATGGACTTCTCAGAAAGTTTAAAAATCTCTTCTGTGTCAAAGCAAACCGTGGAGAATTCAGACAAGGAAGAAAGCCAGCAATCTGAAACTAAACAGCCTGTCATAAGAAATGAGAGCCTTCTCCTGGAACAGGACACAGTTGCAGCCTCAACCACTGACTCTGACTTGCTGTTCCCTGCCACTGCGTTTCCTGTTTCCAGCTCAACGGTTAGTGAAGAACAGATCTCTGATCTACCGGTATCTGACCTTGATTTAAAACCAGCCACACTAATGTCACCTGCTGTGTCCCTGAAACTAAAGACTCCTGAAAACCAGCAATCTGAATCTGAAGCTCAAGTACTGAAAGATATAATATGTCCCACTAAAACTAAAGACTTGAATTTGAATCTTATATTCGAAGATCTGATGATAAGTACTGTTCTTAGTGTTTTATTGCAAGAAACCATCATCAATTCAAAGGCTAAAGCTGAAGCTTTAGATAACAAAGTAGAGGCGATTTCTGAAGAGACTCCAGTTCTATTTCAATTCAAAGAACAACCTTTCAGTGTTAACAAAGCTGAAGATCAACTACCTGTAGTAGAAACGCCTTGCAAAGAAACCATTTCTGATACCACGAATACACCACAGAGCACTTTCAATGAAGAAATCTCAGTCTTGTCAGAAGATCACCCTAAAGAATTAGTTTGTGGAACTTCTACATTTTCATATGTTAATCCAGTCTCTAAAGACATGAAAACCCCTGTTGCTCCTGAATTTGATACTCCAATGTCATCCAAGATGAAAGACAATTCTGACTTTTTCATGTTTACCTTGAGAACACCAGTTACCCATGTCTCCCAAGTTTCTATGCTTTGCAAGCCTCAGACCACAATCAATGCAAATACTGCTGCAGAAACAGACATATCCTGCTTGTCGGAAGGAGTTACAGACCTTACTAATACGCCAATTATGTCCTCCAAAGAAGACAGTACTGAACAGGAAACTAAAGTCCCAAATGATACCGCCCATGATGCAATTCCAGATCTCCTTGCTCCTGAATCCACTTCACCAGAAACCAACTCCATGCACTCCTCCCGTATCAATCGAACAATAAAGAGGAAAGACATCAGAGCCCATATGGGTATTAATACATGCTTTGCTCATTGGAATATTCACCTATGGCAGGACTGTAAACTTATCAACCAAGGTTGGTGTTGGATTTTCTTGCTGTGGCTTTTCCTCTTCAACTTTTTTCAGCCAAAGGATCGCCTTCTCTTCTTGAGCAGACTGGTGGGAGGGGGTATACTGTTACGACTCGGTCGTCCCATTTCCAGGGGGCGCTGTAAGGGGACTGTCAGAAGCCTGGGAATCACCTTGAACACCTATCTAGAGTCCCTTGCTAACTCCTGTTTGTTTCTCCTTTCTCCATGGTACACTTGTGTTGGACTACATTTGCTTCTTGGGACTGCAAATCCCATAATGCACAGCTTGGTAGTCAGGAAAACCCGGATTCTGTTTCCCATTGTTTTCAATGGGAGAAGTCCAGTTGCTCCTTTTCACTGGATCCTCTCCTCCAGGACTTGCAAGTGTCCGAAACCACACACACCTGAAACCTCTCCTGTGCAGCCCAGCTTGGAACTGCTTATAAGCAGCCATTTCCTCAAGATCCTTGTCGTGCATCGGACTTCAATTCCTTTGTGTTACAGACCCCTTGTCGGATGGTGTTCCAGTTTTGTTCCTGTTCTATTCCAGCCTGATCCTGTTTCCTGTTTCTCTGCCCTGCTCCTGATTGTTCCAGCCAGAGTCTGTTCCCTACTTCCTAGCCTTGTACCTGTTTGTTTCTTCCAAAGCCTGCTCCCTGTTTCTCTGCCCTGCTCCTGCCTTGTTTCAGCCTGAACCTTCTCTCTGTTTCCCAGTCCTGTTTACTGCTCATTTCCTACTCCCTGTTTTCCAGTCCTGTCCTTGCCTGTTCCAGCCAGAGCCTGTTCTCAGTTTCCCAGTCCTGTCTCTGTCTGTCCCAGACAGAAGTTTGCGCCCTTTTTTCAAGTCCTAGACCCGCCTTTGCTTCAGTCTGAGCCTGTTCCTAGTTCTTGCCTCTGCCTCTTTGTTTGTTCCCTTCTGTTTCTGTTTCTTCTTGGTTCTTTGTGTCTGGTAAGTGTTCTATCAGTCTTCACCAGTGTATACGTATCCTCCTGTGTACTGGGGTTGGCTCCTGGTTTCCAGGAGGCAATTCCAGCCCTCATCCTTGTCCAGTAATACGTTGTATTTCGTGCCTAACAGTGACAGTGTGCTATTGCTGTATTCTCAGGAATCGCCACTGTGTTTCCAGCTGGACCCACAAGAGCGTGTCCTGTGTATGTAAGTACTATCCTTGTTTGTGCTCTAGGGTCCAGAGACAGAATCACTTCTGCTGCCTCCTTTCTATGGGGCTGGCAGGGTGACTATCTGTAAGAGCAAACTGCACAGAGGCATTGAGATTCCCTGTCACTGTGGGAGGTTCTGCGCCTTACTCTGTGTACAACCCCAACGTGTTTGTCCACTGGTAATCCGTTTCCTGTTTGTTCACACAAGGGTTGCTCTGCTTTTACTTTCCTGTGCCTATCCATAGCTGTCCTTTCCGTGTATGCCTTTAGCTGCTCTTCTGCCCCAGTATACTACCTCTGTAGGATATTCGGTGACCTCAAGGGGTGTCCCAACCAAAGTCCTGATCAGCCCCGCCCGAAACCGTGACACCGAGAGGCGATACAACAGTGCACATAAGAGGACCAGGAACATGATTGAACGCACCTTCGGATTGCTGAAAGCAAGGGTCAGATGCCTCCACCGCAGTGGAGGTGCCCTCCAGTATACCCCCATTACAGCATTCAAAATTGTTGTCGCATGGCCATCCTGCACAATATTGCCACCCGACGTGGGCTACCTCTCACCCCTGCAGACCCTGATTCTGAGGATGAAGAGCAGGAGCAACCACATCGCCATCATGGGGATCGGAGCATCGCAAATTAAGGCAGACTGAGTCGGGAAGACATCGCAACACAATACTTTGGAAGGTACGTGTCAACTTCAAACATATCCACCTATTGACCAAAAACTCCATTTGTTAAGTGGAACAAAAAACTATTTAATATGTGCAGAAATTGAACTATTCACAATGACAAACTGTTCATGTACTTCAAAAAGCCAACCATGCATGGGGCACATTGCCGTCATGTGCCCCAACATCAGGGACAAGGTTAAGTCTATGACCTACGGCGGCCTCTGCCAGCCTGGCTGGTCCCAGGTTGTTCTGCAGTGCTCTGCCTGGTACTCCCACTCCGGAGCACCCTAAGCTTCAATGTTATCCAATGCGGCTCCGTATAGCGGTCTTCGACCGCCTACCGCCACGGTGTGCTCCGCCAGCGCAGTGACCTCACATCCCATTGTCCCACTTCACAGGTCAGGCAGCCGCCATTTCAAGGGCCCACATGGCATAATTTCTACTGCGACACACAGGCCTGGGCCTGGCATTGCCACACATACACGCCTTTCAATACCTAGATAACCGTGTGCCATGCAAGCAGTGGTGAACGTACCAGTGATTATCTTGACTCTGTGCTCCATGTTGTCCTTCCTAGGCACCGTCCGCTGGGATTTGCGAGGAGAAGGATGAATCCTCGCGTGTACCGACCGCTGGTGGACCTCTCGACAATGGAAGAACGCCACATCATACTACGATACCGACTTGACCGTGCCACCATCCATGAACTGTGTGCCCAGCTGGAGCCAGCCCTGATGTCCCCCATCCGCCAACCCACAGGAATTCCCTCTCTGGTGCAGGTGCTGTCAGTCCTCCATTTTCTTGCAAGTGGCTCATTCCAGACAACAGTGGCCATGTCATCTGGAATGTCTCAGCCAATGTTTTCTAAGGTGTTGTCTAGAGTGTTGTCTGCCCTGACGAAACACATGCGGAGTTACATTATATTCCCAGAGGAGGTTGATTTGCCCACTGTGAAGGGTGATTTTTATGCCCTCGGACATATTCCCAACATAATTGGTGCCATTGATGGGACCCATGTAGCCTTAGTCCCCCCAAAAGACGATGAGCAGGTGTACAGAAACAGGAAGAGTTACCATTCGATGAACGTCCAGGTGGTCTGTTTGGCTGACCAGTACATCTCCCATGTGAATGCCATGTTCCCTGGGTCAGTGCATGATGCGTATGTGATGCGTAATAGCAGCATCCCTTTTGTGATGGAACAGCTACAGAGACAACATGTGTGGCTAATAGGTGACTCTGGTTACCCCAACCTGCCTTGGCTATTGACCCCAGTGAGGAATCCCCGGACCAGGGCTGAGGAACGGTACAATGAGGCCCATGGGCGAACTAGGAGGGTCATTGAAAGAACCTTTGGCCTCCTAAAGGCCAGGTTTAGGTGTCTGCATATGACAGGGGGATCCCTGATGTACTCACCAAAGAAGGTGTGCCAGATGATCGTGGCCTGCTGTATGCTTCACAATCTGGCATTGCGACGTCAGGTGCCTTTCCTGCAGGAGGATGGTCCAGATGGTGGTGTTGAAGCAGCTGTAGAGCCTGTGGAGAGTGAAGAGGAGGAAGACTCAGAGGACGACCCAGACAACAGGGACAGAGTTATCCAACAGTATTTTCAGTAGCACACAGGTAAGAATCACACACGCCATTTTAATTTTCTCAACTTTGTCTATGACCCCCCAGTTATTTGAAACTGATGTTTGATTCTCCCTTCCCTTTTCAGTGCTGTATGACCCACTGCGTGACTTCTGCTTGGTTAGCCCATGGACTAATGCTTATTGATCTCGGTATGTGTTCAGCACAAAGTTTACAGAACATAATTGATCAGTAATGTGTTTTACATTTGTAAATAATACAGCCTGACTCCAGCATGATTTCAGTGCATTGAGTGATTTATTTTTGGTGCTAGATTATGATACATGATATAAACACGGTGATGGGTGGGGGTGGAGTAATGGCCATGGCAGAGTCCAGTTCTCAGTCTCACAGGTGCATTGTCCATATGCCTGTGGAAGGATGGAGCAGGGGCAGTTCAAGGTTGGACAGGGTGGCAATGTGGGACAGTGGGATGACTTCAGGGGGTATCTCATGCTGGCGGGGGTCTTGACATCCTACTCTGTCTATTTTTTTGATCTCAGGCTCCTCTTGCGGGGTGGTTGTTCTTCAGCAGGAGGTGGGGTTCTTGTGGCCTGTCGTTGTGGTGGGGCCTCCTGTCCACTAGCGCCGGCGGAGGTGGTAGGCTGTTCCTGGTCCGGGCTAGTGACAGGGGCCCTGTGTGGTGCCACATGGTCCCGCAACGTGTCTTCTATCCGGTGGAGGGCCTGGACTAGGCTCCCCATGGCGGTAGAGATGGTGGTGAGATGATTGTTGAACCCCATGTAGCGTTCCTCCTGCTGTGCCTGGATCTCCTGGAACCTGGCCAGTACCGTCGCCATCGTCTCTTGTGAGCGGTGGTAGGCTGCCATGATGGTGGTGAGGGCCTCTTGGAGAGTCGGTTCCCTGGGCCTCTCCTCCCCCCCTTGTCGCACAGCAGCCCTCCGAGTTGCCCTGTTTCCCCCGGACTCTGTCCCCTGGACGGTGTGCCCACTACCACTGCCCCCAGGTCCCTGTTGTTGTTGGGGTGGTGGGTTAGCCTGGGGCCCCTGTAGTGGCAGGCACACCGCTGATTGACCTGTCCTAGAGACAGAGCCATGGGCCCGCTGGGTGGGAGCTGTGCTGTTGTTCCCAGAGGGGGTTGGGTCTGCTGTGGCCTGTGTGTGGGGAACCGACTGTCCAGAGGTCCCCGATGGTCCGGGCTGGTCGTCAGGTTCCAGGTCGACAGAGCTGCTGTCATCACTGGGTGCCTCTCCCGGGGGGGGGATGGACATTTCTGGACCCTCCTGGCCGGTGTGTTGGCGTTCAGGTCCTGCATGGGGTAAGAGAGTATGGTTATTGTTTCTGTGTGTGCTATTGTGTGCGATTTATGGGTGCCCTTGTCCCCCAGTGCTGTCATTCCCTTGGGGGAGGTGTTGTGGGGGTGTTGGGGGGGGTATGTGCAGTGGTCATGCTTAGGTGATGGGTGTCCATAGTTTGTGGTGGCATGCAGGGGTTGGTGTTGGGTGGGTTGTGCTGGGGAGACATTCTCAGGGAGGATGTGTGATGGGGGGTTGGGGGTGAGGGTGGTGGTGGGGGTTGGCATGCTGGGGGGGGTGAAGTAGTTGAGATTGTACTTACCAGAGTCCATTCCTCCGTGTACTCCAGCGAGGCCATCAGGATGCAGGATGTTTAGTACCTCTTGCTCCCATGCTGTGAATTCGGGTGGTGTGGGTGGGGGTCCCCCGCCAGTCTTCTGCACTGCGATGTTGTGTCGCGAGACCATCGAGCGCACCTTTCCCCGTAAGTCGTTCCAACGTTTGCGGATGTCCTCTCGATTTCTGGGATGCTGTCCCACCGCGTTGACCCTGTCCACGATCCGCTGCCATAGCTCTGCCTTCCTGGCTATAGTGGTGTGCTGCACCTGTGAGCCGAAGAGCTGGGGTTCTACTCTTATGATCTCCTCCACCATGACCAGGAGTTCTTGGTCCGAAAAGCGTGGGTGCCTTTGGGGTGCCATGGGGTGGTGTGGATGAGGTGTGGGGTGGTGCATATGGTGAAGAGTGTGTTGGTGTGTGGTGCTTTGTGCTTCTATGTGGTGTGTGTGATGGTGTAGTGTGCCTCTGTGTGATGTAGCTCTCTATTCTGTGATGTGTCTCTCTCTCCTTCGTCTATGATCTTCGGTCGTAGGGGTTTGTGGGTGATGTGGGTGTGTGTTTTATAGTTGGTTGGATGTGTGGGAGTGTTGTTTGTATGTGTGTCAGGTGTGTGTAATTCAAATTGTCCAATGTGGCAGTGTTTTGGAGCTGTGTGTGTATTTTGACCGCGGCGGTGTGTCCCGCCAATGGAATACCGCGGTTGAAAGACCGCTGCGTGGATTCGTGGGTCAGAATGGCATGGGCGTGTTTGTGTTGGCGTGGCGGTGGAGGTTTGGTCATCTCCAGTTTTCCGCAGCCCGCTGATGTGGCGGCCTTCCTTGGATGTCGGGATTTTGGCGGTTCCGCTGTTGTGGGTCAGAATGACCGTGGCGGTTTACCGCGGCCGCGGCGGTAGAATGGCGGACTTCTGACCGGCGGTAAGGGCCTTTTACCGCCGAGGTCAGAATGACCCCCATAGTGCTATATGATATAAGTGGTACAGTAGGAGCTTTGCATGTTTCCTAGTTCAGTCTAAGCTGCTCTGCTATAGCTACCTCTAACAGCCTAAGCTGCCAGAACACTACTAATCTACTAATAAAGGATAACTGGGCCTGGCACAAGGTGTAAGTACCACAAGGTACCCACTATAAGCCAGGCTAGCCTCCTACAGCCTCCTGTTATTTGAAGTCTCAGGGATAGCAAAGACTTCTCTCTGCCAGCACCTGGAGTCTCTGGAGAGACTCCTACTATGCCCTGTGGTTCCCATCCAGTTCCTGGAACCCTGAAAGGATAAGCTGGCAGCCTAAGAGGAGGAAATCCACGCACAGAGCGCCGTGCGGGGAAAAGATCGACACAACTTCGATCTGCGGCTGAAGAAACGACCCGCCGCCGGCTCTGCCGGCTGAAAATCGACGCTCGCCGGAACGCAACTGAAGAATCAATGCACAGAGCAGGAGAAACGACTCACAGCATCTCTGACGGAGGCTGGGAGGTCGCAACCCACGCTGTGTGATCATCATGCGGCTGGATTTCCGACGCAAACACCGCAGGGCATGTAAAAACAACGCAAGGCCTGCCAGGAGAGTGCTGACCGGATCGATGCATCGCTGTCCTGCAGAGAGAGGGAACGATGCTCTCGGATCCAACAAAAAGAGAAATGACCCAAAGTCCTCCTCGTGAGTGGAATCGATGCATTGCAAGCCCTTTTTGATGCACACTCACCCATGCAGGGTTATTTTTGACGCACCCAAGATACATTTTCACACTAACAGTGTTGTGTGTGTTTTAAAATACATAAAAACTCTTTTTGCATTTTTATTGATAACTTAACTTGTGTATTGTTGATTTTTGTCGTTTTGATCTTGTTTTGTTTACATAAATATTTTCTATTTATCTATACTGGTGTTGTGTCATTTTGTAGTGTTTTCATTAAGTAACTGTGTGTGTTGGTACAAATACTTTACACCTAGCACTCTGAAATTAAGCCTACTGCTCGTGCCAAGCTACCAAGGGGGTAGGCAGGGGTTAGCTGAGGGTGATTCTATTTTACCCTGGCTAGAATGAGGGTCCTTGCTTGAACACGGGGTAACCTGACTGTCAACCAAAGACCCCATTTCCAACATTGGTGATCAGCGGTTGGGATTTGGACTTGTATTTATACTTGACATACAGTGATGTAGTGTACACTACTGTTTTGAGTTCAGACCACTACGTGACCACATACTACTTGTCTTGTGATTCTGCGTTTTGTTCTCTGAGGTCCTCCTGGCAATTTTTCTAATACTTTTGGACTCTGGTTTTTGGTTGTGAAGCCTTTGCAGAATGGAAGTGAATTTCTGAAACCTATTTATCTATAAAAAGTGGCAGTGTAAAGCATTCTGCATGGGAAGGGGACTGGCTGTGAACAAGAAATCCAGAAGGGAGGATCTTGAGTCAGCCCTGTTTCAGTATGAGTTGAAACGTTGTCAGGCAACACCACCATATGAGTCTGATAAGGAGGACTACTTTGAGGAGGAGGGCAGTGACCCTGAGGAGGGAACGGAAAGATATGATTGGCTCCTAGCTTGAATCCGGAGTCTGGAAGAGCTAGAGGCAGAGCTTGAGAGGGCAGGGGAAAAGAGAGCCGTAGCCCCGGAAAAAGATAGGATTTCAGCTTAAGAGCTGAGCTGTGAAGAGCTGAAGCTGGAGGCCATGAGGGCTCAGTCCAGTTCAGATGGTGGCAGCAAAACTCTTGTATCCTGTACTGCTGAAGAAGTGCACATGCCCATAGACTTGTTGCCCTACTTGAAGGAGGGACTTAACACACACCTGCAGTGATGCACAGGGTCCCTGTGGTGGATTGGGGAACTGGCATGGTGAGTCATATTCCTACTGGTGGGAGGGACACTCTACTAACTCTAGGTGACAGTGACAGGGAGAGGGGTTCCCCCCAGGTAGAAGTCCTGGTTATGGAGTGTGAAGACATCCCAGAAGAGTGTGGGTTGAATGTCAGGGACAGTCAGGTACTGTCTCACCAGTCTCAGGAGGGTGATGTAAGGTGCTTTTTCAAAGCAGAGACACTAGTTGGTTGGGTGAAGGGTGCTTTGGTTAATTCATGTGAGGGGCTGAGTGATGTAAGTGCTGGAGAGCATATGTCTAGTCCTTAGTTTACAGAGCTATGCCAACACCAGGTGGAGTGTGAGGTGTCTGACCCCAGGTAACTTACACTGGAGGCAGACCTCTGGGTTAGTACCAGAGAGTCTGAAGAGGCATTTGGGGGTGCTCCTAAAGGGAGTGGTCTAGGTTTTTATCAACCAGGTGAGGTAGGAAAGGATTGTAGTGTCGCAGGTAGGTCCCAGTGTAGTGGGATGGGTGAGAGACCCCATGTCCAGTCTCAGAGGAGAGGGAATGGGGATGGGTTGAGGCCCAAGGTGCCCAAAATCCGGTCTCAGGTCCTGGAGGGTTCCATGAAGAAACACCAGGAGGGGAGCCTAGCCTGTACCGTAGGGTCATCTGTTGAGGGAGACCCCACAGTGTCAGAAGAACTTGGGGGGACAGCTGTAGCCAGCGTCCGACCAGTTCTGGTGTCTTGTGGTACCACTCCTAGTGAGGGAGTGCAGAAGTCCAGACAGAGGGTTGAGAGGGAGTTGCGGACCCCAGTGGAGAACCTGGAGGGTCAGGGGTCAGCTCTGGGAGCAGAGCCCCCCAGGAATAACCTTGGTGAGTCAATTTCTGAGTTGGGGGAAATCCAGCTTTTTTAACATATTTTATTGTTTTCTATACAAGTCATACAGTAGTTGTCATTGACGTTAGTCCAGCAGCATTTATGTTGATAAACAGCACATATTGGTATACATCAGCTGTAATATCACAATGTATTTCGCATATATGCATTATTATAAAATAGCACATTATATAATCTATTGACGACAATTGTAATCACTACGACTTATTGGATTCTTAACAGTGAACTTTACTACTCAACTTGTAACTATTAACTAGACATCTTCTTTATATTTGATAGGGGTTGTCTGCTCCTGCATTATAAGCTGTCGTCTTTTGTATCTGCCTCCTTGTATGTATAAAAACATCTATTCATCTATTCCATTGGGGGAAGTACCATATCCATTACATGTTCTAAAGGACCTATTGTGGATTGGTCCACTCTGGTTGTAACGATTTAATGGTGTTCGTTATCGTAACTATCTTCCTTACTAAGTGATGCAAACGTGTCTAGTAGTTCATCCCATTCTTGGGCTATGGGGTAATTCCTAACTCCAGCATATTCTTCCATTCTAAAGGCAGCTCCTTCCGCTTTTCCCCATTCCATCACTTCCATACTCCATTGTGTCACTGTGGGTGCTATTGTGGCTTTCCAGCGCCTTGTCAACAGGCGCTTTGCTAGTATAAGTGCAAGGTTTATCAATCGTGGAAGCACTTTCCTTTTCCTGGGGCGTGGGAGCATACCCAGTATACACACTTCCATTCTACAGTGTATAACATTTCCTGCCAACTTATTTAGTATGGTGGTTATTTTCTTCCAGTATTCAGTTATGACTGGGCAGCTCCAAAGCATACGTAAGAGCCCTGACTCATCCCCCCTGCATCTAGGACATGACGACAACAGTTCCAGTAATTTTATATGTAACTTGTGCGGAGTGAGATATGCTCTGTGTAATATAGCATACTGTATGAATTTGAATCTCATATTATGTGATAATTGACTAGGATATTTTAGTATGGTACTCCATTCCTCATCTAAAATCTTTCTCTCCAAATCTGTGTCCCATTTAAGTTTAAGCGCTGTCAGAGGCCGAGACAAGTGGGTCCCCAGCCCCCTGTACAACCATTTAATCAAGTGTTTACCTTGACCTATAATATAGATGGTATGCACAAGGGCATGTTTAGGAGGCTCTATGTTATCTGGGGCCAATGCTTTTTAACATAGTGTATAATATTAGCTTGTAGGAGGAAGAGCGCTGTAGACAAGTTATGTTCGTGTATAAAGTCAGTGTGTGTTAGCAAGCGTTGATCTTTAAACAGTGAACCTATGGTGTACATTCCTTCCTGTGTCCATCTTTGTATTTGGGTGCAGGTTAAAATGCCCGTAGTTACTGGTAAACCCAACAGTGGAATGTTAGGAGAGGAGGGAATCGCATTAGATGTGTATCGAAACAATAATTTCCAGTACTGCAGCGCTATTTCCAAAAAAAGAGGGGTACACTCCGGGGTAGGGTCCCCGGAGCGTAAACGGGAATATATACTGCCTCTATCCAGCATATGGTGGGTATATTCTATTTCCTGTAAATTTCGGCCAATCAGGATGAACGCTAGCCATTGAAGTTGACTTGCTATACAGTAGGCCTTAAACTCTGGTGCACTCATACCTCCTTGATCCACGGGCATCTGCAACTTAGCCAAACTTATTCTACGTCTTCCCGGTCCCCATATAAGCTCCAGAAACATAGAGTTGAATGTTTTAAAATATGTTTCTGGTACTCCCACTGGTAAATTTGTGAAGTAATATAAGAGGTGGGGCAATATTACCATCTTGGCCAATGCAAGTCTACTCGCAATCGAAATTGGCAATGTTATCCAAAACTGAATCTGTGGCTTAAGTGAGGTATTGTCTCTCTTTAAGTTACCCTCTAGGAGATCCGTCGGTGTGCGATACACCTGGATACCAAGGTACCGAAATGTGTCTGTCGCAACCTCATCAAATGGTATTGCAGTGCCTCTATGCAATCCATAGAAGGAGAATGCTATGGATTTATTAAAGTTTATGGCCAATCCAGACAGAGGGGTGTACCTCTCGAAGATACGTGCAGTTGTAACAGGGTTTTGCCAGAGATCTTTTATGTATAATATAGTGTCATCTGCATTTAGTGAAACTACATGCTTCGGATTTTCTATGTCAATCCCCCATGAACTACCATCATGTCTCAACAAGTGCGCTAGGGGCTTTATCGCCAGGACAAACAACAAGGGGGATAAAGGACAGCCCTGTCTGGTGCCCCTATACACTTGGTAGGAATCAGAAATATTTTGCCCTGTACGTGCTCTGGCCGTTGGTGCTGCATATAATAGGCGGACCCATTGAATATAGGCCGGAGGGACCCGGAACTTCTCTAGGACCACTATCATGTAGTCCCAACTCAGGGAGTCAAAAGCCTAGCGGAGATCTAATGAGAGGCATCCCACTTGTGGGAACTTCCCCACAGCTACATCCATCACATGATACAGCTTCCGGATATTTAGGGAGGTGCTTCTGGCCGGCACAAATCCGCATTGATCCGTGTGTATGAGACTATCTACATATTTGAGGAGTCTTTGTGCCAGTATCTTTGCTAATGTTTTATATTCCGTGTTTAGTAAGGACAATGGTCTGTAGGATGAGATATCAGTTGCATCTTTACCCGGTTTCAGAAGGGCTGTCACTATTGCCTGTCTAGTAGTGTCTGGGAGATGCCCTGTCTTTAATGATGTCTGGTATAATAGTTCTAAGTGTGGAACAAGTTGTTCACTGTACAATGAATAAAATTCAGCTGGGAGACCGTCTGATCCCAGCGTTTTATTGCGTGCCACGGTTTTAATAGTTTCTCGTATCTTCCCCTGTGTGATTTGTGCCTCTAGCTTCTGTCTAGCCTCTGCATAGAGTGTCAGCAGTTCAACGTTAGCCAGGAAGAAGTCAATTTTTTCCTGCTCTATTGCTGGTGGGGCATAGTATAGTGCTGTGTAATAATCTTTGAATGCTATGTTAATGTCCAATTGAGTAATGATATCACCCTGTTGGGAGTTGTTGATTTGTAATATGGGAGTGGGAGCTAGGTCCCCTCTTATGAGACGAGTGGTCCTGCCTTATCTCCTTCTCTGTGTGTTCGTTCTCTGTATTTAGCATAGTAAAATTTCTGTAATCTTTCGACCAGTTGTGCCTGTTCAGTTCTGAGTTCCTGCAACTTTTGAGCTTTAGTAGGGTGCGATATCGACTCGTTCTCTAAGATGCCCAACCGGTCCTCTACCTGTGTGAGTTATCTCATCCATGTTTTCCGCACTCCTGATATTGCTCCCATTGTTACACCCCGTATCACTACTTTTAACGCCTCCCATTCTACCAGTGGGGAGGACGGCGAGCCTGCATTGTTATGGAAGAAGATTGTGATTGTCTGCACTAGCTCTTCTCGTAGAGCAGTATCCGCTAAGATCGTTGGCTGTAATCGCCATGTTGGGATAGGCGTAGATGCTCGTCACCATCTCATGGTCAACTCCAAGGGGTTATGATCTGATAGTGTCTTTCCTAGGTAGGTGGTCTTAGTCACCTGTGCTTGCATAGATGTTGTACAAACAATACAATCTAGTCTCATATGTACTTTGTGTGAGTGTGAATAAAAGGAATATTCTTTCATGTCGCTATTTTTAGCTCGCCATATATCTGATAGGGACCAGCCCTACAGCCATCTCCGTAGCGCATCTGCCTGCCTCCGCGCATTAGTTCCGGACAGTGATGGGGTGTTCTGGTCCATTGCAACATGTAGCACTGCATTGAAATCCCCTACCAACCGCCAAGGGGATATGTGCTCATTGTATCAATGCCCTCGACAGGCGCTCCAAAAAGATGTCCTGTCCAGTATTTGGTGCATATATGCTACTCAGTACTATAGGTTTCCCATCCATCCTGCCCCTAATCAATGCGAATCTGCCCTCATCGTCAATCTTAGTATCAACCACCTAAAAGGGTGCCCCAGCCCGTATCCACACAGCTGCTCCACGTGCAAACGCTGAGTATGACGTATTTAGGATTTGGCCTCGCCATTTTTTGTGGAGCTTCGTTGCTTCGTGTGTGGTGAAATGGGTTTCTTGCAGATAGGCAATGTGTATTTTACGGCGTTTTAGTTGAACCAGGATTCTGTGCCATTTTTGGATAGGTACCATCCCCCTTACATTCCAAGTGATAATATTATATTTGGAGACCTTAATATAACTGTCGCTTTTTTGCCCCATTCCAGCCTATATTCCCTTCGGAATAGTGTATATGGTATTACTGCAGATGTCTGTCTTTGAAAAAAATAAACAACTCTACGCATTAATCAAAATACCAGGTAAAGCTTAAACCAGCTCTGCCAAACAGTTATATAAAACATAACCCTTGTGCTATAACAAAAGCAAACAGGTATTCAAAGAGCCTAAGCAATGGGGTTGTGGCCAATAGTTCTTGCCCGCGGTCAGCAGGTTTCTCTAGTTATAGCAAAATAAATATATCAAGGAGCTCCACCGACCGAGCCCGCCATATCAAGGAGGGAACAAAGGCCCCCACAAAACAAAAGACGGGTGCATTGTCAATGGTAATGTGGGGAGATATCTGTTAAAAGTCTTGTGATAGTTGTGAAGTGATAGCAGGAAATAGAGCTAAGCTCCCATCCGAGTTCGACACCGCGGTGCTGTCCATGGAAGAGGTAGCATCACGTGGGGAGGAGTTCATCTCTTGCATAGAGTATGCAGACTGTATTGCATCATTTTGGCCTTCCAAGGCCTGCTGCGGTGTCGGGCCTGTTTTTTTCTGCACTATTTGAGCTTTATCACGCTTGTCTCTACGGGTCTGAGGGTGTTGTCTCGTAAAAGAGGCGTTACTTTGTTCTCCAGCCTGTGAATGCGGAAAAATGTTCATCAAGCCAAGCACATACCAGGTCAGGTGTGTCAAAGAAATCTGTTTTTTGGTGATGTGTAATTCGGAGTCTGGCTGGGAATAGTAGAGCGTATGTTATTCCCTCTGTGCGCAGTCTTTGTTTTACTGACTGAAAGGATGCTCTTCTTTTCTGGACCGCTAGAGTGTAGTCCGGATATAATGAGATTCGGGCGATGTCCACCATAATGGGATCCATCTCTCTCGCCGCCTGTAAGACAACATCCCTATCTCTATAGTTCAGTATCCGTGCTATCAAGGGGCATGCCGGAGCTCCCGGTATGGATTTTTGGCCTGGTATACGATGTGCTCTTTCCACCGTAAAGTGTACGTACAGTCTATCCATGGCTATGGACTGCAGCCATTTCTCTATATATTGCATCGGATCTTTTCCTTCTTTGCCCTCCAGAAGCCCAATTATGCGGACATTATTGAGCCTTGAGCGCCCTTCTGCATCTTCGATTCTTTCTTGTAGAACTTCCACTTGTTGCTGAAGTCTTTCAATGGCAGTTTTATTCTCATTGTGGGTTGGGAGAATTTCTGTGACGCTTGACTCCGTCTTTTTTATTCTATCCGACAGCTTTGTTTGATCATCCTTCAGGATATTCAGTTCCACTGTGATAGAGCCCAATCTGTTCTCTATAGCTTGTCGAGCGTCTTCGATTTCTTGCAAAATGGTGTCGAGCTTGTCCGCATTTTCTTTTGCTGATAATACCAAGATTTGGTCTTCGGGGCGGAATTTCTCCACCTTCCATTTGCTTGCCTTTTGTACAACCCATAATTTAGTTTCTCTGCCGGGTGATCGTTCCCGCAACACAAAGCTTTTAAACGGGCAGCAAAGTACAGGAAGACGTTTGAGCCAGGTGAGTTTACTGATTATAAGTGGTGCGTGCTCTGGAGTCTTTACAGTATTGTTGTAATTTAGTAGCAATTAGATTAAGCATTAGCAGAAGACATCTTGTATTTAGCAACTATTGTGAACATTTCGCGGAATCCATTTTGTATTCATGGCAGCCATTATCTCTGCCACATGCTGCCATGTGCTCGACATGTGCTCTGTCCTACCTTCCTGTTAACTACTCTTGAAAATCTGTCTAGTGACAAGTTATATTTAGCATCTCCCACTTTGCACATGCCCAGTAAGATCTGCAGCTGTTAGTAATTAGTAACTGACAGTAATGTGACTACTAGTCCTTGAAAACTGTTAGCCCCTCCTACCTGTCGACTGTGCATTTCCATATGACCTTATATGTATATAAGTCTTGCTTCTATAATTGTACCACCTTCTTTTAGCCCCTGCGTGGGTATAAAAGGACCATGCTCTCTTAGTTCAGTGTGCTACTTCAAACATTACCGAAGGGTGCTGTTTGAACTGTGGTACCACCTCATGAGGTTTAATAAACTTTGTCTTTTATTTCAGTTTCTGTGCCAACTTCTTGCTATATGGTCTGAGGACTTTGTGCAGAGAAGGGCAACCCCCTTGCACTAGTAGGCCTTGCTGAGGCTTACTTCGACAAATTGGCGCCCGAACAGGGATTTATCCATGACTCGGACGCCCGACGGGTTGGTCGCAATGAAGGATTGGGATCTTGCTGCGACGATCAATGCCTGAGGAGACCCGAGTCTTGGCAACCACAGCTTTTTTCCCTTCTTTCTGATTTGACCATCCAGGTGGCGCCAGTCCTCGACTGAGATCCTTTTTGTTCATTCGTCGTGCAGTGACCTTTTGGTCGATTTTATAACTTGGCAGTTGGAACCTGGACGCCCTGTGATTGGTAAGAGCCATTTTACGGCACTTGCTGTGGGTTTTGATGCCTTTGTTTCACCACTTACTGTGGCTCTCATGTTTTGGGTGACTAGTTAATTTGTGTTGTTTGAATTGATATATAAATTTAAATTTATATAGGCAGGTAATGAGGAGAATTTTCTTCAATTTAATTTTGATTTGAACAGCACCTTAAGTGCTATTTTGATTATAATACTGCATATTCTGCACTATTTTTGGCATGCCTGTTTTTAGTGCACTTCGTAGGATGTGTTGCTTTTGTAATGGTACCAATTTGAGACTTGAAGAATCGCAACCGGCACACCCAGAGGGGACGCCCAATAGAGATATGTAGGTTAAACATGGTCTTTCTTCTATAATGTACAACACATTAAGGAATAAATACACTTGTGCGGATCCTGAGTTACGTTGGCCTATGCATGGGTCATTTGATTTGCGAAAGATTGAGTATGTGGAACAATGTAGGTGTAAGCGAAGGTCTAGGCAAGATATGTTTGACTGTGTACGAATGTGGGAGAAAGAAGTGCGTGGATGAGTGAAGCGTGAGCAAGCCTTGCTTGAGAAAGAGCAGCGGAAGAATATATATGTGAAAGCATTGGAAATGAGAAAGAAAGAAATAAACAATTTAAAGGAGATAGAAGAGAAAGAACGTAAATTACAGGTAACTGGCCAATACACTGTTCGGCAACCTCTCTATCCTATCCTTAATAAACCGCACAATGAATTTTTGTTACTAGATTGTTCCTTCTGCCCCTCATTAGTTAGCTGAGGTCTCCGGTACGGAGCAACAGAAGATACGAGCCATTCACTCTATGTTGCCTGCTGACCGTGCATCTGAGCTTAGATCTACTGCTCGTAAAACAATTTGTAGTGTTGTCTCTGCTTCTGAACTCTTAGACAGCATGAGAGGGTGGACGGAAAAGGAGCAGCTATATTTTACTGAGGCATTTGGCACAGAAGTTATTGAACTATTTCGGAAATATTCTGATGACTTAGAGCCTGATGATGTAGCAGCTCATCATAAGCGAATGCTTTTGTTTTCTCCCAGGTGGCTGATGCAATAAGGCGTTTGGTGAAATTATGTGTTGCCGCAGTCCATTTGCAAGAGGAGAAAAGGGCCATGGACGCAGTTGATTGGACATCTCAGACCGGCGGGGTGCAAGCTTCCATCTTCGGAACAGATAAGACTATGATAGTTCACGCGAAACCAATGCGGGAGGCCGCGCCTTTGAATGTTCCTCCCAAAGGATCGGGTACAAGTGATGATAAAACTTCTGTTGATGCTAAGGGTTATTTTATTTATAATTGGATGTATACTCCTTGGAATAGGGCAGATGTAATGGCACTTAAAACAGCATTACCTGACCCGCCGAAAAATCCAGCCGCCTTTTATGAGGAAGTTGAGGGAGCAATTCGTTCTTGTACTATGACTTTGGCTGACACTGATTTATTTTTCGGATTGATATTACTGCCAGATATGTGGAGAACTGTTCGTAAAGTTGATGATTGTGTAGTTTTTGGAGCGTCATGGAAAGAATTAGAACAGATGGAAGGGGATAGGGAACCTGTGAAAAAGCTGTATCAGTTGATTCTAGATCTTCCTGCAGCCATATTATTTAAGTTAAAAACGATTATTCCCCCTAAAAAGATAGATGGGACTGTTTTAGCGTCTTGTAAGCAAAAGGCAAATGAATTGGTCTCTGATTTCTTTACGCGCTTTGAAGAAGCATTTCATGATTTTAGCGGCCAGTTATTGTCAGATGATACGGGCAGACATTTGTTTGTTGATAAATATGTCACTAATCTGTTACCAGGAATAGCTAGTCGTCTAAAAGCTAGTGAAAGTTCATGGACTACCTCTACTCCGGTGTCTCTTTTGACTATGGCTCAGTATTATGAACGTCAGGAATTAGAAGCAAAAGGTACTGAGGATAAAAAGATTAAAGAACTAAAGACGAAGGTTATGTTGGCTCAAGCTTATGGTCTGCCTTTTAGAGGTAGTGATAGAGGTGGACGTGGATCTTATGGTTCTTTTTACACTCGTTCGAATTTGTCTCTTGATCAGTGTGCGTATTGTAAGAAATTTGGGCATTGGGCTGCTGATTGTCCAGCACTACATGTTCAGCAGTGTTCACGTGGTCGGGGACAAATGAGAAATCGCTCAGGATATTCAGGGCCTAGAAGAAGCACGAATGATCATGCTAGGTTTGATGGTAATGTACGAAGGCAGGATGAGTTTAACACTTTTGATAGATGGAACCAATACCAGATGTCTAACTATGTGCAGCCTGATTTCCAAGATTCTGCTTATGCATAGGATTGCCTACGATGGGGTAAGGAATCAGTTGATGTTCCAGTAGATCAGAGAGGTTCCTATGTTACAGCACATGTTTTGGGTTCTACTGATCAGTTTCTGGTTGATACAGGAGCTACTCGTAGCACTTTGTCTAAACAATTGGTTCCAAGGGCTCCCCTGTCTGGCTTAACCATTACATCGATAGGTTTCGATGGAACACCTTCCCCTAGCCCATTGTCACAACCACTTGCATTCCATGTTGATACATTTACTGCTCCATGTCCGTTTTTGCTTTCTCCAAATACACCAGACAATATTGTGGGTCTTGATATGCTCGAGTATTTCAGGGCTACAATAAGATGCTCTCCTGAAAGGGTGTGTGTTAATTTGAATGATAATCATCCTGTGATGGAAAGAGTTTGTCTTGTTAAAGAGGATATTGCATTAGCTTCACTCCCTAGTACTTTGCGGGCTACTTCAGATACTGATGTGGGACAAATTATTATTCCACCGGTACATATTAGTGTCAAGGAGGGAGCTGTATTGCCATGTTTGCCTCAATACAAAATTTCACAGTAGGGCGAAGAAGCACTAACACGAATTGTGCATGATCTTATTGCAGTTGGAGTTGTTGAGGAAGTCCCGTATAATGTTTGTAACAGCCCGATTCTTCCTATTCTGAAAAAGGATACTGATACTCGGATTTACCGATTCATTATTGATTTACGAGAATTGAATAAGATTGTGGTACCACAATATCCTGTGGTATCTGACATCACAACACTTCTTACATTGGGTCCCCCAACAGCAACTACGTTCTATGTGATAGACTTGAAGAATGCTTTCTTTTCGATCCCTATTCATCCTGACAGCCGATATTTGTTTGGTTTTACTTTGAATAAATGATCATATAGATTTTGAAGAGTTCCTCAAGGATATACTGAGAGTCCTAGTATTTATAGTCAAGCGTTAAAACAAAAACTTTATTCTTTTGTTTTGCCTGAAGGTGTGGCTCTCATACAACATGTTGATGATATTTTGTTGGCAGCTGATACCCCTGAGCAATGTGAAAAGTGCACTTTGTCCTTACTTTCTTTTCTTGCTTCATACCATCATAAAGTATCAAGAAAGAAATTGCAATATTGTAGACCAAAGGTAACCTATTTAGGTCACCTTTTGTCTAAGGAGGGCCGTGCACTTACATCAGATCGTATTCAAGCAATATTAGACACACCAGTACCCTCTAATCAGAAAGATGTTCGTGCATTCCTTGGTCTTACTTCTTTTTGTAGGCAATGGATATTATGATTTTCACACACTATCAAACCTTTGCTAGCACTTGAGACTAAAGATACTCCAATGCCCCTCCCATGGACAGATGAATGTGAGACTGCTTTCCGGCAGCTACGACAAGCCCTTTGTTCAGCACCAGTGTTAGGTACTCCAGATTACACGAAGCCTTTTGCACTTTACGTACATAAGAAAGATGGATGTGCATTGTCAGTTTTAGTACAGACACATGGCGATAAGCAGCGTCCCTGTGCATATTTTTCAGCAGTACTTGATCCTGTCGCTCGAGCGTTGCCTGGGTGTTTTCGTTCAGTTGCGGCAACTGCTGTGTCAATATGTCAGAGTGAAGGGATAGTTTTGTCACATAAGCTGTTGGTGTTAGTACCCCATGTGGTTGATGCTCTTTTAAATCAAACAAAGACGCAACATTTAACTAGCGCTCGCCTGACAGGATATGAATTGACATTGCTGGCTCCTCACATTACACTGAAGAGATATGCAACACTAAATCCAGCCACTTTGTTGCCATATCCGGTGACTCAGCCTCAGTCACAAGAAACACATGATTGTATATTCCTTACCGAAGAACAGACAAAGGGTCGTATTGATTTGCAAGATCCGCACCTTCCAGATGTAGACAGGGAATTGTGGGTTGATGGGTCTTGTTTGAAGTTGCCAGATTGTACGACCTCAGCTGCATATGCAATCACCACAATACACACGGTAGTGGAGACAGCTCGTATACCACAGAAGTCAGCTCAAGGAGCTGAACTAATAGCTTTGACACGAGCATGTGAGCTTAGTGCTGACTTATGTGTGAATAGTTATACAGACAGCCGCTATGCTTTTGGAGTGGCTCATGATTTCCTTTTGCTTTGGAAGGAGAGAGGCTTTCTCACATCCCACGGGATGCAGATAATGCACGGAGAATTAGTGCATAACCTCTTGACTGTATTGACATATCCAAAGAAAATAGCTGTTGTGAAATGTAGTGCTCACAAGAGAGTGACTGATAAGATAGGGCAAGGTAATGCCCTTGCAGACCGCATAGCACATGAGACTGCGATGCAGCAAAGTACTACTTCTATGTATGTAGTGTAGTCACAAGCTGAATGTTGGCATAATGCTAGACGAGACGTATTAGATATACAGAAATCTGCTTCTGTGAAAGAACGTGAGCAATGGCCAGAAGAAGGAGAATTGGATGATCAGGGCTGTTGGCGGAATAAGCAGATGGATAAATGGAAATTGCCTATAGCTTTTGTACAATCTATGGTTCAGATGGCACATGGGCTGGCACATGTTGGAGCTTCAACAATAACGAAGTTGCTTACGCAAGTTTGGGAGCATCCAGAAATTTCCTGTACAGCTAAGAGAGTAGTACAGTCTTGTTTGATCTGTTTATAATACTATCCTGGAAAAGGGACCTGAACTCCTGCGGGAGGGTTTGCTACACCAACTGCACCGTTCGAAGTTCTACAAATGGAATATATTCAGCTTGAACACTGCAACAATTTAAAGTATGTATTGGTGGTGGTATGTGCCTTCAGTAAATGGATAGAGGCATACCCCACAAAGGATAATACTGCCATTACCACAGCGAAGGTGCTTTTGAAAGAATTTTTCCCTAGGTTTGGTGATTGCAGACTTTTATGGAATGATAACGGACCTCATTTTGTTGGGGAAGTTATTAAGTATGTCCTGAAAGGATTAGGGATCAAACAGAAGTTCCATGCGGTTTTCCACCCACAATCAGCAGGGTTGGTGGAAAGGTATAATGCTACTTTGAAGCTGAAGTTAGCGAAGATACAGGCTTCCACATCTTTAACTTGGCCGGATGCATTACCGTTGGCATTATTGTCTATTAGGTCAGTGCCACACTCTTGAACAGGCCTTACCCCCTATGAAATAGTATTTGGAAGGCCAATGAACATTTGGGGAGTTCCTAAGCCAAATTCTGTATATGATGTACCTTGTGTCCTGATGAATGATTATTTGGCACAGTTAACCGACAATTTGGTTTCTATTCATCAACAGGTTCGAGAAGCACTTCCTGACAGATCTACAGGAGAAGGCCATGAACTCCGACCTGGAGACCAGGTGATGATTAAGTCCTTTGAAAAATCAAGCAGCTTGGAACCAAGGTGGCGAGGCCCAGGGCAGGTGCTCCTTGCGACAAGGACAGCAGTTTGAGTGACGAACCGAAAGAATTGGGTCCATAGTACTCACTGCAAGAGAGTGCTACCTACCTTGGTGGAACCTGCTGTGCTGACCGATCATCGAGAGATTTTGACTACGGAGAAAGGCCGTGCTATATCACCTGACGAATCTGCAGAGTTCTTCCCGGACCATACGAATTCTGGAGTGTCGCGATATAATTTGAGACCGAGGAAAGAATCTGTAGTGCTGAAAAAAACTGATTGAGATACCGCCCTGGGTTAGTGAAACGGAGAGCCAATGTGGCAAGGGGGGGGATCATCCATGCATTAGAGTAGTGACACCCGTCTTGGCCTGTGGTGAAGAAATCAGCAGCTGCCCAGGGATAAGAGCTCCAACGATTGTTTTTAATTAATTTCCGGAAGGGTTGATTATCACTGTTGCTAAAATGAATAACAAAGTGATCATTAGTACTATGGGGTTTGTTGTTGTTTTGGTGGTTATAGTAATAATCACCTGGATTGTTGAAAAGATGGCTCCTGCTCGTGAGTTTTTTGTTGCCACTACTCCAGTACCAGAGGATCACTATTACTTTACACTTTCCTATCAGGAGCAGAAGCACCATCAATCGTACTTCAATAATACTTTCATTCAGATGTTGCATCATACTCATAATGCTACAAATACTACTAGCTGTTGGGTATGTGGAATGATACCAGGGCATCAAAAGAAAGGAGGAACACCTTTCATTCTTCTTCCTTTTTCACACAATGGTTCTTGTCAAGCTTGGTATACGCTTTTGTTTGCATCTGGAAAACGTACAGAGGGCGGACTTCTTTTTTGGCTTAATAAAGTATGCTACCAAGACAAAGATGGGTATCCCCAAGCCAAAGGAGCTAAATGAGAATGGGAAGAGTTTCAACCGGACAATGTTTCAATACCATGGGGGTCATTCCGACAGACCGTACCGCGGTCAAATGACCGCGGTGGTCATTCTGACTTTCCCGCTGGGCCGGCGGGCGACAGCTAGAAGGCCGCCCTGCCCGCCCAGCGAGAAAGCCTCTTCAACAATGAAGCCAGCCCCGAATGGAGCCGGCGGAGTTGAAGGGGGCGACGGGTGCAGTGGCACCCGTCGCGATTTTCAGTGTCTGCTAGGCAGACACTGAAAATCATTATGGGGCCCTGTTAGGGGGCCCCTGCACTGCCCTTGCCTGTGGCATGGGCAGTGCAGGGGCCCCACGACACCCGTTGCCGCCATCCTGTTCCTGGCGGTTTTTACCGCCAGGACCAGGATGGCGGGAAGGCGGTCGGAATCCCCATGGCGGTGCTGCGAGCAGCGCCGCCATGGAGGATTCTTTGGGGCAGGGGTAAACCGGCGGGAAACCGCTGGTTGCCCTTTTCTGACCGCGGCTTTACTGCCGCGGTCAGAATTGCCCATGAAGCACCGCCAGCCTGTTGGCGGTGCTTCCGCGGCACTCTGCCGCCAGGGTCAGAATGACCGCCCATATGTCTTCACAAATATAAGAGACTCTGACAAGAAAGAACAATTTGTGATTTCTGTTACAAAAACGAAAGCAGATTTATGTATACGTAGCATTAGGCAAATTCCAGTGGGGACAAGCAATTGTACCTTGATTTTAACTATTGAGGGTGTAAATAATAGTAGTTTTACAGCTTCATATAATACATAATTTGTTTGTGGTAACTATGGATATTACCAACTACCTGTTGGGTGGTCAGGTGTGTATTATGTATCTTTTCTATTACCCCCTGTGTCTTTGGCCCCTGCATCATATCACCGAGATTTTAAACTGTTCAATGACATCATTAAAAATAGATATAAAAGGACAATAAGTACAAATGAGGTAGACCAAATGGACACTAGCCTGCAACAATATGTTGATTTTAATTTAGGGTTGTTCTCCTTTGTGGGTGCTGTATTAAACAGTAGGAAAGTGAGACGATTGACTAGGGTTGTGGAAGCTGTTACCAATCAGGCAGCTCTGGCACTTGGGAATATTACAGAGGAGCTCCAAATTGCCAGGATTGTTGCGCTCCAAAATCGTATGGTACTAGATGTAATATTAGCTGATCGAGGTGGTGCATGTCGCATCATCTGTAGTAGTTGCTGCGTTTTCATTCCAGACCACTCACCTTCAGTATATGATGCAATATCTAAATTGCAAAAGATTGCTGCAGAAATTCAAACAGAGACTGGTACTTGGACTTTTTCTGGATGGTTTTGGGCTCTTGTTTCCGCTTCAGGCTGGAAACTACTGACTATCCTGTGTGTAATGATTGCAAAATTTTTCACATGCTGTATCTGTATTCAGTGTGGTCCAAACTTCTGCTCCATGTGTATTACTGCTTGTATGCCTACCAAAAGAAATATTATAGAAATGAAAGCACAACACATGTTAAGATTGTGTATTTGACAATGCCACTTTTAGAAAGAGAGCATTTTTTGCTTATTCCATTTCTGTGACTCTGCCTGTATGTGGATTCCCTGTCTGGGACAGTTTGACAGTTGGACTGGTTGCACCTCACACTAGACAGTGACACAAAGGGATCTGGGGTGTAGCCTGCATATCCTGATGAGCCATCTGTGCTAGGAGGGAGGGGAGGAGTGGTCACTCACAGCTGAAGGAGCTGTGCCCGCCCTCACACAATGCAGTCTCCAACCCCCTGGTGAGTGTCTGGGGCCTGGCCTGGGCAAGGCAGAATTTCACATTCAAAAGAAACTTTGTTTTAAAGTAGGCCTACTTCAAAGGAGAAATTGGGTATAAGAAGGGCACCCAAAACCACAGACTTTAGAACACTTCTGAAAACAAGAGGAACATCTGCCTGGAGAAGAGCTGAGGATCTGAGGAAGAAGCTGCCCTGCCTGTGACTGCTTTGTGGAGTTATCCTGCAGTTGCTGCTTCTGCCAGAGTAAGAAGGCAAAGACTGAACTTTGTGTACCTTCCATCTTGAGAAGACATCTCCAAGGGCTTGATTTAGAGGTTGCCTCCTGTTGTTTGAAGTCTCAGGGATAGCAAAGACTTCTCTCTGCCAGCACCTGGAGTCTCTGGAGAGACTCATACGCTGCCCTGTGGTGCACAACCTGTTCCTGGGACCCAGAAAGGAGAAGCTGGCAGCCTAAGAGGAGGAAATCCACGCACGGAGCGCCATGCGAGGAAAAGATTGATGGGTGTAGCACCCCTCTCACAAAGGAAATCCTTTGTTTTGCCTTCCTGGGCTTGAGCTGCTCAAGTAACGTGTGGGCAGAAACCAGTCTGTGACGTGGCAGCAGCTGGGGCTGCCTGGAAAACCCCAGAAGGCTGATATGGCAGTACTGGGGGTCCACTGTGGAGCCCCCAGAGTGCATGGGATCGTACAACCAATACTAGAACCAGTATTGGGGTACAATTCTCAGTTGTTAGACACCTTACATGGCCATATTTCGGGTTACCATTGTGCAACTGGACATAGGTATTGACCTGTGTCCAGTGCACGCGTAAAATTGCGGCCCCACACTCACAAAGTTGCAGAAAATGGTCCTGGATGACATGGAGGCATCTCTGCTAGTGCAGGGGTGCCCTCACACAGAGGTACTTTTGACCCAGCCTTCAGACTGTAAGGTGACATGTATGTGACTTATAAGTGACCTGGTGCAGTGTAAATGGCATGCACCATTTCACACAGGCCGCAGTGGCAGTCTGGTAGAAGCTTTTGCATGGGCTCCCTATGAGTGGCAAAAGTAATGCTGCAGCCCACAGGGATACCCTGGAACCACAATGCCCTGGGTACCTAAGTACCATATACTAGGTACGTATAAGGGGTGACCAGTATGCCAATTTGGGATGAAATACAGGGTTACAAGTATGTAGTGATCAATTTGAGAAAAGAGAGACCATAAGAATTAGGGTCCTGGTCAGCAGGACTCTAATGACACAGTCAAGCATACTTTCAAAAACAGTGAAACATACTGACAAGCAGGCCAAAGCAATAATCACTGTGGTCCTGGCTAGCAGGATCCCAGTGACACATTCAAAACACACTGACATCAGGCAGAAATTGAGGGTAACATGCCAAAAAGAGGATACGTTCCTACACAATACATAAATCTTTCCTACTGGGCTTCATTTTGATGATATCTGTATAGATTGTTACAACTGTTCATTTGAAATGATGTCTCACTATGAATCAAGTCAGTGGTATGAATTCTCTTCGAGATGGGGAATGCAGGCCAGTCATCCCTAGAGGATTAGTCTGAAATATAAACAAATCGCAATGGGTGATTCGGGTCATTCTTTCTTTAAATGGTTGTAGAGTCATAAATTCCCTATATTTACCAGACCCTCATTTTAGAGAATTATTTTCAAACCCTTTCCTGCCAGTGAAAGGAAGAGGATATGGCGTAACGGCCTGAGCTGCCAGCTTCGCAGCTGGGGGAACCAACTTAGAGTCTTGCTCACCATCCTGTGATTCTGAGCAAATCACTTCGGCCCTCATTACAACATTGGCGGTAAATCTCGCTTACCGCAATGCAGAAGACCGCCAACACACTGCTGCAGCGGCAGAATTCCGCTACAGCTATTACGACCCACAGCTCGGAATCAGCCAAAATCTAGACATCCACACAAGTATGCCACACCAAAGGTCAGTGATAAACTGGTGATAACAAAACCTCCAACATCACGCCAACAGGAATACGCCCACACTATCACGACCCACGAATCCACGTAGCGGTCTTTCAACCGCGGTATTCCATTGGCGATACACACCGCCGTGCTCAAAATACACACACATTTACAAAACACAACCACATTGGGCAAATCGAAATACACACACCTGATACATATACACACACCACTCCCACACACCCAATCCAATATAAAACACACATCCATATCACCCACAAACCCCTACAACACCATCACTCACACAACATCCACGCACCTCACACAACATACACAAACACATCTCCTCACACATCACAACACACACCACCTCACACATCACCCACACCACCCCATGGCACCGCAAAGACACCCCGGGTTCTTTGAGGACGAGCTCACGGTCATGGTGGAGGAAATCATCCGGGTAGAGCCTCAACTATTCGGATCACAGGTGCAGGACACCTCCATAGCTAGGAAGATGGAGCTATGGTGCAGAATCTTGGACAGGGTCAACGCAGTGAGACAGCATCCAAGAACTGGGGATGACATCAGGAAGAGGTGGAACAACCTATGGGGGAAGGTGCGATCGTGGTCTCAAGACACCATATTGCAGTTCAGAGGACTGGCGGCGGGCCTCCACCTCCTCCCCCACAACTAATAACATGGGAGGAGCAGGTCTTGGCTATACTGCATCCTGAGGGCCTCGCAGGAGTAGCTGGAGGAATGGACTCTGGTAAGTCAAATCTTAACTATGACATCCCCCACCCTACCTGCATGCTATAACATACCGCCACCCTCACCCTCACACCATCACTCTAACACCTCACATATGTCCCACTATCACAAACCACCCATCCCAACACCAAGGCCTGCATGCAACACCAAAGCATGGACACCCATCACCAAAGCATGTCCACTACAGATACCCACACATATCACCAAACCAAATATCACACAAGGTCCTAGACAAGAATGTTAGCACTGGGGTACAGGTTCATCCACCCATTGCATACGATGGCACACACAGATGCAATAATCATGTCTTTACGCCCCTGCAGGACCCCTACCCAACGTCACCGGACAGGAGGTTCCAGACATGTCCACCCCCCCACAGAAGAGGCCCACAGTGATGACAGCAGCTCTGTCCAACTGGATCGAGATGACAGCCCGGCCCATCTGGGACCTCGGGACAGTCGGTTCCCCACACACTGGCAGATGCCACCACAGAACCTCCCCCCTCAGGAAACACCAGCACAGCACCCACCCAGCGGGCCCATACCTCTGACCCCAGGACATGTCAAGCAGCAGTGTGTCCACCACTACAGGGAAACCAGGCAAACCCACAAACCCAAGAACATCAGGGACGTGGGGGCAGTGGCAGTGGGCACACGGTTCAGGGGACAGAGGCACAGGACAACAGGGGAAGTGGGAGGACTGCTGTGCGACAGGGGGAGGACAGGCCCAGGGAACCCACTCTCCACTATGCCCTCTCCAATATCAATGGAGCGTACCATCATTCCCAGGAGACGATGGCAACAGTACTGGGCAAGTTTCAGGAGAACCAGCGGCTGCAGGAGGAACAGTATTTGGGGATCAGGAAGGAGCTCAAGTCCATCAACACCACCCTGGTCACCATTGTAGGGGTGCTGAAGGACCTTGTGAACACCAGGAAGGATACTGTGGCACAACAAGGGGCCCCTGACACTAGCCTTGATGATGACCTGCCCACCACCTCCGCCGGTGCTAGTGGACAGGAGGCACCACCACAGGACCACGACACCAGCACCCCACCCCCTGCAGATGGAGAATCACCCCGCAAACGGTCCCTGAGATCCAGGCACAAGACAGAGAACAATGCCAAGACCCCAGCCGAGAAATGAGACCACCCTGAATGTTATCCTTCTGTCCCACTTCATCACCCTGTCCATAGTTAAACTGCCCTAGCTCCACTTCCAATGCCCCTTTGGACAATGCACCTGTAAGACAAAAGCCTGGATTCTGCCATGGACATTCCTCCACCATCACCCATGACCATTTTACAACCCCCTCCACTAATTTGCACTCAAATAAACACCCTTGAATCACAAAACAATCTGGAGTCAGTCTGTGCTTTCACAAATGTGTATTTGCAATAACTGAGGAAAATAGCAATGTCCATTGTATTGTCAACATACCTATGTCACACAGCTCTAGTCCTTGAGGTAACATAGCAGAGGTCACACAGTGGGACCCACATCTGTGAAATTGAAAGGCAAAGTGACAGGTCAGGGTCCATACACTGGGTGAAAGTGACAGACATATGTTAGGTCTAACAATTGTATGAGATGTAGGAGGCAGTGATGTCTTCTTACCTGTGTCTCACTGCAAGTATTACTGGATCACGTTATTTCTGTTGTCGATATCCTCTTCTTCTGCCTCCTCTTCTTCACTGTCCACAGGCTCCACAGCTGCCACAAGACCTCCTTCTGGACCATCCTCCACCAGAAAAGGCACCTGTCGTCGCAAAGCCAAGTTGTGCAACATACAGCAGGCCACAATGATCTGGCACACCTTCTTTGGTGAGTAGTACAGAGAACCACCTGTCATATAGAGGCACCGGAACCTGTCCTTCAGGAGGCCAAATGCTCTTTCTATAATCCTCCTAGTTCGCCATTGTGCCTCATTGTAGCGTTCCTCTGCCCTTGTCCTGGGATTTCTCACTGGGGTCAGTAGCCATGACAGGTTGAGGTACCCAGAGTCACCTGCAAATGTAAAGGGACAGCTGTTAGTCACACACTAACTCGTAGGGACAACCCCAGACCCAGACAAATATTCACAGGGTATAGGGTCCTTGTCCTCACCTATTCGCCACACAGGGTGCCTCTGGAGTTGCCCCATCACATAAGGGATAGTGCTATTCCTCAGAATATAAGCATCATGCACTGAGCCAGGAAACTTGGTGTTCACATGGGAGATGTACTGGTCGGCCAAACACACCATCTGCAGATTAATTGAATGGTAGGTCTTCCGGTTTCTGTACACCTGTTCACTCCTGTGGGGGTACCAAGGCCTCATGTGACCCATCAATGGCACCTATGATGTTGGGGATATGTCCCAGGGCATAGAAGTCACCTTTCACTGTAGGCAAATCCTCCACCTGAGGGAAAACGATGTAGCTGCGCATGTGTTTCAGCAGGGCAGACAACACTCTGGACAACATGTTTGAGAACATAGGCTGGGACATCCCTGATGCAATGGCCACTTGAAAAGACCCACTTGCCAGGAAATCGAGTGCTGACAGGACCTGCACCAGAGGGGGGATTCCTGTGGGATGGTGGATAGCTGAAATCAGGTCTGGCTCCAACTGGGCACACAGTTCCTGGATTGTGGCACGATCAAGTCTGTAGGTGACTATTACATGTCTCTCTTCCATTGTCAACAGGTCCACCAGCGGTCTGTACACTGGAGGATGCCGCCGTCTCCTCACGTGCCCCAGCAGACGTACCCTATGGACGAGAACAGCGAGCACAGAGTCAGCCAACACTGAGGTAGTAAAAAAAGAATTTATTGCACACATTTGTCAATCCGCTATGTGCCTGTCTCTGTGTGTATGCAAGGCCTAAATATGTGTGACGCATTTAAAAATAATGCCATGTGTCCCCCTGAAATGGCGGCTGCCTTACCTGTAATGTGAGACAAGGGGATATGAGGTAACTGCGCTGGCGTTGTACACCGTAGCAGTAGGCGGTCGAAGACCATGGCGCAATCCTGCATTGGTTAACATTGGGCCCTATGGGTCCCAGGAGCCAATGACGATGTACGCTGGCGGTGACAGTACGCACCGCCGCGGACATGACTGCCATTCTCTGTCTGTTCACTCACTTGATACCTGACCTTTGACAGGAGATGACCTACACTGCAAGTGCCGCTGTGACCTGTGTCTGGAAGAGACAATGGCTCATGTGTCTGGGGAAAGGGTCCCTGCCTTCACTTAGGAGGAGTTGGAGAAGTTGGTGGATGGGGTCCTCCCCCAGTACACGCTACTCTACAGTCCTCCAGACAAACAGGTGAGTACACTGTGAGCATGCTCTATGGGCAATGCCTGTTTGGAGTGGTGTGAATGGAAGATACAGGGCAGGGGACTGAGGCCTGCATGAGCGGACAGTGAGTGTATGTGCGTCAGGGCAAGGGTGGGAACGTGGGCCAATGACTGTGACGGGCCGGATGGTAAAAGTGTTTCCTTTTCCCCTGTACTATTCCTCTAGATCAGTGCCCACCAGAAGAAGGATATTTGGTGTGCCATCGCCAAGGACGTCCGGACCCTGGGGGTCCACCACAGATGGAGCACCCACTGCTGTAAAAGATGGGAGGACATTCGCCGCTGGAGCAAGAAGAAGGCGGAGGCCCAGCTGGGGATGGCCTCCCAACGTGGTAGGGGTGCCCGTCGCACCATGACCCCCCTGATATTCCGGATCCTGGTGGTGGCATATCCGGAGTTGGATTGGCACTTGAGGGCATCACAGCAGCCACAAGGGGGTGAGTACCGTCACATCCATCGGACTCTGCGAGCATTAGGAGGTGTCTGGTTGGGGGTGGTGGGCAGTGGGTTACCCTAGGCCAGGGCGAGCTTTGTAGGCAAGGACCCTTTGTGAGGCAGGCTATGTGGCACCCCAACCCCACCAGTGGTAAGAGCCATCTACACTTAGTTAGGCTCCTGTGACTTCCAAGTGTGCAGCAATCAGACATAGGCCTTGTACCCCATGTCCCTGTGATTAATTAGGGAACTCTAAGTGCATGGCGTAGTGCAGAGGGCTGCTGTGACCGTAGTGTCCGCCAACGGTAGCGGTATTGCTTGCACTGAACATGTCTTTCTTCTCCCCCCCCCTTTTGTGGTCTCCCTGTTCTTGTGTGCATTAGCATCATCAGGTGGAGGAGCAGTGCCACCGGAGCAGGAGGGAGCTGCATCCCACATGGCTCTGGTGGGTAAGACAACAGAGTCTGAAGTCACCAGTGGGACGGAGGGTACGGGGAGCTCCACGACGGGGACAGGAGCAGAGACCAGCGACACCGACTCCTCCTCTGATGGGAGATCCCTCTGTGCCCACCACATCCACAGGTACAGACGCCACCCCCCTACCAGCACCAGCCTCCCAGGAGCCCCTCAGCGTGTGACCCATGGTCGCTCACCCAGGAGGGTGGGCATCTCCTTCGCCCCAGGCACCTCAGGCCCTGCCCCAGTCAGCCCTGCTGCCCTCAGTGAGGAGGCCATTGACCTCCTGAGATCCCTCACTGTTGGGCAGTCTACCATTCTGAATGCCATCCAGGGTGTAGAGAGGCAGTTGCAACAAACAAATGCATACCTGGAGGGCATTCATTCTGGCCAGGCAGCCCAACAGCGAGCATTTCAGGCTCTGGCCTCTGCACTGATGGCAGCCATTGTCCCTGTGTCCAGCCTCCCCCTCCAACTTCCTCCATCCAGACCCAATCCCCTGTACATCAGCCTATCCCAAGCACACCATCAGACCAGCATGCACACACCTCAACACACAAGGGTGGCTCAGGCAAACATAAGCACCACACATCCCACAGGCACTCACACAACCATCATACCCATGCACACATACCAACATCCACTGCCTCCAATGTGTCCCCCTCCTCCACGTCTCCCTCCTCCCTCCCTGTCATGTCTCCACTCACACCTCCATGCACTACATCCTCAGCCACTACCTCCATCACCAGCACACCCATCACCACACACCACTCACGTGCACTCACCACCCCACTACCATTCACACATCCCCTGTGTCCTCTCCCAGTGTCTGTGAGCCCTCCTCCCAAAGTACACAAACACAGTCAAACACCCACGCAACAGCCATCCACCTCACAACAGCCTACAGCCCATGCACCTTCACCCAATGTCACCAAACGAACACCTCCTACAAGCACTACCTCTTCCTCCACTCCCAAACCCCCTCCATCTACCCGTCCCAGTGTGTCTAAAAAGCTTTTCCTATCAAATGTTGACCTCTTCCCTACACCTCCCCCCTGTCCGTCCCCTAGGGCCCGCCTTTCCAGGTCCCAACCCAGCACCTCAGCCACCACATCACCGGGCACAGTGGTGCCAGCAATAGCGGGCTTTTGGAGTGCGCCAAGCAACAGGGCTGCCAGTGTCCCAATGAGCGAGGGAAAGGACATTTTTCCACCTCCAAAACTGAAAAAGTTGCCCACATCCCGGAGGGAGAAGGCGAAAACACCTTCCACCAAGGGCTCAGGCAAGACAAAAGTTGAAAGTGGCAAGACAGATGTGCCACCATCCAAGGTGGGGAAGGGCCTGAAAATCAAAGGCAGGTCCACATCGACACCAACCTGTGCGGTGGACAAGACCGCCACCGGCACCGCCACCTGCACCGCCGCCACAGACACCGTCTCCAGCACCCCAGACACTGAGCTCTTCACCAGCACCGCAGACACTCAGCCCTTCACCAGCACCGCAGTCAGTGAGCCTGCCACCAGCACTGCCGCTACTGACACCGCCGCCAGCACCACAGTCAGTGAGGCTGCCACCAGCACCGTAATCAGGGAGGCCTCCACCAGCAGCGCAGTCAGTGAGGCCCTCACCAGCACCGCCGCCACAAAGACCGCTGCCAGCACTGATGCCACAAAGCCCGTCGCAAGCACCGCCGCTACTGACCCTGCCGCCAGCACCCCCAGCGGCCCCGCAACATCCTGAGCCAGTGGCACCACCGCAGACATGGCTGCCATCCCCAGTGGTCAGTCGTACGAGGCTGGTGGTCAGTTCCAGGAGCCTGGGCAGCTTGCATGTTGCACCACCGTCAGTGGAGAGACACATCCACTACCTCAGTCCTTGGCAGGATGAAGCACACTGGGCACAAAGCCCCCTCCAGATCCAGTGGAGAGATACATCCACTACCTTAGTCCTTTGCAGGATGAAGCACTCTGGGCACAAAGCCCCCTCCAGAACCAGTGGAGTATCACATCCACTACCTCAGTCCTTGGCAGGATGAAGCACTCTGGGCACCCTCCAGAACCAGTGGAGACTGTTATCCACTTGAGAGACTGTGGCTTTGCACACCCCAGGATAAAGCAGTGGGCAACCCACCCACTGAAAAGACTTGAGAGACTGTGCCTGTGCACTTCCCAGGATAAAGCAGTGGGCAAGCCACCCACTGAAAAGACTTGAGAGACTGTGGCTTTGCACTCCCCAGGATAAAGCAGTGGGCAACCCACCCACTGGAGAGACTTGAGAGACTGTGGCTTTGCACTCCCCAGGATAAAGCAGTGGGCAACCCACCTACTGAAAAGACTTGAGAGACTGTGGCTTTGCACTCCCCAGGATACATCAATGGGCATGGAGCCCCCTCGTGGAGCTGGCATTGTGCACTCATCCGGCTGAGGTGCCCCCCTTCCCTTCCCCCCAAGGTGCCTGTTTCATTTCGATCTGATGCCCCAGCAGTGTTCTCTCCGTTTCAAGTCTGGTATCCAGTGTGGGCCTCGCCCATGCATTTTGGGCCCAGTGTTCCACGGACTATGAATGGTGCACTACCCAGACTTGAATAGTTGGTGTACATAATTGTTTATACTGTATTTAAAGTTTTGAATAATGGATTTTTATTGATTACACTGGTTACCATCATTTCCTTTTGTCATTGCGTTCTTCCAGTGGGGGTTGGGGGGTGTAAATGTAATGTTGCAGAATGTATTTGTGTGTATGTTGTTGTGGGTGAGAGTGAGAGTGGGGGTGTTGCGAGCTGCGTGTGTGTGTCACTCTCTTTTCCCTCCCCCCTCCCCTGTGTTTTAGGTGCAGTACTCACCGTGGTCGTCGCCGCCGTCTTTCGTCCTCCTGGTAGAGGAGCAGGAATACTATTGCAGGGAGTATTTGGAGTTCTGGCTCCATGGCGTCCTGGTTCCTCGTGGGTTGTGTAGAGGTGAGTTTACCCTTCCAAGTCCTGTTTCTGACATGTTTTTGTTCGCGTTGAATCCGCCCCAGAAAAGGTGGCAGATTGGCCGGTCATAATAATGTGGACGGTACATTGTATTCAGCCTGTCTGTTGGCGGTGACCACCGCTGTGTTTGTTTCTACCGCCGTGGCGGTCGGAGTGTTAAAGTGGATGTCTATGTTGGCGGTTTACGCCATGGTCGTGATTCCATTTTTTTTACCGCCGGCCTGTTGGCGGTCTTACCGCCGCTTTAACACCGACCGCCAGGGTTGTAATAAGGGCCATAATCTCCTAGCGCCTTATCAGAGCCTTGAGACCCTCACTGGTGATTTGTCTCTCTTTACACATTCTTGATTTATTTAGTTACATATATATTCTACAGTAGTAATAAATTATTTGGGTTATTTAATTTGATTTCTAAGCTAATTGTGTGAATAATAGAGCATCTATTTCTTCTGGTTTTACCATGTATTTTGCACACATAATTATGACAATAAAATGAGAATTGTGCCTGAACTGCTAAATTAAATTTTTGGGAATCCATCTCACCCATATGTGCCTCAGGAGAAGAGATCTTAAGTTTGATAATGACACCCTGTGCCAGGACTTTCTGAAACAGAAATTAGAGTTTGGGTATGATTAATTTTATATTTTGGATATTTGGCCTGCTATTGTGATTCATAAGGTGATGTACTTCTCAATTTGGTCTCTAGTTTGTAACGGTCTGACAAAAAATATTCCAGCACATGTCTTTGGTGTTGCGAGATACATAAATTCCCGAGCAATTGATAAGAGTATGGAGACTATTCAATAAGGAATCCGTATTCTCCCTGGGTAATGATTTCTATCTGTGGGAAAACTTCATGATTGTGGCAGTTGATCTGCAGGTCAGAGTGTCCCTTGAATCTAATGACCTTGCAGACAATATGCTGTGCTTTCTTCTCTGGGTCTCAAATAAAGATCATTACATCATCTACAATAAGTAAGATCACAAAATAATGATCCAGTCATAATCACCCTATCTGTTTGATGTTCTCTCAGTGCACAAGCCAGTGGCTCCATTACTAGAGCCAAATGGACTACAGAAGTTGGCATTCTTCACGGGTTCCATGTTCCAATAGGAAAGTGTTAGAGATAAATCCGTTGATGCTGAGTCTGGCTTTTGAGTGTGTGCACAGCAATCCAATCAAGTGTAAGAATCTCTTCTTCAGTCAAAACCCCATAGAGTGTTAACTATTAATGGACATTGTTGTAAATCAAACCCTTTTTTGCTTCTAGAAATAAGGTGACTGCCTGAAGTGACAGGTGTATGAGGTGTAGTATCACTTTCAGGGTGTGTATGTTAAAAAGAGTTGAAGTGCCAGTTGCAAACATGGATTGGTACTCAATTTTTCTGAATTCATGAAGGGTGTTATTTAAAAAGATCACTATCGGATGAGTGTGTGACTCAGCATATTCTTGTTCCAGGTGTGTTTACCTAGTTTTGAGTTTTGAAAATGTATTTCCTATGGCTCAAAGTACTTCTGCTTTTTTTGGAAAATAAATCCATCCATTTGTTTTAAATGCTACCTACAATGTGAAAACACTCTCCACAGACTCTACACTCATTCTGAAATATGCTATAACTGCTAAACACATTTCTTTCTCAAATACTTATGCAGCAGGGCTTCTGTACCAAAGCTCTACGTGTGCCAATGAGGTAGGGAAGCGGGTTTGTTCACAATGAGTGTGATTAGTGAATTATCTGACAGCGTTCTAGATAATAAATCTGTTTCTTCTGCCCATGGGGTTAGCTGTAGAAACTAGTAGTCTATTCTCAAGCTGAAGTCATATACTGAAGAGTAAAATGTGCAGTGCTTAACGCTGGCTGGGTGCTGAGTAAAGCATGCACCTGTATATCCATGCCTTACACCTAGAATTTTCATCATCACTTTCTATAAAGGTCTAGGATTTTGTATTGTTCAGTCAAGGTAAGTATATAATATTGTGTTGAGGTCTCCACCCAAATCATAAATGGTGTACGCTTGGAGCTGCAAATTCCATAGATTTCAGCAAAAGAACTCCAGAATGTTTATGTGCTTGATTTAGAGTTTTGTAGATGGAGTTACTCCATCACAAACGTGATAGATATCTCGTCTGTGATCCCACTATATCCTCGTACTGTGGCGGATGGGATATTTGTCACTTTTGTGATGGAGTAACCCATCTGCCAACTTCTAAACCAGGCCCAGTTTTGGAATGTAAATATTGGTTTGGGAGATTTCTGTTTCCTCTTCTTTTTCAATCACTATTTGTAAACACTGATGAATATTTTTAGTAGGTGAAGACTGAAGGGTTTGTGGATTACAGTGGCTGCTCCACTAAAACCTGAATTCTGTGAGGAAAGGTATTTATATCTACACTGGTTGTGGGCAAATCTTACCTGTGTCCCAAAGTCTGAGTATGTTTCTTACAATAATGCAGTATCCACGTAGACTAATATTTGTCACATTTGTTTTTTTTTATTATTTAGGCCTTTCACTTTCCAGCTTAGTATTTGTATTTCAGATTCATTGATGCTCTGCTTCAGAGGTCTTTAGTAGCATGGTTTTGTTCAGCAGCTGTGAGAGTGCTGAACGCATGCTTTCTGCTTGGTCATACTTCTCCTGTAGCTGGATATACTTAATAAACTTTCCGGAAACTAACGTCCTTAATGCTTTCAACTTTCAGCCCCCCTCAGCCATTGCGCCAAACACCAACTAACCCCCTTCCTAACATTAAAACGTTTAGAATAGTCTCCTCTTTTCCATTAAATCATTGTACTGCTGCACATGCATGTGGTGAACCATGATCACACCACCGACCTGGTGCTTCCCTAATGCCCAGGTTGCAAAATCGTCTGGCTTCAAGGTGACCGGGAGAAAATAAGGGATAAAGAAAAGGGAACTTGGAAAGTGTAATTTATTGAATGTTAACATTCGAAGTACAAACCAATCAATCAGGTGCTTAGACAAATAGAAGAATACCAGGATACATCCTACTTGAATACAGTATACCCAAACAAATGAAGAATACCAGGATACATCCTACTTGAATACAGTATACCCAAACAAATGAAGAATACCAGGATACATCCTACTTGAATACAGTATACCCAAACAAATGAAGAATACCAGGATACATCCTAGTTATAAAAAGTAATGAGACATGGTTATAATTGTGCCTATCACCAGATTGCATTTGTTCTCTTTGTCGAAACTGTATGTTACCAATTTGCTGATGTCAGTGGTTCAAGGGAGTTGCTGGGATATTGCAAGGACCTGGACTTTTGGGCTTCTTAATGAAGGATTTTACAAATTCCATTGTCCCTTTGCTGTTTGAAAATAATGTCTATCCCTAGTGTGCTTAGTTTGAAGTTTTGCTGGGCACAACAATTCGCATTTCATTTTAATGACCACAGTTTATCTTAGTCTCCAGGAACAATCCCCTAGCCTTTTGTGTTGAACCAGTACAATCTAGGTACAATGAGATCTCAGAATTCTCAGACTGGATTATTTTTCATTCTAGCGAACTTCAGAATTGTGTCTCTGTAATTCGTAATTCTTGCAATTATCAGAATGCCGACATTAAAAGTAAGGGAGCAATTAGCCAACAATTACATTAGAAAATGATTATTTGCAACTAGCAAGCATATCGTCCGCTCTATCCAGTGTTCCATTTTCCCAGTTGTAAGGGATTCGGCAAACTCTAGTATTATGAGAAGTTATTTATTGTGGTCTTCTTTCAAGGGGTCTTTTGATGAGCACCAGTTTTAGAATTGTCGTCAATTTCCCTATTCACTGTGTTTTATCTGTCCTCGGTGTCTGAAATATGCTACACTTCATTGACTCACACCAATCTTGTCAATTCTGTCTTCCAATATGATCAAGCCAAAGTCTCAATGAATGCTTTTTGTCATCAAGTGTAGCCAAATTGGTTTTCAACTCCTTTAACATCACTTTCAATTTGTTTTCATTCCCTTATTCTGTTATGGCTGAGAATTTACCTGTGAGGAATTTTGGCCTCTCTTTTCGAATTGTAGCTTCTGCTGCTTCTACATATTTTAACGGGAGCTGATAGAGCATATGGCACCAGGTTTGTAACACTGGGATTCCTTGGCACGTCTAAGGGTGTTACTCCAAGCTCTCTTTGAGGGATTATGCAGGGTGATAGCTATTGATAAAACTATATGTTCTTCCAAAAGGGCACAGAGGTTTTCACAGTTGCAGAATTGGTGTATGCCTTTATCGTAACAGGTCCCTTATATCTGCTTATCTTAGCTCCCAGCTGATTTAGTTTACAATTATGTTCAGTCCTGTAGGAGGGTGGGAAAGCCCCCAGGAGGTAGACATAACTTTTTTGTATTATTTATTGGTGTGATGTGCCCGCCTCCTATTTCTGCTCTGTGAACTATTGTGAAGTCTTGAAGAATGAGGGGGAGGGTGGAGTACCATCTAGGTGTTTCATTGGCCCTCTGCACTGATCTTTTAAAGTCTCCCCTCCCTCTTACTGTGAGTGCAGAGTCCCCGCAGCCTAGAGGTAGTACACGTGTTCAGCATCCCCTTCACCATGCGGAGAACTGCTGTCTCACTGATTGTTTTACAGGGCAGCTGGCTCGCAATACAGACTGTAATGATATTACTCTTCTTAGAAGGCAAAGTGGAATTGGCCATCTTCAAGAGAACTCATTAGCTCCCGGCACTCTCTTAGCTGCCTCCCAGGTCCCCTAATTATGGGTGGTGTTCAGTTTCACCATCTCATGGCCGCAGCATTAGCCCTGTGTCAGTTACATGCTTCAACTAGGCTTTGAATAGTCTGTTGATCTTTACAGGAAATTAAATCCAGCAGTCACCCTAAGGACTTCTGCTGATGCATCATTTATGTGGTCTCTGCCGATTGATCATTTAGATGACAGGCTATCGAAGGGTGAGGATATTTTCAGATTTTCCACCCCCGTCACAGTCTGATGTCTTGGCTAAGCGGTCATCTTGGCTCACTGATGCCCCTTTCTTCTTGCAATTTTAGGGATGACGATATGTTACGGTGTGCATATCTAAAATAATTAAAAAACAGTTGTTTGAATAAGAATAAAGAAATAAACATTGCAAGTCAAAGAACTCAAAGTTCATGACAGCTGACTACTGTCAGATGTTTAAACCATCTCCATCCACTATACATATTTATTAATCCAGGGTTCTCTGTATTTTTACAGACGGATGTACCAAAGGAACAACTGCTTGTATATGTGTCTGAGTTAGGGGCTATGATCAGTGAGGTGTTAGTGAAAATAAAACCACTGTCAGGATCTTTTGTGTTCCTAGTTCAGCTGCTTACATACGCCACTTGCTTCTTGAGGGTATAATGTAAGTTTAGCAGTATGTTGCAAACGGGGGTATGATTAGTTCTTTGTAAGTACCTCATTCGGTCTGAATTAGCTCTATTGAGCAACATATGACGAGTAATCATCCAATGTTCCTTTACAATAGTCAGCAGTTAAAACTGTTCCAAAAATTTGTTTCACTTATATTTATATTTTTTTATGAATATAGACGTTACTGTCGAAAGATGGCAATACACATTTTCTTTACTCGGGATGATAACATTTTTTAGAAATAAAGTGGACAAGGTGGCTCAGAAAAATCTCTTGTGTCCAATAATTTTTAATGTATGAGAACAAAGGGTTCCAAAATCATTGATACTTTTGCTCACTAGAAATAAAAAAAAGCCACAATGCCCACGATCAGGAATCTATCACTGCTGACCGTTGAAACATGATCTGCTCCCCATTATATGTGGAATTATTTGCTAGTTCAGCAGCGGTCATTATGGTTACACTGTGAACATGGACAGTGCTCAACCCATTTCAGCCTTATATACTCAAAACAATTGCCACATGCATATTGTCTCAAAACAATGATCACATTCATTTGGTGTGTTTCACCATTGACTTAATTTGTTACCATTTCTCAAGATGGAGTTCTTACTCCATCTCTTTGTTTTGGCCTTTCTGTAGATTTATTGTAACCTTTCTGGGACAATTCTGTTTGTGGTATTAAGTTAGAATTTGGAGGCTGATGCTGTGTTGCTGGTTGGTTACTTCATCATAAAGATCTGTATTTTAGCACCAACAAGCCTGCAGCTGTTTCAGCCCCCTATAAGAACACATAAGTTCCAGGCTTATCAGAAGATTGACCTGATTTGGCTCATACATTTATAGATGAAAATGATTTCTGCATCAGTCTGCAACTCAAGCTAAAAATAAAAATGTTACTGTGATTGGGCCACTTAAATATATTTAGTTTGAGTATTTAAAGGCCCTCATCTTGATGTTCTGAATATATTTACTAACACAGGTCTGAATGGCGTGTTGATACTTAAATCTTAATCTTTTAGTAACGGCATCAAAAAGTTTTCCCCATTAGTTGCATGGACCTTTGTTGGTTTGACTTGAAGCTCTGGAAGAGAAAGATATTAGAAATACATTTCCAAATTGTTAAGCCAATGTGATTCTAAAATAAAGGCTAGGAATCACTAATTTTATTTAAAGATATTAATCAATAAAGTATGTTAGACTTGGCCCATTCTGCAGGGTCATCCCTAAAGCTTTTTTCTTCTTCCCCTTTTTTTTTGTTGCTAAATTTATTTTTGTTGGCCAAATGACACTGTGCGCTATACCACTGCTAGCCAGTGCTAAAGTGCTTGTGCTTTCTCTTTAAAACATGTTATATTGGCTCATACCAAACTGGCATATTTAACTTAGGTATATGTTTTCATAAAAGCACACTACATGAGCCCAGGGCCCGTAAATAAAATGGCACTAGTGGCCCTGAAGCACTGACTGTGCCACCCACTTAAGTAACCCTGTAAACATGCCCAGTGCCTCGCATTGCAGAGCCTGTGTGTGCAGTTTAAACTGCCATTTTGACCTGGCAAAATAGACCTCTTGCCAGACCCAAAAACCTCCTTTTTAATACCTATAAGCCACCCTCAAGGTGGACCCAGACAGCCCTAAGGACAGGGTACAGTGAATTAAAAAAGTTGGACATGCACTTTAAGGTTTTACATGTCCTGGTAGTGGAACATTCTTAAATTTGATATTTTTCCTATCTCTCCTCTAGGATAACATTATAATTGCCTTATTATATTTTATAAGTGTCATTTCCAAATGGGAGGAGATAACTGGGTCATGCTTGGTGTCTCTGGAATCCTACTTTACAATCCTAACTTATGATGAAGTTGGATTTCAAATTACTATTCTGAGAATGCCACTCTTAGAAAGTTGGCATTTTCTTGCCTTATCCAGCCTGTCTCTGGTCACATAAGTGAGTAGAGTTGGCTGTTGGGCTTTGTGTATTCCTCCTAGACAGCCACACACAATGGAGACTTAGGAGTGAGTGGATTGGCCATCACTGGCAGGATGAAAGGGAGGAGCTGGGCCCAGCCTCACGTACGCCTGAATAGGCTGTGTCCTGTCTCTACATAAAGGGCTGTATAACCTTTGTAGTTAGTCTGGAGCCGGGGCCAGGAAGGCAGGGCATCTATGCACTTCAAAGGCATGCCTCTAGAAGCGTCTCCCCATTTCAAAGGCACAACTGTGTATAAAAGAAGGACCTCAGACACCTACTCTTCTGTACACTTCTGGAGCTGTGTTTCCTCAACCAGGAAGAAGGACTGCTGTTCTCCTACAAGGACTGCCACTTTGCTGGACTGTTTGTCCTGCTGTGCTAACATGCTGCCTGCTACCCTCCTGCCTGTGGAATATGAACTGGGCATGAAAGCCATCTTAAACCTTGGCCCCAGAGTGACTCAAAGGGCTAGTCTGCTGGCCTCCTGATCTGAATCTCAGGGACAATAAAGACTCCCCAATAGCAGCTGGACCGGTATTCAGCGAGTTCCTGATTCCCAATTGGTACCTCCCAGGTGCTAAACCCTTGGTGGTGGCTCTTAAGCTCTTGAAATCAAGCTTTCGACTCTTTGTGACCTTGAACAGGCCCTTTCGCACCTGAACCATCCTGCTCACTCTGAAAATTATTGCGAGCTGCCACTAGCCCATCTCTTTGCACAGCAGCATTGTAAGCCCATGGAAGACTGCCACCACAAAGCTCCAGCCATGACATTTGGCCTGGTCTTCACGGCACACTGATCACTGCCCTCGATGCTCTCCTTGCTCCTGATGACCTTCTACAATGGGAACCTGACTCCTGGTGCAAAACTTGAAAAGGTAAAACTTCTGTGAGACTAATCCTGGACTGTATCTGACACACATTACATCACAGTCAGCCTGACCTTTTAACTTTTATACACTTCAAGTGGCCAGACAGCTGTGGTTGGCACTTTTAGTTTTTAGGTGCTATGTTGCAATTTATTCTGTAAAAATTCATAACTCCGGTTGCACTGTTTGGTTTTCTGTACATTTTATTTATTAAAGTTTGCTCTACTTTCCTAAGTTATGTAGGCTTAATTTTGTTTGGCATTTTCACTGTTTTACTGTTTGAAACATTGCACTAATACCCTGCACAATGTTTCTAAGTTAAGCATAATTTCTGTGTGCCAAGCACAGGTTAATTTGTGGTTTGCTTATGCCTTATGTTTGCTGCTTGACCAGGCCTCACACACCAGTTAACCATTAACTCAATTTCTAACACAGTATATAAGCAAAATAAGAGTAAATTCACAAGATAGAGCAGTAAGGCTGTTAGGCTGAATGTCTCAAACGATTAAGTCGTAATAATATGAGCTATAGAATAGTAAGAACCTCAAGAATGATAAAACAAATTGTTGCCAATAGGTGTTCATTGAAGAAACTTCCCTTCTCTCTTCAACTGCAAAATGGTTTAACCAGTATTTCTAGTTAGGGAGCATAAAAGATGTCATCATAGCATAGACCTATGCAGAAGTCTTGAAAAGTGAAAATAAGTTTTTAGTAGAAGGCTTTATACTTCAGGAAAACTCAGAGAGGATTTCCCCTCTCCAAGTTCAGAAAGAATCTGCCTATTTAACTATGGAAACACCAACTAAAATAACAGAAACTTCAAAAACATCCTTATCTCTGCTTCCACCAGCAGGAACCAACCACATTCTCTACTAAGATGAACATCTGCAGCTTCTTAGGTGGGGTGGTAGGTCCATGTCGTACTTAGGAGCTAAACTTTGGAACTCCCTCCATTCAGAAATCTGTCTGACCAGCCAAGAACTCTCCTTCCACAGATCGCTTAACACGTGGTTATTTAGAGTTTAACCGCTTTGTTGGTCTGTTGTGAACCATATCAGCGCTGGGAGGCCCATCTGGTAGCAATGCACTGTACAAATACATTAAACTAAACTAAACTCTTAAGTTTCCCATCTTATTCAAATGGGGACTGCAGACCACAACCTAGAGCGTCTCACCTTAAAGGTACGTGATAACCAGAAGGCCTCCTTTGACTATTATTTCTCCAAGTTTGTTGCCAGATTCCTCCCTGCAGACCTCCCTATGACAGTTTAATATGAACAATTAGCCTTTGTCTAGCCAGTGAGAGGCATGATAATGCACCTGAAAAAGAAGACAAGCATTTGCAATGCAATGGGTCTCGTGTTTGCTTGAGTTAGAGCTATTACCAATGTAAACTGCTAACCAGACTTTTCTTGCCACATAAATGAAAAGTAAAACAGTTTCACATACGTGAGCCGATGGCTGCCATGAGCATGAAGCAGACACGCAAAAGAAAACAGAAGTTCGCTCACAGTCAAACATATCAGTAAAAGTGCAATCATCCATGTAGCCGGCAAAAATGCAAGTATCAATGTAACCGGCAAAAGTGCAATTATCCATGTAACAGGGCCAATGTCATGCAAAGCACTTGACTACTGCCCAGCGAGATCTAGATGCCTAGGTAATAAAAAGAAAAAGAAATAAAATAAAAAAAAAAAGTAGTCCAGAAACCATATGGAAAACACAGAGCCTCGTATGTTTTCAGTAGTTGGCTAGTGCGCTCGAGGAGGGCCAAACACCAGAAAAGGCATGACATATGCATGCCTTTCACTAATGAAATCAAGCTAATTTTAAAAGGCAAGCCCAAAAACCAACCAAACTGATGAGCGTGAAATGGGTGTGGTTAAAAGCCCACAGAGGGATTACAACAGGGACAGAACGCTTTGGCCCGTATTTATACTCCGTTTGCGCCGAATTAGCGTCGTTTTTTTCGACGCAAATTCGGCGCAAAACTAACGCCATATTTATACTTTGACGTTAGACGCGTCTAGCGCCAAAGTATGGGCAAATAGCGTCATTTTTTTGCGTGAACGCCTTCCTTGCGTTAATGAGATGCAAGGAAGGCGTTCCCGTCTAAAAGAATGACGGCGACGCAAATGCGTCGTATTTATACTCCCGGGCAAAAATCACGCCCGGGAGTGGTCGGGTCAAAAAACCCCGCATTTGCGCCACTTTTTAACGCCTGGGTCAGGGTAGGCGTTAAGGGGCCTGTGGGCTCAAAATGAGCCCACAGGTGCCCTCCCATGCCCCCAGGGACCCCCCCTGCCACCCTTGCCCACCCCAGGAGGACACCCAAGGATGGAGGGACCCATCCCAGGGACATTCAGGTAAGTTCAGGTAAGTATAATTTTTTATTTTTTTTCATTTTTTTGGGTGGCATAGGGGGGCCTTATTTGTGCCCCCCTACATGCCACTATGCCCAATGACCATGCCCAGGGGACATAAGTCCCCTGGGCATGGCCATTGGGCAAGGGGGCATGACTCCTGTCTTTACTAAGACAGGAGTCATTTAAATGGCGTCTGGGCGTCGAAAAAAATGGCGCAAATCGGGTTGAGGCGATTTTTTTGCCTCAACCTGACTTGCCCCATTTTAAGACGCCCTAACGCCATTTTCCCCCTACGCCTGCGCTGCCAGGTCTACGTGTTTTTTTTCCACGCACACCAGGCAGCGCCAGTCTGCTAGCGCCGGCTAACGCCATTCCATAAATACGGCGCCCGCATGGTGCTTCAGAATGGCGTTAGACGGCGCTAAATTTTTTGACGCTAAACTGCGTTAGCGTATTTTAGCATCAAAAAGTATAAATATGGGCCTTTGAGCGCTCAAACCTAAAACAAACATCATTATGGCAAGGCTAAGCACATTTCAAGTAAGGCCTGTAGTCAGGCTAAGTGAACTCAGTAGTCAACATAATCTTTGCTTACATGATTATATATACACAAGTATATATTTGAGGATAAATGTGAAATGTGAATAAAAAGACAACGGGCCAGATGTATCAAAGTTTTTTGCATTCGCAAACTGTGCTGATGCCCGTTTGTGAATGCAAAAAGCTATTTCAGAATGTATCAAAGGCATTCTGAATGTATTTTTAAGAAATCGCTAATATAGCGATTCCTTAAAATTGTGACCCTGTTTAGATAGTAGCAAATTGCGACTCTCTAAATAAGAAATCGCAGATAAGGAATCCTTATTTGCGATTTCTAAAGCACATGTTTAAAGCAATTCCTTAATGCAAATTGGACATTAAGGAATCGCTATTACCACCAAGTTGAACTTGGCATGTGTGCACCTTACATGTTGTTTAAAAATGTTTTGGGGTGCAGCAGAGGGGGCCTTAGGCCCCCAGCACCCTGGACTTTGCATTTCCCAAAATTGCGAATTCCAGTTAGGAATTCGCAATTTGGGACATGCTAAAAATATTCGCAAATATGGGCCGACAGGCCCGTAGATGCCAATGGAGGCTGTATCGCAATTTGCGATTCGGATATAGAATTTGCGATTTTTAAGAAATCGCTATTACCGAATTGCAAATATGATACATTGCATTTTGAGAATCAGAAATAGCGATTTCTTAAAAATCGCTATTTCCGATTCGCAAAAGGCCTTTTTCATACATCTGGCCCAACATGTTTACATTGTTCAGTGAAACACTCATACACTTATATTTGAATCCCTAGTCCCTAAGATGATTACTTTCAATGAATGGCTCTAAGTGCATTACACACGCAAAAGAAATCAAGTCATACAGAGAATATAAATGTTGTATATGTATATATAATGGCCTGATTGTAATGGGTAAAGGGTGGAAACTAAAGGCCTGATTTTGAGTTTGGTGGATGGGGCTACTCCTTCACAAATGTGATGGATGTCCCGTTGTATTATGATCTCATTATATCCTTCGGTAATTGTAATATGGTGAATTTTTGGGGACGGAGTAACCTATCTGCCAAGCTCTAAATCAGCACTAAATTATGCTGCTCCAGCCCCCCCTCTGATGGTTATGATAGCCATCACAATAACAGATTAAACTTATCTCAGGAGACTAGCTCAAAACCTTAATGTTTTCAACATTTTTCAGCATTTTCCAGATGTTTCATCATATCATAGAACCTACACTGACTGTCCTGCAGCTCTACTTTCTTTCTCGTTCTCTTTAATCCCATCAATGCTGCTATTCCCTCTCCACTTTTATACAATTGTACCCCTTTAAATGATAACCAAACTAATTGCACAAATAAAAATGACTCTGGGACTGCTAGAGTGCCTGGAATCTAGATGGGTGTGCTCATGTAAGGCCCCTCACATAGACAATAACATCCCCAAAAATCTCTACCTACATGAGGCATCCATTGTCCCCACTAATTCTACTCTCATATGAAGCGTGTGTCGGCTGCCTGGAGGTGACCAAGTTCCCACCTCAATTATGGAGGTGGCTGCACTTGTGTGCCTTCATCTTACCCACCTGAGAGGAGTGGTGTGCCTTGGTGGACCTTGTGTGGTGATGTGTCTGGGCAGGCTGCAGCAGAGGCAGTGAGACACCAATCAGAGTCTCAGTGAGCTTGGCTTGATACATTAACGCAACAAGTTGACACAATGGCATCAACCCTGAAGAAACAGGACTTGCACATCACTGATGTAGGAATCCGTACGTAGAAACATAGTGGGTGGAGCAAATGACAAACTACTGGATATGCAGAAGATCCTTGATGCCATTCAGGTGAAAAGTTAAGGCCTGGAGGCCAGATCCTGTAAAATATGTGGGGCTGATGCGACTTCCAGAATCCACTAACAAAGGAAACATCCCCACCATTGTTGAAGATCTCCTCAAAACTTGTTTGGTGGTGATACCTTCTCTTCTTTTTTTGCAGAGGAGAGAGCCCATTGATTGTGGGTCTCTGGCAACCTCCAGGAGCTCCATCTTGAACCATTGTAGCTAAACCTTTCAATTACTGAGATAAGAATGTGGTTTTGAAACTGGTCTGGGAACATCAGCTGCTTGTCCATGGGATATCAGATCATTATTTACTTGGACTTTACCCAGAAAGTCCAGGAGGTCAGGTCTATCTCCCAATCAAGCATCAGTTACAATAAGAAGGCATCCCATATACCATGCTGTACAACTGAATGTCACCTACATAAATAAGATGCATATTTTCTCTGATTATAAGACTGCTGCATGATTCCTGAACAAACTTAAGGAATGGAGATGCCCCCACCCCACAACAGTTCATCGCGCCACTCTACTGCAGAGCACTGCAGAGATGAGTGATGTAGAATTAAGACAGATGTTACTGATTTTAGGGGGTTGTTGTTTAAGACTGCCCTGAATATTGTCTGGTCCCCTTGTCCTGACTTGCTATATCTGGAATCAAGATGGGTGCCTTCAGCAACCTGCAGCTGAGCTGTTATATCTGGATTTTACAAATTTTCTCCTCTAATCTCACAATTTGATGCAGCACGTACGTGCCTCTGTTTATTCTCCAGTTATGGGTCTGAGATGCCTCAATATACACCTGGCAGACACCACCAATATCAAGGTGGTACTTTATGCAGGCTCTCTGGCTGCCTTCGTAGGGAGCTCCCTTGATAGCTCTAACTACTGCGTATGAATGATAAAGGCATTTTTTTTAAACGTATTGATATGGGACAGTTTCGGGTGGGTATACTTTACTGACAAGTTGGAATAGCTAGTTTGGGTGGGGTGAGGTAAACAGTTGTAATTGCAAGATATCACAAGCCTATTTGGATATCTAGGTTTCCAGACTTATGGTGGGCTGCAGTTGTCTTACAACAACCTGCCTGCAAATATCAGAACCCGATTGAACTTATGGCTGTGCTGGAGCTGGGAAAATCTATGATAAATTTACTCACCTGGGACATTCGGGTGTAAGGAATCATGAAAAGCCCGAAAATGTTTAGCTTATTCAAATGGACATCATATTGGCATTATGCTCCTGCAGGAGGCTCCCCTGGGGGCACAGACACCTCCAAGATTTGCAGTGCGTTGGAGCAGGAATCTGTCTTTTGCCTGATACTCAACTTATGCAAGAGGGAAAGTAATGTTTGTTTGCCGTGGGGTGCCCTTCACTGTTGGAGCAGAGGGCAATGATCTCCAGGGCAGATACACTATTATCTAGGCTTGAATAGCTACACAACATATTACAAAAGTTAACACATATGGACCTAACTTAGATGACCCAGGGTTTATATAAGTGTGCAAGTGATGTGAGATGCAGTCCCCTCAGATGGACTTCAATTTGGTAATAGATAAACACCTTGACTGCTCTCATCCCTCTACATGCACACATAATGCAGTGGCTAGCACGCTTCAGGACCTCATAGTGACCTATGGTCTGATCGACCTGTGGAGTGATATAAACTCACACCACAAAGAAGGCACACATGTCTCTACAGCACATGGCAGTTGGGTCAGATTATGTTATTCGCTGGGTACCAGTGACACAGAGGGTGGAGTACAACTACTAAAGACCTCCCACGCGCGTAGTCTGATTTCACGTTGTGACTTCCCTCACTAGCACTCACAGACACAGCATCTGTGGAGGAGACAAAGGAGGAGATTTTGGTGTATTTTTCTACTAATGAGGGCTCTGTTGCTTTCCCCGGGCTTTTGTGGTAGACATTTAAAGCTTTTATCAGGGGGAGATTTATTGCCAAGCAGCATTATGTGAGAATGGCTGTTTGTCAGCAGTTACATTTTCTAGCAACAGCTCTATGTAATGTAGAACACCAATGCAATCATAACCCCTCCTCTGATATGCAAGCAGACGTGCAGCCCACAATTGAGGAGTTTAGGGAGGAGGCAAATGTAGAGGGGAAGCATCTCTCTAACATTTCTATTGGGGACCATTTGTGAAGAACTGTTGCCCGCCTAGTGAGCCAAAGTAGGAAATCTCTTTTTTGTGGCACAATTGCAGAGTAAAGATAGAGTGATGCATTGGGAGTCGTAGACCATCGTGCACACATTTGTGGGATACTGTTCTCACTTATATGCAATACAAAGTCATGTCCTTGCTAAGGAATATACTGCTTATTTTGAGCAGATTACATTGGCTTGGCTGGAGGTACCACGTTGCATCTTTTTAGATGAGCCGATTACATTAGATGAAATTAATTGAAGCTGGTTCTAGCCTTCTTACAGACAAGTCTTCAGGAGAAAAAGGGTTCACTGCTGAGTTTAATAAAACATATGCACCCCTACTGGTGCTCCAGCTCCAGCTTATATATCCAAAGGCATGGGAGACTGGTTCCCTCCCCCCTTCTTTTAAATTGGCTGTCCTAATTACACTCTTAAAGCCTATAAAACAACCACAATACCCAGAATATTATCATCCATTATCACTTATTAATACTGATGAGAAAACTTTCTCAAAGATCCTCGCTAACAGACTCCTGCTTTTATTGCCCAACCTAGTTCTTCATGATCAGGTGGGCTTTATACCTGGGCACTCTGAATCGCTTAAATTATGCACACTGGGTACATTATTACATCAAATTGACCAAAAGCAAGAAGCAGTGGCAGTGATGTTGGGCACTACCAAAGCATTTGATTCAATAGAATAGAATGGGTTCATAGGAGATTTCACACCAGTTTTCTGTAATTGGTGTGTCTGCTTTACTCTGCTCCTAAAGTGCGTGTGCGGGTAAATTGCCTGACATCTGACCTGTTTGAGATCACAGCAGGCAAAGCCCGTCCTTTAGGGCGGAGGGGCCACGCCCCCCCACCTTTTGTCCCTCATGAAGAGTTACTGTCAAGCTGAACAAATGTCAGCCTGACGGACACTCTTCATGTTCAGGTCAGGCAGCCAGGAGCAGACATGCGCGATTTGCGCATACTCCTGGCTGCCTGAGCTGAACTTTGCTGGGCTGAGGAGGTCACAGCTCCTTGGGCGTGACCTCCTCAGCTCAGCAAAGGTGCCTTGAGGCCCACCCTTGGGTGACGAGGAAAGTGTCACCCATTGACTTCAACCTGGGTGCTTCAGGTTTAAGTCCTGAAGTGCCCAGAGCGAGTGTCAGTCAGTGACACTTTGTCACAGAGTGGGGTGGGATCAGCAGTCTCACTGACCCCATCCCACTCTGTGACAAGGCTGGGACTGCTGCCTTCCCTCCTGGGACCTCGGAGGCTGAAGGTAAGTGTGTGTGTGTGTGTGATCGATCTTTTAAAATGAATGTTTGGTGCATGGGTGCATGTTTGAATGTTATGAGTGTTGTTAATGGATGTGCATGTGTGTGTGTGAAAGAATGTGTGTGTGTGTGATCTTGTAAAATGAATGTTTTGTGCGTGCATGCATGTTTGAATGTTATGAGTGTTGTTAAAGGATGTGCATGCATGTGTGTGTGACAGAATGAGTGTGTGTGTGATCTTTTCAAATGAATGTTTGGTGCCTGCGTGCATGTTTGAATGTTATGAGTGTTGTTAATGGATGTGCGAGCGTGCGTGTGTGTGTGTGAAAGAATGAGTGTGTGTGTGTTTCCTGCCCACCCCCGCCCTCCTAAAGCTGCCTCGATCACACAGGGCACCCGAGAGGGCTGCGCCTTATCTCCATAATACTTATGTTGTCAGCAGAGCCATAAACCTGTGCTATTCGGCAGTAGCACGGAAAGCGGGGTATAGCCCTTTCACCACGCAATTTAATTATATCGCTGTATGTAGAGGAGATTACTATTTATCTTTGTAACTCCAGTCGAAACCTTACACTTATTGTACAAGAATTCACCTTGTATAGAATACAATCTGGCATTGCAATAAAATGGAATGAATCTGCAGTGGATTTGCTTAACCCTGCATAGCAGCATCAACAACTTGATTACCCCCTATCGTTGTGCACTACTTTACTGAATTACTGAGAGCTATGGGGTCACCATGTCCAAAATAGAGGATCAAGTGCAATGCTGAAATTGGCTCCCTTTATCTTTACATGGCTGAATCGCCCTGATGAAGATGATCATCTTGCAGAAACACCTCTATTTATTTAATAACATGCCAATCAAACTCAATAAGCAATTTTTCACTACACAGAACATTCATGATCAAACTGGCCTGGGCCAATAAGTCACCCCGAGTCAATTTTAATTCTCTTACGCCGCCCTATAAACAAGGACACCTGGCGGCACACGATTTTGAAGTATACTATCTAGGTTCAAAGGCACAGTATTTCCACTACTGGCTGCATCCCAACCCTATGTGGTGCACACTGAAATAGAGTCTGATTTACGCTTCTGAGCTCAGCTTCCCACACTCATCAGGTACCACTGCAAAGGTATGTTGAGATTTACATGGTAAATACCATGCATGGGTGGGCATACGTAAACAGCATGCAGAAGGAGAATTATATTCATCACATCAAGTCCTCACACACTACCCTTTGATACTAAGTACATTTGGATCCCGTACCTTGGCTAGGTTGGCTATTTGTGAGTTGAAGTCAGTGGGTGATTTATTGCTGGAAGGTGTCTTTTTACTGGTGTCAGCTGTGATGGACAGAGAAGGGTCCACAGCCCCCATGGATAGTTTAGGGAATCTATCCCACCTTCCCAGTGGCACCTCCTGAGTGCCAGACACTGACTGTCCTGCTAACAGCTATGTCTTGTAGACATTTGGGTACTCGTTTATACATGACAACACAGAAGACAGCACCATTATTACTGCCAGGGACAAAAGCTGCATAAGAGAGTGAGAGAGAGAGACTTAGGAAACCCACTCTCCCCTAAACTGGAACACTGGCTCCTAGTTGCTGGCTTTAGCTTATTCATTTTAAATTCTTGCATCAGTTGTACTGAACTCCACTCCAACTTTGTACATGGGGTCTGAGGGCAGACTCCACATGTATCAGATGTGGGGCCACTGAGGGGAAGGAGCAAGGGAGCAATCCGCCGGTGGCCCACATGACCGACAACTAGTGTACTCGTGTGACTCCTCCCCCCTCCTCCCCCCTCCTTTGAGCTCCATGATGGCATCCTGGGAAAGGAAGGCACATTCTAAGTCGGACGTTGAGCGCTGAGTGAAGTATTGAAGCATTGAACGGCCGCGCAATGAGGGCTCTCCCTGGCTCCCCATGGTTCAAGACAGGCTTGGCCAAGAACAACTGAGCGCTGTCTGTTGCCCCTTTTTTAAGGGGAGTCTTGAGTGGTGATGGGATCATGAAAGGAAAGGGTGTGACAAGCGGCACCTGGTGAGGAAGGGGTGCCTTGGGAGGGATGGTGGGTCAAACCCTTTGCCAAGTGCAGAGAGGGTGTGTTGGGAAGTAATGGGTTCAGGGAGTCGGGAATTCAGGGGGAATGGTAGCAGTAAAATGAGCAAGATGTGGAAGGGGGTTTGGTGTGGCCTGTTCTAGATTTAGTTTATTGTGCATCTACTGCAATCAACAAGCAAACAGTTAGACTTAGGTGGGGCAGAAGTTAGGGCAAGAAAGATATTGAAGGCAATGTATATCCAGGGGGGAGCCTTAATTTTTTCAAATGGGGAGGGGCCATTGACTGTTTGAATAATGGGTCAACAGATAAAAATGATTACATGTAATGCGAAAAGGCTGTTGAACAAGCAGAAGCCAGGAGCATTATTGAAATAGCTTGCTTCTTTTAATCCTGGGGTGATCTATTTGCAGCAAACACACTTTAAAAGCAATGTGCCCAGGATAAATATTCCTCCAAATTATTCTCCTTCTTTTTATGCTTCAGAAGTGGTGGTGAAGTTTGGGTTGACTATATTGCTTTCGAAGTCAGTCCCCAGGGAGATAAAGTCACTAATTGGGGATCATAAGGGTAGATGGATCTGGGTTGTAGTGAGTATATCAGGGGAGACCCTTAATCTCTGTAATTACTATGGTCCTTTAGTAGATGACACAGAGACTTTGTAGCAAAGTTACGATCTGGCTTTACAGGAAGCGGGCCCACTGGTTTTAAGTGGGGATTTTAATTTCATTCATAGTTTGAATAATATTAGGAGACTAGCAAACCGCAGAACTGCCAAATTTATGTCCATAATTAAACAGGACCTTGCATTGGAAGACCCATGGCGGGCTGCTCACACTCCCAATATATCTACTGCTCTTCAAGATTTCAGACAACCTCTTGGCTAGATTGTTTTCTTGTTCCACTAATGCTGAGAAAGGACATTATTGAGATAAGAGTGAATCCTTTTTCAGACCATTCAATAGTTTCTTTAACCTTAATTTTAGATATTAAACCAAGGACTCGACCACAGTGGCAATTTGACACAGCATTGCTCTCAGATCAGACAAGGGTGGAGGTTACTAAGCAATTTATTCACAAATTCTTTATGATTAATGTTTATTTGGCCCCATTCCTCTCAGTTTGGAAAGCTCTTAAAGATACTTTTAGGGGGCTGGCTATTGCATAAAAGTCAGAACAGAGATAGGCTAATATGGTCAGGATCCAGGAGCTTCAGGGAGCCTTGGAGAATGTTTGAAGACACATATGGGGGCTAGCAGGGCATCTCTCTTCTAGATTAATCTATCAGACATCTCAGAATCAGGTGTACAAAGCAGAGCAGGAATTGAGGGATTTTTTCCTTTTGGAGGAAATAGCAAGAGGAAGGGCGTATCAGCAGAAGCTCTATGAAGAGAGACAGCAGTGGGGACATTCCTGACATCGATGGCTAAGTCCAGAAGAAATAAACAACTGGTTAATAAAATCAGAGATCCCATTACCAGGACCCTGGAGACGGAATCTACCAGAATTGCAGATGTCTTTTTCAAGCATTATACACATATTTATGAGGAGGCAGAGATGGTTTCTGAAACTGAGTTAGAAAGGTATTTTGAGGATCCACAGCTCCGACAAACCCTAGATACTCAGAAAGATAGATTACTTGGAATAATATTGCCTTGAGATATGACTACAGCCCTTAGTAGCATGGGTAACACAAAGACGTGTGGAGGGGACAGCATTCCATAGAAGTATATAAAATATTCTTAGAGGAACTTTTGTGATTTCTTCTAACCTTTTATCTCAGTAGTCAAGCTGGGGAGGTTATTTCTAAAAGTGTTCAAGTTTCAGTTGTGATCAGCTTTATAAAACAGGGTAAGGATTCTACAAATCTTAGCTCCTACCGCCCCATAAGCTTATTGAATGCTGATTATAAACTTTTCATGAAAATTTGGGCAAATAGGTCCGCGTTATGTTCACAGTCAGTAATTCATCCTGATCAGGAAGGTTTATGGCTTTGAATACCCATCAATTGATGCAAGCTATTGACTATTTCTCTGTTAATAAGGAAAAAGTACTTATACTTATAATGGACGCAGCAATGGCTTTTGACCTTTTTAATTGGGTAGCTCCATTTTATATTTTGAGCAAGTTTTTTATTGAGATGATTTCAGAAGCTTTATCAGGGAGCTGAAGCTAAAATTATTATCAATATCCACAAGGCGAGGGTGGCTACTAGCAAGCGAGGCATCCATCAAGGCTGCCCTCTTTCACCACTACTTCTTTTTTTATTTTTAAAGCCCCTGGCCTCCAGGATCAATTAGAACCAAATAATTTTATGACTTTTTGAGGGGATGGCTACCATTAAGCTATTTGCTGACAATATGATTCCTTATTTAAAAGCTTTGGATGGCAATATTATGAATGCCATGAACGAAATTAGTTGTTTCATGTGAATAGGAGGTTATAAGGTTAATCAAGCTAAAACTGAACTCTTATTATTTAATGTGCCTCGCGCTAAGCTTCCTCGGTCCTACAGAAGGTTCCACAGTGGCCCGCAAGATATTTGGGTATTCATGTGACAGATGATTTTTCACAGTTATTCTTGTTGAATTATTGCGCACCCCTTTCCAAAACTAGAAAACGGTTGGAAAGATGGGCCTCACTGCACCTTTCCATAGTTGGCAGAGTGGCAAATAATTAAAATGTCTGTTCTCTCTTTATTTTTTTTTCTCTTCTCAAATCTACCTTTAAAAAATACGGGTGCTTATTTTAAAGAGGTAGACATTACAATTAGAAACTTTATCTGGGCAAAAAAACAACCATGAGTCAGAATGCCAAATCTGCAACTGGATACTAGGCAAGGGGGCTGGCTTTGTCATATTTTAAAACATATTCTCAGACTGCCTTAGTAGATCAGTTGGTCCACAAATTGATAAACAACTTAGTCTGTGGTAATTGTTTCATGAGTTGCATGGCTGAGGAGAGTCATGTACACTTATCTGTTTTTCTTAGGCCAGTCAAACTCCCCAACGCGGTATAAACCCTTCTTGCTTCTTGTCTGCAGATCTTTTTAAAGGTTTTGGAAATTCTCCAATGTCATCTTTTTATACCACTTTCAGATGGTGAAGTTTGGGGACTAAAATCTAGGCTTTAGTAAATTTGGGGATTATTACAATGGTTCAAATTTGATAATGTAGGATTTATTAATCCTACGATTTGGCAGTCAGATTATTCCATTGTGGTTCAGCTTCCTTTAGATATCCACTGTTTTGAAGGATAATTATACCATAATAATGAATCTTGCAAACTTGAGAGCATATTTATACTTTTTGATGCAAAACTGCACTAATGCAGTTTAGCCTCAAAAAGTATAGCACCAGCTTGCGCCATTCCAGAGTGCCAGCCGGGCGCCATATTTATGGAATGCCGCAAGCCGGCGCAAAGGGTGGGCTACCATAGAAGGGTGTTTTTCACCAAAAAATGACATTAGGCTGGTTAACCAACCTAGCGTCATTTTCTGATGCAAAACCATCCATACCACATGACTCCTGTCTTAGAAAAGCCAAGAGTCATGCCTACCACCCCAGTGGCCACCACAGGGAACCAGTGTCCCTTGATCATGGCCATTGTAGACTGTGTCATGCAGGGGGCCCTAATTTGGGGCCCCAATGTTACTTTAATTAAAAAATATATATACTTACATATACTTACCATACTTACCTGGGATGGGGCCCCCCATCCTCCAGTGTCCCTCTTGTGTGGGTAAGGGTGTTCCTGGGGCTTGAGGAGGGCACCTGTGGACCCATTCCATGGTGTTTAACCATGGAATGGGTCCACAGGTCTCCTAACGCTTGGTCGTACCCAGGTGGAAAATAATGGTACAAAGCAAGCTTTGCACCAATATTTTGTCCCTCCTCCCACCAGTGCATCATTTTAGCACTGGGGGATAAATATGGGGGGTGGCACCATTTTTTAAATGTGAATGCCTACTGTGCATCTCATTGACCCAAGGTAGGTTCACACATCTAAAAAATGGTGCAAACCTCAATATTTGGACATTGGACATGTCTAACGTTAAAATATAAACATGGAGCTAGTTTTGCGCTGAATTTGCGTTAAAAAATGACGCAAATTCTACACAAATGGAGTATAAATGTGCACCTTAGAGTCTAAAATATTGGATGTTTCATCATGTACCTCTTTTGGGTCAGGCAAAGATGGTCTAACCATGGGTCATATCACGTCATCACTACATTCAGTCAGTCAAAAATCTTTTTTCAGATCTTTTTAAAAATATCCATAAAAGAGCATACACAAAACATTATATCAATAAGTTAAAAACAATAAATACATCATTATAAAATTACATACAATTCATCTGTCAAAATGGTCACTGAATCAGATAGAATTAAAATGGATAATATGATAGTGTGTGCAAATTGCCAGCAAAAGTATCAAGGGTTTAGCAGTAAGTGCTCCATCTTCTCCTCCCTTTTATCGATGAAGCAATAAAATGGTAAACAACCCTATCGGACTGTAGTAGCTGCAGGTAGAAAATAGCTTCCTTGCACATGCTAATGTATAATAACCTAAGAGTTGGAGTTAAATAAGCCCTTCTCTGCTCTTTGTATAATTTACAAAATAGAAACATGTGCATTTGTGATTGCTCTGAACGCATGTCACACAGACAAGGTATTACGGGCCAGATGTACAAAAGCCAAGATTTGCGACACAGTAATTGCAAATCAATGGGAGTCACAAATCGGTATGTACGTAGGAAGGGAACACCAACTTAGTGATTCAGTGGTGGTTTGCATTGCAATTTGCGAAATCGCAATTTGAGACTCTCAAAATTGCGACTGTGATTGAAACCGATGCCCATTTTGCAATCCAGAATTTCAAACTGCGATTGAGTCGCAATTAGCGACCGGGGAGCAAAAAGAGAAAAAAATAGTTTCCTGGTGCTGGGTAATGTCCTTTGAACCAGGAAGTGGCTTCCATGACTGTGGGAGGGGTCTAGGCAGCACACACAGCAGAGGCTCACCAAGCAGAGAAGGGCAATTGGAGCCATGGCTAGCCAAACCAAGGCGACAAACACAGCAGGGAGGAAGGGAAAGTTAAAATTATCTGAAAAAGAGTTGGAAATACTCACTGAGGAGTGCTGCTCACATCATGAGGTCCTGTTTGGGGGTGCAGCAATGACTGTATCTGAGTCAGAAAAAAAGAAAATATGTCTGGACATACAGGCCAAAATAAATGCTAATGGAGTCAGCCATTGCTCCATTGATAAAGTTTGCAAAAGGTGGTATGACCTCAGGTCTAGAAACAAAGAGTGGCTGAAGGAGGCACGTGGAAAAGGTGGGGGGCCATCCACAGTACCACCACCCAGAGCAATTGAAAGTATGGTGGAGACCACACTGGAGCCGGAGGCTGTTGTGGTAATAGAAGACCTGGACAGTTCAGCACCAGGAACCGCAAAAAGTAAGTAGCACATATCACATGTTGACACTTGTCAGGCCACTATGCAGACATCCTTAATTCACAAAAGCATGCATCATTCTGAGTAGTGCATGTATATATTTCCAGTACAATTATAGTGTATTATAGGTAAGGTAGTCCAGTAGTCGAAATAGTGATGGATAAAGAAATGTATTGTACCAAACATATGATAGGTATTGACACTGTATCCCTTGAGTCACATAAGTCTTCCTCATGTATCTACTGATTCCCCCCGATAGGAGGGAGGAGATGATGCCAAAATGACAGCAAATGAGGCAGTCAGCATTGCCACAGAGGTGTGCAACCCACAAACCATAGTTGGTATTGACCCTGTTCCATCAGATTGTACAGCTGCCTCCCAGTCCACAGATGGGTGAAAGCCACCCACAGAGAGCTGTAGGGCGTGGGCATAGAAGGTGCCCTCTGGAGAGTGATGTGGGTGATGAGGGCAACAGTACTCAGCTTTTCCTGGGCCTGGAGACATCCCTACCCTCTGGTCAATGTCTACAAAACAGATGTGCTTAATGAGCAGAAATTTAAAACAGATAAAACAAACTCTAACACAGGGATTGGGGAATGTGCAAACACAATTGGCCATCATGAATGGCAACATTGTCAGCCTCACCACTGCCATCAGTGATCTATGCACGGAAATGTTGGCAGATCATGCCCATATAAGGCGTCAGGAGTGCAGCACTGCTGCATGAATGGACAGGCTAAGTCAGTCCATTGGCTGTCTAGCCACAACTACCACAGCCTCACCACTGCCATCAGTGATCTATGCACGGAAATGTTGGCAGATCATGCCCATATAAGGCGTCAGGAGTGCAGCACTGCTGCATGAATGGACAGGCTAAGTCAGTCCATTGGCTGTCTAGCCACAACTACCACATGCCTATAACGATGCACAGTCACCTTTCAGGTGGAATTGGGACACTTTGTTGGAGATGTGGCCAGGTGGCTAGGCCGCATTACTGCAGCTGTGGACCTGCTTCAAACTTCCCAGGCAGCAAGGCGCACAGGTGACACCACTCAGGACAGTGAGCAGATGTCCAGTGTGAGCAGCACTGCACACCAAAGTATTCAATACCATGAAAAGATCGCGCGCACAGCCGATCTGAAAATCAAGAGTTTACTGCCAGAAAAGAATCGCGCTCCTTGCTGCCGATTCGAAGTTTCTCAATGCTAATGTCATGAAATGATCGCGCACACTGCCGCTCTGAATGTCACGAGTTTTTATGTCTGGAAATGATTTGCACACCTTGCCGATTCGAAATACACAATACAAATATCATGAAATGATCGCGCAGACTGTTGCCGATCTGAATGTCAAAGTTAAATGCCAGGAAACGAATTGCGCACCTTGCCGATTCGAAATACACAATGCAAATATCATGAAATGATCATGCACACTGTTGCCGATCTGAATGTCAAGAATCATATCCCAGAATTGAATCTCGCACCTTGCCGATTCAAACAAGAATATGTAAATGTCATGAAAACACAATCACGCACACAAGGAGTTTCACAACTAGGCCCAAAAACTCAAATTTCTTTGAAAACGGGGGACGGGGGCCCAGCCCGACCTCCGACTACTGCCCTGCTAAAGGATCGCCAATATGATGAGGGCAGGCCTGTAAATATCATTGTAGGCCTCCGGAACTGGAGCTCAGGAAGTTGCTGCTGCTCTGCAGCGGGACCTCTGAATAGTGAGCATGTGGAGCTGGGCTGACTCCCTTATATAGAGTCAAGCCCAGCCCACAGACCACACCCAGTCATGGGGGAGGGAAAGCTTCTAGAAGGTCCTAGAAAGGGACCACACCCTGACACACTTGGTAAGCCTGCAGCAATAACTTGCAAATGAACAGTTATTACAAACATCATTAATAGTGGTTTTCAAGGTTAAAATCTGCAATGCAAAAGGTTAACAAACTGCATATAAACAAACATAATGCATGAATTATGCCTTTGCATAAAGACTGGGTTTTTGCTTTTGAGTCGCCCATAGAGTACGCACTGTCCTGATGTTGACACTTTGTTAGTGGTCAGACTCAACGCAGTCATGAACTCCACAAATTTTCCTAACAAATTTTGCAGCCCCTCCTGGCTCTGGACATCTGAACACAATCATCGGCAAACATAAAAACAGGTTGTGGTCTATCTGCAATCTTAGGGGGTCTTCCTTTTCATCAATCAAGGCTTCTTCTAAGCCATTTATGTTGAATGTAAACAGAAAGGGGGCCAGAACACATCCCTGTGTAACCCCTTTCCCAACCTTGAAGGAGCTAGGGCATACCCTCATTGCCCAATTCTGACCTTAGCTTCCACATTTCTATGAAGTTGCGCCAGCAGAGATACTATCTTTGGGTTTGTCCCTTTATTAATCAACATTGCCCATAATTTGGTTCGAACCACGTTATAAATTGCCACTGTTAGATCCATGAATAGCAGGTTAAACACCCATGTTTAGCCCCACATACCTTTCCCTAATTAAATAGAGATTCAGACATTGATAAACTGTCCCCACCCCCTTCCGGAAGCCATACTGTGACTCTGAAATGATATTATTATCAAAAGCCTATGCTTCAAAGTGGTCCAAAAGGATTCTTCCAAATATTTTTGCAGTGGCGTTGATCAAGGAAATAGGGCAATATCACACAGGATCAATCCGGTCTCCCTTTTGGAAAATTGGGACAATAGTGGCTTTAGTCCATGATAGAAAAGGAGCAGTGCCTAGTGCAGCTGCACAAACATGAACCAAAATTGGCACTCATAGTTCTAAGTTATTCTTATAGAGGTTAACTGGCACACCATCTGGTCGGTGGGGCTTTATTAGGGGATAGACCATTAATTGCCGGAAGCACCTCACTCAACTGTATATACAGCTCCTCACTGATATAATTATCAACGCTATTAGCACCATTGTTTTCACACTCTTCCATATTACATGCATACATCTTTGAAAAATGAGTAACCCAGCTGGGCGCTGCGATGTGAACCTCAACACCCTTGTTTGTGTCAGGGGCTAAAAAAGGAGGTATTAACTACTTTCCAAAATTGGGCCCGATCATTTGCAGCTGAGGTAGCTACTAACGTCTCCCATGTTGCTTCTCTAATGGTCTTTTTCCTTGTTGAGATTGCAATCTTACACTGGACTCTACATTTTATAACTTCTGTCTGGTTCCTCGGAGTGGCCTTTAACACTTTAAGATTAGCGTGGGCATGTGTACTTATTTTGTCAAACCACTTTACTGGTTTAATTCTATCAGATTGGGCTGGAAGTGTTAAGTAAACCCTTAAGGACGTACAAACATCTACAAATACTCCCAGGACCTGAGCTGGGGATGATTCAGTATCTAAAGAAGCTTCAAAATATGTCCGATATTTACCCAGTACAGAAGATAAGAGAGCCTCTGTATCCACTTTTTGCCATTTGCATAGCACACCCTTATTTCTGTGGTATTCAATAGGATCTCCCATATTCTGTGAACTTCTCTTCTGAAAACTGATTTGGATTGTTATGGCCAATGGGTTATGATCCCTGAAGCCACTGGGAATTACCTGGAAAGCACCCAATTTATGCATCCATGACCTTGACAACATAATATGATCAATACTGTCCCACGCCCCCTCCCAGTGAAGGTGATATTTGGAGGGGTGATTCAATGAGATGTCACTTGTGATTACTATATCGTTAATGCACATCAGATTGTTTAATTTAACACCACAGGGATTATGAGTACAATGTGAGTAATTACAATAATTTTCACAGAATGTTCCACAGATCTTCTCATCCCCTACACTACAGAGGGAGACATTAAAATCCCCCGCACACAATTATATAATCCTTATCCCTACAGCACATCATCTCCTTAATGGCCTTGTCTAGGGCTTGTATAATCTAATAATAAAAATCAACATGCAGCATTATCGAACTTCCCTTTACAAGTAGCATCATTAGTTGATAGTAAGGAAAGTCAGTTCTATATTTAATCACTTTAGCCATGAGGAGATATTAATCAAAGTCAGCAGACCCCCACTGCTTCATCCTGCAGGTGTTCGTGCTGCCAGGGTTGTGATTGACTGAAATCCATTGATATGGATCCTTCTATTAGCCCATTTTTCCTGAAGGCAAACTAACTGCTTACTTTTTATCAACGCAAGCCAATTACAGTTGAGATATTTCTCCCCACTACCAGCCACATTCCAAAATACCTTCTGCCAATACTGTGGGGAGGACCCTTCACCATCCACAGTCTGTGCAATAGAGTTTAGCCCATGTATATTGGTATTCCCACATTCTGGCTTCTGGGGGAGTAGTATAACCTTTTTCTCGCTCACTTTTTTCCTCTCCAACTATCACTCACGTCACCTTTATGTGGGAAATTACATCTAGGCCCAACCGAGTCTGAATCAAGTACATTGCCCTTGAACCCTCTGGTGCAACCATTTGTGGATCCAACATGGCTCAAGCTCAGGTCGGACCGGTTGCCTTCCAAGGGAAGGAAGCAGAGGCCATATTATGTGGACACTTTGGTTTTAGATTTTATTCTTCTTTTTGATACATATTTAATTTGAATATAGCTTTTCTTCTAAAATGTTTTCCTGCGAGAGAGTCACTTAGGTTAATTGAAAGTAATGATCTACATTTGGTATCCATGGAGGATTTGGACTATGGTCCTATAACAAGGGTGTCATTTTATTTGAAACTTATAGTTAACAACATTTTAAATAATTCAAAAAGGTTGCAATGTAAATGGATTGATGTTGTTCCTATCCCGGGGAAGGCAGCGTGTAAGTTTGCTAGTAGGGATATACAGCAACCCCAGGAAGGTGTAGTTGGGAAGGTGTCCGTTCCCCAACCTCTATGTAATATCAACAGCCTCCCCTTAAGTCCACAGGGACTGAAAGTTTCTCTAGAGAGGCACAGCAGGCACGTGACACCTAAGGAACTCCAGAAGTGTCTACCCCAAGAATCAAGAGCCAGCATCTACTCCTGGAAATGGTTACTGGGCAATTTAAGCAATTCTTCCTTAAGTTCTCATCCATCAGTATTATTATACTAGCAATGAGCTTATTGTCCCTTACTGGAACATTGCTGGCATAAAAAATATGGGGAAAACAGGAGTTTCTGAATTCATTAAATGCTGCCTTCAAGAGACTTGATTTCGAATCCTGCCCCACTCCAATTTTGGGATGAGGAAACAGAGGAAACCTATAGAATCCCCACTTGAGTTTTTTCCCATAAAATAACAGCTAAGCGAGGGAAGCTCCTTGAAAATGAGTGACTGTATCATTGAGAATGGTAGACTTTCCTCTGATTCACCAGCTCAAAACACACACAAATCAGGTGGAGGGGCAATTTTAGACTATGGGGGTCATGGACCGCCAGGGCCAACGACCGTGGAAGCACCGCCAATAGGCTGGCGGTGCTTCCGGGGGCATTCTGACCGCGGCCGTAAAGCCGCGGTCAGAAAAGGGAAGCCGACAGTTTCCCGCCGGCTTCCCGCTGCCCCAGGGAATCCTCCACGGCGTCGCTGCATGCAGCGCCGCCATGGGGATTCCGACCCCCTTCCCGCCAGCCTGGTTCTGGCGGTTTTCACCGCCAGAACCTGGCTGGCGGGAACGGGTGTCGTGGGGCCCGGCATGGGCAGTGCAGGGGCCCCCTAACAGGGCCCCACATAGATTTTCAGTGTCTGCGTGTCAGACACTGAAAATCGCGACGGGTGCAACTGCACCCGTCGCACCCCTTCCACTCCGCCGGCTCCATTCGGAGCCGGCATCCTCGTGGAAGGGGGTTTCCCGCTGGGCGGGCGGGCGGCCTTCTGGCGGTCGCCCGCCAGCCCAGCGGGAAACTCAGAATGACCGCCGCGGATGGTCTTCTGCCGGTTCCCGCCAGGCCGGCGGCTTCCGCCGCCGGCGGGGGTCAGAATGACCCCCTATGTGGTGACCAGTTATCAGGCATTCTTTTTGGTACACAATGTAAAAGTGATAAAGACAGTGTTTAGTACTCATAATACTCTGGTAGTGTCACTTAACTTAAAAGTGCTTCCCGCTGACCCTCGGGGTTTTGATGGGTCAAAATCAAAATTTGATATTAAAAATGGAAGAACACATTAGACCCATGGCAGGATTAAAGGGCTGGAAAATAAATTAGAGACTGCCTTAGGCAATCTTGAAAGCTGGGCAGGAAATGTTCTGTAGACGTTCTCAGAGATTATGTAGCAGTTGCCTGTGAACACCCGCCAGAAGGCCTCAGGCAAGCTTATGGCGAAACTGGTGGGGAGGCCGATAATCTGCTTACTTTATGCTGATGATATAATCATTTTGGACTGACCTCATAAGGGCTAAGTAATCACCTGCAGGCCTTACAGCAGTTTCTCAGAGGCCCACTTTCTAAAATTCAACTGCTCTAAAAGTAAAATTGTGTTCTTCCACGACAAGAAGAAGTTTAAATATGACAAATTCTGTGGGTCATTGGGAACACTGAAGCTAGAAAGAGTAAACTCATGACTTGTTTTAGGAAAAATAGTTTGTGGGAACTTCAATGACAGAGGCCACATAGAACATAATTTAAGCAAGGCGCAATCTTAAGTTAATGGCCTGAACGCCCTCTATAGGTCGACAGGCAGGAGACATTTTAAACACCTCTTAGAGGTATACAGGGTTAAAGATCCCACCCTCTTTACTCTATGGTTTGAAGCAAGTAGCAGTCTTTCAATAAGGGTTTTTAGATAAGTTGGAGGGTTGAACCCTTAGAATATTAACATTTGTTAGCTTGGCTTCCTCACTAGTAATTTTAAGGCTAGAGATGGGTCTAAGAAGCACATTTGTGCTAGGGCTGGCCGGGGTTGTACGCTGGGTGGTTAGTTTGGAGAAGAGTGGTGACGATTCTTTGAGGTCTCTGTTAGATAGAAATCTTGGCCGGCAGTAGGGCAAAATATGCTATTGGTAGGAATTTCACATATGCCCTAGACTTGCTGCATTTAGATCCTGATAATATTTTTACACTCTCTCCCTTACAGGTAAAAACCAAGGACAAGGAACTTGGTGTAGGAGGCTGGCCTGGTTTTCAGTGGGTACCTATGATACTTATGCCTTACATGCCTTACACCAGGTCCAGGTATCCCTTATTAGTGAATTGTAGAGCAGTGTCTTGAATCCAGGCTCTCTAGAGGTAGCTGTAGCGGAGCAGCCAAGGCTTATCTAGGAGACATGCAAAGCTCATGCAATACCACTGTAGTCACACAGTATTCAAACATATGAAAGAAAATACTCAGTGTTACAAAAATAAAGGTACTTTATTTTGGTGACACAAATGCCAAAAATACCATAGAGACTGTACTCCCTTAGTAGGTAAGTAATGCACAAATTATATACCCCAGTATGCAAAAACAGGTGTAAAAACAGTTAGAAAACAGTGCAAATAATAACAATCACAATAGTTAGAAATGGGCCTGGGGGAACACAATCCATATACTAAAAAAGTTGAATACGAATTTTGGTTTCCCACCTAGACAAGTGTAGTGTGTAGAGGGGAGCTAGGAATACTATAAAACCCCAAAGGTAAGGATTAGAACCCACCCCAGTGACCAGGAAAGCAGGTGTAAATCACAGTGATTTTCCCAGAACAGACAGAAAAACAAGAGAAAGAAGATTATGCAAGAACCAGAAGAGACTGTAAGACACCAAAAGTGGATACCTAGACCTGAAGACCTGTGGAAGAGGGGGACCAAGTCCAAGAAACATGGAAGAGTCCAAGGAGAATAGGAGCCCCTGCTAACCCAGATGAAGGTGCAAAAGAAGAACCACCGGTGAAGAAGAACAGTCAGTACTGCACCCAAGAAGACGGAGGCGGGCTCCTGGTTAGTGCAAATGATGTCACATGCCGGATGGATGGTTGCCGTCTGGTTTGCGCCACTAGAGTCTGCCAACAGGCTTTGGCACATGCAAAGCTTGCGGTTAGCAGAAAATGGCGCCGCTCTGGACCTGGAATGACCAGGTGGACTCTACCCAGGAGGGGGAGTAAAGGGGGGTTCTCAGCAACTCAGAGAGCCCACAGAAGACCAGGCATCAGGCACAGGAGTCCCATAGCACAGGGACAAAGAAGGTTCAAAAGAGGCCCACGCAGCATGATGACAAAGGCTCCCACGCCGCTGGAAAACCACTCAGGAAGCTGTGAGTCACAGGATAGAGTGCTGGGGGCTGGAGCTGCAAGATGCATGAAGAACTTCATGGAAGGATGCCAACAAGTCTTGGCAACTGCAAAACATGCAGTGCTTGGGGGTACTGTCTTACTTGGGGAGGCAAGCTCTTACCTCCACCAAAGCTGGACAGTAGGATGTCAGGACCATCTGGACTACTTCAGTCTACCACCCGTGATGCAGGAGCCACGCAGCTCAGCAAGAGAGGGGATCCACGCAGCTGGTCATCGTTACAGTAGGTGCCTCCAGAAGCAGGGGAGTGGCTCTTTCAACCCAAGGGAGAGATTCCTTCGCTCTTCTGGTGCAGGCTGAAGACGGGATGACCTCAGAGGATGCACAATGGGAAACAGTTGCTGGCCGGAGCTGAAGATAAAAAGTTGCAGAAGGCATCTTGCTTCTTTGTTGCAGTTTGTATAGTTCTGGAGTGTCCAGATGCAGTTTCTTCAGTGAGAACTTGAAGTGGAGGATGCAGAGGATTCCTGCTAGAGTCTTGCAATCTGAAGAACCACCCAAAAGAGAGACCCTAAATAGTCCTGAAAGGGGGATTTGTCACCTAACCAGCTAAGCACCTATGAGGGGAGGGATCTGATGTCACCTGCTTGCACTGGCCACTCAGATGCTCCCAGAGTTCCCTGCCAACCTTGAATCCAAGATGGCAAACCCCAAGCAACCTCTGGAGGAACTCTGAGCACCACCACTGGGGTGGTGTTGGACAAGGGAGTGGTCACTCTCCTTTCCTTTGTCCAGTTTCACACCAGTGCACTGACTGGGGGTCCCTGAACCGGTGTAGAATGGATTATGCAAAGAGGGTACCAAATGTGCCCTTCAGAGTATTTCCAGTGGCTTGGGGAGGCTACCCCTCCCACGCCTGTAACACCTGTTTCCAAAAGGAGAGGGTGTAACACCCCTCTCCCAAAAAATGCTTTGTTCTGCCTCCATGGGCTTGAGCTGCTCGAGCAACAGGAGGGTGGAAACCTGTCTGAGAGGTGGCAACAGCTGGGGCTGCCTGGAAAACCTCAGAAGGCTGTAATGACAGTACTGAGGGTCCCCTAAGGAGCCCCCAGAGTGCATGGAATCATACAACCAATGCTTGGTATCAAACATAGGGGTATTATTCCTACATGTTTGATACCAAACATATCTATGTTCGGAGTTACTATTATGTAGCTGGACATAGGGAGTGACCTATGTTCAGTACACCCGTAAAATGGCGTCCCGCACTCACGAAGTCCGGTAAAATGGTCCTGGAGGTCGTGGGGGCACCTCTGCTAGTGCAGGGGTGCCCTCATAAACAGATACTCTGCACCCTGCCCTCAGGGCTGGAGGGCTTGCTATAAGGGTGACTGATAAGTGACCTGGTGCAGTGTAAATGGCAGTGAAAGGATGCATGCACCTTTTCACACAGGCTGCAGTGGCAGTCCTGCAGAAGACTATGCATGGGCTCCCTATGGTTGGCAAAAGATGTGCTGCAGCCCATAGGAATTCCTTGGAACCCCAATGCCCTGGGTACCTAGTTACCATATACTAGGGACTTATAAGGGGACACCAGTATGCCAATTGTGGGTGAACCTTAGAGGGAAGAGAGCATAATCACTGGGACCCCGGTTAGCAGGATCCCAGTGAACAGAGTCAAGCACAATGACATTAGGCAGAAAATTGGGATAACAATGGCAAAAAGAGGGTACTTTCCTACACTTGGTCTGCAAGCTTTTGCTTGGATAGAAAGGCCTATGCATACAGGCAGGGTTTCCAATCTGTATTAGATTCTGTACTATTGAAGGAAATGCAGCTCTATCTTATTCGGAACCTACCACATGGGATTAGACGGTTCTGGCTCCTATTACAGCAGGGGCTGCTTCCGCTCAATGTATTGTGGGCACAATGGTATGAATCTCCGGCGATTTGTAGTACAATGGTATTGGCAAAATGGAAAAATGCCATCCAAGACTTGAACCATGTTCTTTTTATTTGCCCGGCCTTGCTGTCATACTGTTGTAAATAGTTATGCTTAATCTCCCTTCAAATTTCCTTACTTACTGTTTCCGACATATTGCAGACCTTTTATGTCCATCCAAATGAAATGTTTTCCTATAGATTTTTTTTTACAAAATCCGTGTTTTTTAAAACTGTATTATTCATATTATTGAATTATTTTGTAAGAACTGGGGTACCCAAACTGTTTGGGAGGTTTTTATGTTACTTATTTTATGGTCACTCCAGAGGAGTTCCGTGACATAAATAAATACAATTGAAATTGAAAGAAAAAGTGCATGACACTGCCTATTGTTTATATAAAAAATGTTGGGAGATGTAGGTAATTGGTACAGATTACTACGTCAACAGATGAGTGAGGCTACACTTCCTGACCCATTGCTTAAGGTGTACCAGCTATAAAATTGTAGATATAACATTAAAGGGTGACAATACCTCTCAGAAATAGGCTATAGGTCCATTCGAGTAGCAAACTTTAAGCGAATGGCGTTCATATCTCGTTGGGTAGCCTATTATACACCAGCAAAGTTGCAAAAGATGATCACCTCATGTCCAGATCAGTGTTTCAGATGTGGATTGGTAAATGGGGGAGGATGGATTATTATCTTTCATGAATGTCCAGAGCACCGAATTTTTTGGGAAGAGGTTTTTCTAGCAAGTAGTGAAACCTTGTGAGTAAGAATCCCTCCTTCATCAATGCTGGCACTCTTTGGGTTATGACATTTATCATCTATCTAAATGTAGCCAACATTTATTTTCCATAGCTGTAGCAGTGGTACGTTCTTTGATCCTTCAAAGATGGAAAATGGAAGTGGCACCCACGTATGAGCGTTGGCATAATAAAATGATCAGGACTCAGACTTTTGAGGAGGCTTTGGAGATTTAATTTGAGGTGAGAGGGGTTTGGCTAGACTAGGATTCAGCTGAAAGAGGCGGTCTAGGAAGGAGTAAGAGAGCTCTTTGGGCAATGTTTTAAAGTACAAGATGCTTCTGGAATCGAGATAGGGAAATCAGCTAGCTTAATAAAAGGGATGGACAAATACTATTTACACTTTTTTAGGGTTTTGGGAGGCGCAAGGTACACATGGGAAATGTCTGCTTAGCTAGTTTGTTAGATGTACTGTTTGCATTTTAAAACATATTTTTCGGCACTTTAAGTTCATTGCTGCTTGTTAAATAGATTATTTTTATTGCAGAATGGAATTGTTTAAATGTTTGCAAGTTATGGAATTTGACATACTATGATGTAGTGATTCTGTTTAAACGTATTGCTGCTTGATAAATGTTATTCTTATAACAGAACAGAGCTGTTCAGCTGCTGAAATGTAATGGACTCAATATGGTACGGAATGTTGATTTTGATCCCGCATCTCGCTCTAATAAAAACTGTTAAAAAAAAAATCTGGGGCCACTGAGGCTGACATTATATGTTATGCCTGGGGCTGCCCGATAACTGAATATTGGGCCAAACATTTTTAAACTCTTTCAGAAATGATAGGGAAAACATTGTCACCATCACCGAAGTTAGCATTGATTTGCTATTCACTTGAGCTTGCATGTGAGGACAGACAACATATATCTATTGTCTGACTGATGTCGAAAAGGGGGGTGGTGTGTCATTGGGAAAAGTTGTATTGACCTAAAGTGAAAGCATGGATTCATAACCTAACATATTGCCAGGAACATGTGGATACATATTACCTTTTGCTTCCCCCGAAGAGCAGACTGAAAATATTTGGGCCCGAAGAGCAGGCTGAATAATATTTGCCCCCCTCAGAAGGAATATTTGTGCGCACGGAGATAAAAAGACTCTAATGTGGACTATGTGTAAACATTCTATAGGGATCACTCTGATTTCTGATTGCCTCCCCTCCCTTCGTGGTGCTCGAATGAACCTACAGACGGGACTGGTTGGAAGTTAATTAAATTCAAATTTAGCAATTATTACTTAACTAGAATGGACACACACTGGGGATGGAGCTGGCCTAGTTCATTGTAATCTTGTCCAAAAGCAGATATTAACATGCACATCGATTGGGCATACCTGGCTTATATTCAGTCATGTGATACAATGGTCTGTCTGGGGGAGAGTTTTTAATGTTTTTGAGTATAGCTTTTGGTTGTATTTGTTTTGTTTTAGACCTGTAGTGGTTATTAGAAAACTCAATAAAAACAACAATAACAATGAATGTAGGGGACGTCACAATGGAGCCAGATTCAACTCCCTAAATTTCCAAACCACTTTCCTACTGCAGCAAACCCATTTCCAACTGTTTCCCATCACCTATAGCTTCTAACTCCTCCAAAATCACCCTTTAAATCTGTAATGTTTTTAATATACTTCTTTAACTCCTCATTCTTGTTGGGAATATGGGTACAACATTGTTGGACTTTTTTCATGTTAAAGACTCCACCCTTTGTGAGATTGATGTCAGCATCACCATAAACTTTATAGCTCTCATTTTAATGCTAATGACTAACAATGAAGTGGCTGTACTGGTGGCTAGCTTATCAAGTATAGCAAACCACTTCTGATTTTGAGATCAATCAAAACCACTCCAACAGGCCATATAGATATCCTACTATTTCAGAAGCATTACTGCTCCATTTTGGCCTAGCATGTGACTCCCACAATGGGTCCTTAGGATGATCTACATGATACATCTTGGAGAAAACTATTGCTAACTAACATGTGCCTTACCAGCTTCACAGCAATGTAAAATATATGCACTTCTTAACAATATAATAAACTCCAGTAACAACAAGAACATGTCATCCCATAGAAAAGGCCAATTATCTCCATATTTAAAGATGTGTTTACAATCACTCCTTTGCATCAATGTTGTGTCCATGACAGATTACCTTCTAAGCACACATAGTTTCCTTTGTGTTTCCAGTCTAGGGTTAATGCACCCTTATCTGTTAATGCTCTAATTTCTCTTTAGCCTAATTGTTTTTGTACTTTTGTGCTTTACCCATTCTGCTTGTATCTATTGCCCTCCTGCCATCCACAAAATGTAAAAAGCCTTTCTCAATGCCAGGGAACAAATCAAATGATGCCTATGAACATAAGTAGTATCTAGCCTCATAATGGGTTTAAAGAAATTACAGCAGTGTCCATTTATTTAACGTTTGGATGGTGAATGGGGATTCAAATGTTTAAACATAGCGACTTCAGAAAGGACAAAATCATAATTTGAAAAATAATACTGGAAATGGCCTTGTCCATATGGAAAGGTGAGCATAAGACTACAATATGACACGTGAGGGGAATGTGGTGGTACGTAATCCCGTCCGCTGCTGAGGCAGGCAACTGCATGCAAGCATTACCCTCCATAGTATCAATATATTTATAAAGCAACATAAAATAAGCATTTGAGGAAGAATGTCCTCTTGATGAATCAATATCTAATGCTTTCAAATCATAGGTGCACAAACTACTCTCAGTGGAAACCGGAGCACCAGGGACAGATTTAAGCTTAGGTTTAGTTGATTTTGTAGACGTAGGCAAATAAAGTCCAGGATGCAAAACAATTAACCCTACCACCAAAGCCACTAACACTCAAGCTACTATAAACCTACATCTAAATGTATTACTAGCTTCCATGACTTCACTAAAATCAAACTGTTAAGTAGAAAATAGCAGCAAGCTGATTTTCTCCATACATTTTCTACTTGTGCAAAAGGCAAAACCAAAATCATGAAGTCTATGATAAATGTATTTACAACGTTTTTGTTAGTCTTTCCTGACCCTACTCTGTTTTCCTCTAAAATAAGACTCTATGCCTCTTCAGGAGCCTTGGGCCTAGGGAATCTTCTTGTTAATGTTATTGTCTCAAATGACAATAAAGTTCAGAGTTCAATTTATATACCATGCCAGCTGTAGCTCTGGTCAGTTAATTCTATGGTAGGCGTTCAGTGATAAACTCAGATTCATGGAGGTGTAGCTGATACCTCACAATTATCATCCAAACCACAAAATTCCGTTTTGCTGTCATTTGTCACAAAATATGTCTACTCAGGGGCTGCGTACCTCCAACATGGTACTCTAGGTCATTTCAATCATCTGAGCTTAGATTGTTTGTCTTCACTGCCACTCAGATCAGAATCCTCATTATCTTCTGGGACAGTATGTTGTGCATGTTCTGCATGCAAACTCAGTCTTCCCCATCTTCCTGCACAAAAACAATCCTGAGTGGCATTGTCCTCTTTCTGTAGGTGCTGGTGATTACAGCACATATTGAAAGAGGAAACAACCAGAAGAGGAGAAATAAAGATATTTCTTAATGTTATGCCTTCCTTGGGAGGCATATCTTTTTGAAGCATTCCCAGGTTTTCATGGTCTTGAAAATCTGAAAATGCATCTAAAACCACAGGAGTAGAGTGGGCACAACCCTGCAATGCCCATGGAACATCTTCTTTTGCACAGAATAATACAATGCAGAGATTTTGGGTTACCTTGCATTACTTCATATTTTTGGAGCCATTCAAAACGACTCAAAGTGGCTTTGTGTAGCTTCAAAAATATTACTTAGAAGTTTGCGCCACACATGTACCACATTGCATGGTGCAAATATGCTGCAACCCTCTTGAAAGTATGCCCTTAACAAGGTGTCAGTTAACAGTGCTTTAACATCTTCTAATGTTGACACCTATTGCCACTACAGCTTTAAAGCATCCATGCATCCCAGCGACTACAAGATCAAGAAATGCAGAAAAATAAGCCACATGTATCTGTGCATCCCCATGCATCTGTGTAAGCACTTGAGAGAGCACAGCCCTCTCTCTCACTGCAGAAAAGCATAAAGGTTGTGTTGTACTTGGACATTCCCAACGCTGGGGCATGGGGGAAATATTCTCTCAGCTCTGGGAAGCCAGTCAAACAGTCATTATCCCTTGGTATTGGATCTGATACATCCTTATGTGTCAGCCTTTGTAAAGGGTCGGCGATTAGGGAACAAATGGGTATCCACTGTCAACAGTAGCCCATCTTTCCTAGAAACACTCTGTCTTCCCTTTGGGTTTTTGGCAGTTTTCTTTTCAGAATCAATGAGATTCTTTCTTGTGGCACCTCCCACGCTCCCTCCTTCATGTGATGTCTGAAATACAGAACTTTTCTTTCACAATATTGCAACTTACTTGGGGATACTTCATGTCCATTCTCAGCTAGGTGGTTCAACAATACAATAGTGCCTTGTTTACCACTAACAGGTCTTTGACATTGCCAGGGACTCAAGGTTATTTTTAAGGATGTGATTATAGATTGAAGTGCTCTCTGATAACCCTTGTTGAACTTGGCACCATGCCAAAACTCTTTTATGGAATTGGAAGGTGAAAAGGTACTGCCTGTCCTCATGCAGGGCTATAGAGAAAAACGCTTCGCATTAATTGATTGTAGTAAACCACTCAGCCAATTTGAAATAGTATCACAGTTGGATTTGGTATTACAGGACAAGGAACAGCAATGTTATTAATGTTTCTCTGGTCCTGCACAATGCAGTACTGTTGGAAAATGGGTTATTGGTAGGGGAAGGTAAGTACCTAGACTTAGAAATATGCCGCTAACCTCCACTTAGGACCAGCTAGGTCTCAATAAATGACACCTAGCTCAACCCTTGGTAGCTTGGCAATGAGTGATAAGGCTTAGTTTAGGAGACAAATCGTAAAGCATTCAAATATCACAAGACAGTAATTAAATAAAACACAGGAAACAGTTTAAAAATTCGAAACTAGTTTATAGACATAGGAAATATTTTTAGCTTTAAAATGACACCAAAACGGATACAATTGGAGAAAGGGAACCGGAGATATGAATTTCAAAAAAAGTAATGCTTTTAAGCGCTTAGAAACAAATAGCGCCAATCTGGTCATCTGGTCGCACCTCGACCGGGGCAAAGTGAAAGTTTAAGGCCGATCGCAATGGAGTCCTACTCAGCTACAGCCCATGGGAGGCCTCGGTCAAATGTTTACTTTCGGACTTAGTCATTTTCTTGAAGATTTTCTTCAGCGGGACCAAGTCGCCAGTCCAAGCTAACCTCCTGGAACTCTTCCTCAGACATGCGTCGCAGGAGCCCGTAGTGGAAACTTTTACCTTCGGACTTAGGCCCATATTTATACTTTTCGACGCAACTCAGCGCTAGCGCAGGTTTGCATCAAAAAGTTTACTGCCGGCTAACGTCGTTCCAGCGCGCCAGCTGTGCGCCTTATTTATGGAATGAAGTTAGCCGGCGCTGCAGCGTGGTTAGCGTCAAAATAAATGATGGTAACCGAGCAGCGGAGGGAAAGGGAAGGCTAGGGGTTGTGCGCAAAAGAATGGTGCAAGTCAGGTTAGAGGCAAAAATATTGGCTCTAACCTTACTATTGCCATTTTTTGACGCACAACCCCCAAGGAAAGGACTCCTGTCTTAGCAAAGACAGGAGTCATGCCCCCCAGCTCAATGGCCATGCCCAGGGAACTTCTGTCCCCTGGGCATGGCCATTGGGCACAGTGGCATGTAGGGGGGCCCAAGTTAATAAAAAAAAAGATATATATATACTTACCTGCACTTACTTGCACTCACCATAAATGGGTCCCCCATCCATGGGTGTCCACCAGGGGTGGGCGAAGGTGGCAGGGAGTGTCCCTGGGCGCAGGAAAGGGCACCTGTGGACTGCTTCCATGGTCTCCCACCATGGAAATGAGCCCACAGGTCCCTTAACGCCTGTCCTGACCCAGGTGTTAAAAAACAGCGCAAATCAGGCTGGGTGCCTTGTTTTAAGGCCCGCCTCCTCCTGTTTGTCATTTTGACGCTGGAGGATAAATAAGGCACAAAAAATGACTCAAACTCCATAACTTTGGAACTAGACGGGTCTAGGGCCAAAGTATAAATATGGAGTTAGGTTTTCACCGAATTTGCTACAAAATAAATGACTTAAATCTGGCGCAAACAGAGTATAAATATGGGCCTTAGTCATTTTTCTGAGATGAAAATCCTCCGACCAGGGCAAACCTGAATCTTGATCTGACATCCTTGGAACCCTCTTCAGATACACTGCCTGGGAGATCCCAGTCAACTTTCTACATTCGGACTTAGTCACTTTTTCTGACATTTTCTTCACCGGTCGAACCTGTAGGTTATGCTGGGTCGTGGTTGAGGCAAGCCTGCTAGAGTTGCTGTGGTGAGTCGGTGTCTTTATGGAGCTTTTTTAAAAAAGTTCTCCAAACTTCTCCAAACATCTGGATCTTCTCCCAGGTGTTCTTTTGAGGTTCTTTTGCGGTCCACAGCTCACCCCAAGGTTCCAGAAGCTCTTGAGGGTGCAGACTACAACTTCCAGAATGCTCCAGGCACAAACTCCAATTTGGCCACTGGACATTGGTCAGCTTCTTCAGGAGTTGGTGCAGGTGACTCTGGTTAGCAATTAAATGAGTTCCTCCTTGAACCAGTTGAAGCCAGGCAAAGTCTTTCTTGTGGTGAAGCCCAAGTGTGCAGCTGGTGCAGTCCTCCAGAGTACACTGTCCAGGTGCAGGTCAGGGGTCCAGCAGGGCAGTCCTTCTTCTCCTGTAGTACTTCCTTGTAGAGATCTGAGATGTGGGTGCAGGTCTGCCAGTTTTATCCTTGCTCCTGGGTGAAAAACAGGGGGGTCCTGGTTCTCCAATCAGGTGAAGGGTCCTTCCCCTTGTGATGACCACTTCCTGGGAAGTGTGGCAAAAATCAATCCCAGGGAGCAACATTCCTCAAAAATCCATCATGGCTGATAATTATTTTTGGTGGTTACATCTGGCTGAGCCCACCCATTGGTGTGGCTAAAAATCCTAAACACGCCCCTCTCCTGCCCTCTCCTAATCTAATGAAGGGGGCACCTAATTGTCTGGGTTTGCAGGATATGAGGGAGGCACTTGGTTGCTCCAAATGTCCTTCCCTGCCTTTGAATACCAGTTTGGCGGCTCTCCCCCCTTCCTGCTTCTCCATCTGCTAAGGGAAGTTCTCCTCCCCCAAGCACATCTCTTTGTGTTCAGCCCAGGCGACTTCACACCTCATCAAGGCATCCTAGCCAGGCTGTCAGAGGCTGGCCAGTCACAGCAGAGCACTACAGGGCGGAAGCTGGCAACTTTTTAAGTAGAGTTTAAAAGTTGTGAGATTTATTATAATAATTACTTTATACCAAACTTGAGGTATCTGACACTTAAGGGGACTTTATAAATTAAAATTAAGTCTCCCATTCTAGCCTATGGAGGCCATTCACCACAACAAATTTGTCTGTTTTACCTCACCAGGGCTTATAAAACTATTTTATTTAGGTCCCCGCTCATAGTTACATGGCACCCAACCCTAGGAGAACCTAGGGCATACCTTAAGGGGTGACATATATGTAAAAATAAGGCAGTTTAAGACTTTGGAAATACTTTGAATTCCAAAGTCGAATTTGCATGTACCTTTAGTTTAAAAGCAGCCTGCAAGGCAGGCCTGCCTTTAAAATGACACTGGTCCCCTCAGCAGTGGACCTTTGGTGCACTACCGATGCTGGGGTCCCTAAACCTTCATGCCCTGCTGTTAGAAATGGGGTCTTTGGTTGACAGTCTGGTTACCCCCTGTTCAAGCAAGGACCCTCACTCTAGTTAGGATAAAAGAGAATCACCCTCAGCTAACCCCTGCTTACCCCCTTGGTAGCTTGGCAGAGCAGTAGGCTTAACCTCAGAGTGCTAGGTGTAAAGTATTTGTACCAACACACACAGTAACTCAATGAAAACACTACAAAATGACACAACACCAGTTTAGAAAAATAGGAAATATTTATCTAGACAAAACAAGACCAAAACGACAAAAATCCAACATACACCAGTCAAGTAGTGATTTTTTTAAAGGTTTAAAATAAAAAGAGTCTTTAGGTAGTTGTAACACCACACTAGCGCTGCTAGCGTGAAAATGTACCTGGTTTGCGTCAAAAATAACCCCGCACGGGCGGTGTGCGTCGAAAGTAACCCTGCACGGCTGTGTGCGTCGAAAACAACTCGGCACGGCGGTGCGCGTTGAAAAAGCCAACCACACGACGATCCGAAAGTCCCGCGGCGCAGGGTGCGATCTCTCAGCCTCCGTCAGCGATGCTGCGCGTCGTTTCTCCTGCTCCGGGCGTCGGTTTTTCGGTCGCGTTTCCTGCGGCGTCGTTTCTCAGCTGCGGAACCGGCGTCGCGTCGTTTTCTCAGCCGCGATCGGATTCGCGTCGATCTTTTCTCCGCACGGCGCTCGGTGCGTGTATTTTTGTCCTTAGGCTGCCAGCCTCTCCTTTCAGGGTCCCAGGAACTGGAAGGGCACCACAGAGCAGAGTAGGGGTCTCTCCAGAGACTCCAGGTGCTGGCAGGAAGAAGTCTTTGCTATCCCTGAGACTTCAACAACAGGAGGCAAGCTCTACATCAAGCCCTTGGAGATTTCTTCTTCAAGATGGAAGGCACACAAAGTCCAGTCTTTGCCCTCTTACTCTGGCAGAAGCAGCACTGCAGGAAAGCTCCACAAAGCACAGTCACAGGCAGGGCAGCACGTTTTCCTCAGCTATCAGCTCTTCTCCAGGCAGGGGTTCCTCTTGGTTCCAGAAGTGTTTCTAAAGTCTGTAGATTTGGATGCCCTTCTTATACCCATTTTAGTCTTTGAAGTCACCTTTCTTCAAAGGGGACTTACACCTACTTGTGAAATCCTGCCTTGCCCAGGCAAGGCCTCAGACACACACCAGGGGGTTGGAGCCGGCATTGTTAGAGGCAGGCACAGTCCTTTCAGATGAGAGTGACCACTCCACCCCTCCCTCCTAGCAGAGATGGCTAATCAGGAAATGCAGGTTACACCCCAGCTCCCTTTGTGTCACTGTCTGGTGTGAGGTGAAAAACAACCCAACTGTCAAACTGACCCAGACAGGGAATCCACAAACAAGGCAGAGTCACAGAATGGTTTAAGCAAGAAAATGCTCACTTTCTAAAAGTGGCATTTTCAAACGCACAATCTTAAAATCAACTTTACTAAAAGATGTATTTTTAAATTGTGAGCTCAGGGACCCCAAACTCCACATGTCCATCTACTCTCTAGGGGAATCTACGCTTTAATCATATTTAAAGGTAGCCCCCATATTATCCTATGAGAGAGACAGTCCTTGCAACAGTGAAAAACGAATTTAGCAGTATTTCACTGTCAGGACATATAAACCACATTACTATATGTCCTACCTTATCCATACACTGCACCCTGCCCATGGGGCTACCTAGGGCCTACCTTAGGGGTGCCTTACATGTAAGAAAAGGGAAGGTTTAGGCCTGGCAAGTGGGTACACTTGCCAAGTCGAATTTACAGTGTAAAAATACACACACAGACACTGCAGTGGCAGGTCTGAGACTTGATTACAGAGCTACTTATGTGGGTGGCACAACCAGTGCTGCAGGCCCACTAGTAGCATTTGATTTACAGGCCCTGGCACCTCTAGTGCACCTTACTAGGGACTTACTAGTAAATCAAATATGCCAATCATGGATAAACCAATTACATACAATTTACACGGAGAGCATATGCACTTTAGCACTGGTTAGCAGTGGTAAAGTGCTCAGAGTTGAAAAGCCAACAGCAACAGGTCAGAAAAAAATAGGAGGCAGGAGGCAAAAAGACTGGGGATGACCCTGCATAAGCAAAAGTCCAACACGACCCCCTACCAGCCTAAAGCCAGGGGAGAACAATCAATACCTTGATGTACTTCCCTGATTGGGGCGATAGAACAAGGACCCAGGCCCACAACAGCAGGGGCATGTTCCAGTTCTACGCCTTCCTGACTCCAGTTGGATCCCTCTGTCCATACTCTCAGGGCCCACTAAGCTAACCCATGGGGAACCCTTCTCCACATCTACAGACACTATCTGTGCAACACCTAACTTTACTTTGCTCACAGATGTATTGCAATGGGCAGATAGTACCACCAGGGCCAACACAGTGGTGTTGCCCACTCCACCCCCGGGGTGTGACTCTCGTCCTCCCCCCCCCAGGGGCAACTCTGTCCACCAGGACAGCAAGCCACAGTGGCCCCAGACAACTGTCAGGGATGAGAGCCCGACCTCAGGCCTCTCTAACCACTGTGACTGTGGAGAGTGGGGGGTGGTAGCCTCAGGTGCCTGGCACCCTTTGACCACTCTCTCTTCCACCAGGTCAGGGATGACAACCTGACCCTGGTCCTCCCCTCTGGGGCTCTGTAACCTCCCTGCAGAAGCGGCACCCCCAGAGTCAAAAACTGTCAGGGTGCTTGTAGAAGCAGTCCTGCACAATTCTTCCACCAGTGCAGGGATGTTAACCTGCAACTGATCCTCCAACCTGGGGTCTGTACCTTCAGGTTGGACCAGGGCCAGGGGTGAGGCTTCCCTCCCCCTGCCCTCTCCTCTGGGGTCCTGGACCACCCAACTAGGAGTGGCCCCCCCAGAAGACAACATGGTAGGGGCACTGTTAGCAGTAGCCCCTTCCTCCAGGTCAGGGGGGACACCCTTAACCTGGCCTCCCAATCCAGGGTCTGTACCCACAGACTGGATCACTGCCTGGCAAACCAGGACTTCCTGGGGGGCATACCTACCCCCTACCAGGTCAGAGTTTACCCTCTGAACCTGGTCATCCAACCCAGGGTCACCACCCTGCGGTTGAACCACTGCCTGGCACACCAGGACTTCCAGGGGGGCACACTTACCCCCCTCAAGGGACACACTGTCCCGAAGGGCCACACAAGAGTCTGGCTGGCGCAGGTCTCCTGACCTCTGCCCATCTGACAGAGTCTGGATTCCCCCCAACCCAGAAATGGTCTCACCAAGGTCATTCATGGGGGGCTCTGCTCTCAGAGCTGACCCCTGACCCTCCAGGTTCTCCACTGGGGTCCGCAACCCCCTCTCAACCCTCTGTCTGGACTTCTGCACCCCCTCACTAGGAGTGGTACTGCCAGACACCAGAACTGGTGGGACGCTGGCTACAGCCACCCCCCCAAGTTCTCCTGACACTGTGGGGTCTCCCTCAACAGATGGCCCTATGGTACAGGCTAGGCTCCCCTCCTGGTGTTCCCGCAGGGAACCCTCCAGGACCTGGGACCGGATCTCGGGCACCTTGGGCCTCAACCCATCCCCATTCCCTCTCCTCTGAGACTGGACATGGGGTCCCTCACCCATCCCACTACACTGGGACCTACCTGGGACACTACAATCCTTCCCTACCCCACCTGGTTGGGAACTACCTAGACCACTCCTCTCAGGAGCACCCCCAAATGCCTCTTCAGACTCTCTGGTACTCACCCAGAAGTCTGCCTCCATTGTAAGCTCCCTGGGGTCAGAGAACTCACACTCCACCTGGTGTTGGCATAGCTCTGGAAAATAAGGACTAGACATATGCTCTCCAGCAATTACATCACTCAGCCCCTCACATGAATTAACCAAAGTACCCTTCACCCAACCATCCAGTGACTCTGCTTTGAAAAAGCACCCCACATCACCCTCCTGAGACTGGTGAGACAGTACCTGACTGTCCCTGACACTCAACCCACACTCTTCTGGGATGTTTTCACACTCCATAACCAGGACTTCTATCTGGGGGGAACCCCTCTCCCTGTCACTCTCACCTAGAGTCAGTAGAGTGTCCCTCCCACCAGTAGGAATATGACTCTCCCTGCCAGTTCCCCAATCCACCTCAGGGACCCTGTGCATCACTGGAGCTACCTCATACCCCTGAACCTCCTGGTGTGTGTTAACTGCCTCCTTCAAGTAGGGCACCACATCTCTGGGCATGTGCACTTCTTCAGCAGCACTGGATATACAATTGTTGCTGCCCCCATTCCAGCTGGACTCAGCCCTCATGACTTCCAGCTCTTTCAATTTAAGCTCGTAAGCATAAATCATTTTTTTAATCTCTAAGTTCCTCCTCCTTTCTTCCAACTCCCAATCGAGCTTTTTCAGCTCCCATTGGTACTCCCTCTCTGCCTGTCTGTCCTGTAACTCTTCAGGAGTCAGACCCTTGGGTGACACCCTGCCATCCCTCCTGGGGACCCTCCCCCCAGGCGTAACAGGTTCCTCCACTACACCACTGTGTATCCTCTGCACTTCCCCACCCATATTCTCCTCCTCTGTGTGCCCTCCAGCCTTCTTGATTGTCACCCAAGCCCTCTGTGCCTGTTGCAGCTCCCCCTCCCTGGTGGAGCTCTCAGTGGGACAGTCAAGATCTTTAAGGAACTGTTTCAATTGAGCAACTGAGTACTCCTTCAGTTTCTCCATTTCAAACACAGCTCCAGCTGTTGCATCTCCAGATTGAGACATGATGGTCACAAGTGCAAAGTTCCAAAAGGCAGAAAAAAATAATTTCCCAATGAAGTAAAAAGAATCAGTCAAGGGATCAGCAAAATCATGGAAGTAGAATAAAAAGAGTCCTTAAGAGAAAAATCAAAAGATCACCAAACAAGTAGTATGTGGTCACGTAGTGGTCTGAGATCAAAACAGTAGTGTACACTTAATTACTGTATGTCAAGTACAAATACAAGTCCAATCCCGACCGCTGGTCACCAATGTTAGAAATGGGGTCTTTGGTTGACAGTCTGGTTACCCCCTGTTCAAGCAAGGACCCTCACTCTAGTTAGGATAAAAGAGAATCACCCTCAGCTAACCCCTGCTTACCCCCTTGGTAGCTTGGCAGAGCAGTAGGCTTAACCTCAGAGTGCTAGGTGTAAAGTATTTGTACCAACACACACAGTAACTCAATGAAAACACTACAAAATGACACAACACCAGTTTAGAAAAATAGGAAATATTTATCTAGACAAAACAAGACCAAAACGACAAAAATCCAACATACACCAGTCAAGTAGTGATTTTTTTAAAGGTTTAAAATAAAAAGAGTCTTTAGGTAGTTGTAACACCACACTAGCGCTGCTAGCGTGAAAATGTACCTGGTTTGCGTCAAAAATAACCCCGCACGGGCGGTGTGCGTCGAAAGTAACCCTGCACGGCTGTGTGCGTCGAAAACAACTCGGCACGGCGGTGCGCGTTGAAAAAGCCAACCACACGACGATCCGAAAGTCCCGCGGCGCAGGGTGCGATCTCTCAGCCTCCGTCAGCGATGCTGCGCGTCGTTTCTCCTGCTCCGGGCGTCGGTTTTTCGGTCGCGTTTCCTGCGGCGTCGTTTCTCAGCTGCGGAACCGGCGTCGCGTCGTTTTCTCAGCCGCGATCGGATTCGCGTCGATCTTTTCTCCGCACGGCGCTCGGTGCGTGTATTTTTGTCCTTAGGCTGCCAGCCTCTCCTTTCAGGGTCCCAGGAACTGGAAGGGCACCACAGAGCAGAGTAGGGGTCTCTCCAGAGACTCCAGGTGCTGGCAGGAAGAAGTCTTTGCTATCCCTGAGACTTCAACAACAGGAGGCAAGCTCTACATCAAGCCCTTGGAGATTTCTTCTTCAAGATGGAAGGCACACAAAGTCCAGTCTTTGCCCTCTTACTCTGGCAGAAGCAGCACTGCAGGAAAGCTCCACAAAGCACAGTCACAGGCAGGGCAGCACGTTTTCCTCAGCTATCAGCTCTTCTCCAGGCAGGGGTTCCTCTTGGTTCCAGAAGTGTTTCTAAAGTCTGTAGATTTGGATGCCCTTCTTATACCCATTTTAGTCTTTGAAGTCACCTTTCTTCAAAGGGGACTTACACCTACTTGTGAAATCCTGCCTTGCCCAGGCAAGGCCTCAGACACACACCAGGGGGTTGGAGCCGGCATTGTTAGAGGCAGGCACAGTCCTTTCAGATGAGAGTGACCACTCCACCCCTCCCTCCTAGCAGAGATGGCTAATCAGGAAATGCAGGTTACACCCCAGCTCCCTTTGTGTCACTGTCTGGTGTGAGGTGAAAAACAACCCAACTGTCAAACTGACCCAGACAGGGAATCCACAAACAAGGCAGAGTCACAGAATGGTTTAAGCAAGAAAATGCTCACTTTCTAAAAGTGGCATTTTCAAACGCACAATCTTAAAATCAACTTTACTAAAAGATGTATTTTTAAATTGTGAGCTCAGGGACCCCAAACTCCACATGTCCATCTACTCTCTAGGGGAATCTACGCTTTAATCATATTTAAAGGTAGCCCCCATATTATCCTATGAGAGAGACAGTCCTTGCAACAGTGAAAAACGAATTTAGCAGTATTTCACTGTCAGGACATATAAACCACATTACTATATGTCCTACCTTATCCATACACTGCACCCTGCCCATGGGGCTACCTAGGGCCTACCTTAGGGGTGCCTTACATGTAAGAAAAGGGAAGGTTTAGGCCTGGCAAGTGGGTACACTTGCCAAGTCGAATTTACAGTGTAAAAATACACACACAGACACTGCAGTGGCAGGTCTGAGACTTGATTACAGAGCTACTTATGTGGGTGGCACAACCAGTGCTGCAGGCCCACTAGTAGCATTTGATTTACAGGCCCTGGCACCTCTAGTGCACCTTACTAGGGACTTACTAGTAAATCAAATATGCCAATCATGGATAAACCAATTACATACAATTTACACGGAGAGCATATGCACTTTAGCACTGGTTAGCAGTGGTAAAGTGCTCAGAGTTGAAAAGCCAACAGCAACAGGTCAGAAAAAAATAGGAGGCAGGAGGCAAAAAGACTGGGGATGACCCTGCATAAGCAAAAGTCCAACACCTGCCATATACTAGGGACGTATAGAAAATTATCTTATATACATGTGCAACAACAATACTAGGAGTGCAGGAGAAGCACATGATAAGCTTTATGATTTAGCCCACATGTTTAACATAGAGTTAAACAAGCAAAAATCCTGATAGCAGAGCTATTGTGTATGTTTTGATGAAAGTGATCTAACCAGTATGAGGGCGTCAGGGAAGAAGTTACAAATTAAGGAACCGATTGTTAGTATATGGAAGTGGAGTGAGTTAAGTAAGTGGGAAGGCAGGTGGGCTAAAAAGAAAGATCAGAAGAAGTTTAAGGTAATATCTCCAACAGAGAGCAAAGGCGAGCCACCTCCTTCTTCGCTGAGCGAAGATGGGGTCTCAAATTCCCCAATGAGGGAAGTGCCAATTGGTGGTTATATCCACGTACCTTTGGAGTACAGGTGATCTTGCTGCTTGTGCAAACTATTTTCCCAAGTTGAGAGAGAATCCAGTGTTTTTGAACACTCAGGTTGACAGATTTTTTAAAAATGTTCAGGTGCTGTGGGTGGATTTGAATACTCTCCTTGACATTTTGGTACAGAGTGACTTTGGGCACAGTGAAAAGTGGCTATACAGTGGCCAGAGAAGGAGCCTTGAATAAACCTAGGCCCGTATTTATACTCCGTTTGCGCCGAATTTGCGTCGTTTTTTTCGACGCAAATTCGGCGCAAAACTAACGCCATATTTATACTTTGGCGTTAGACGCGTCTAGCGCCAAAGTATTGGCAAATAGCGTCATAGCGGTGCGTGGTATTTATGCTCCAGGGCAAAAATCACTCCCGCGCGGCAGGCGGCGCAAAAAAATGGCGCAAAGCATGAATAGCGTGACATTTTAACGCCTGGGTCAGGGCAGGCGTTAAAATGGGGCAAACACACCTGTACTTAATCAGAACACACAGAACAAACAACAGAGCAGCAGAGCAGCAACAGGGAGACATGGAGGTGCTTTTTCTTCAACGTGCACGTAGACGCAGAGCCCTGCAGCAACAACAGCAGCCACAACAACAACAGCAGGGACCCCAAAGACAGCGCAGAAGGCAGGAGAGGATATTCCGCCCAAGAACAACCCTGCATGGCCTCAGGGAACGAGACATCATCCAGAGGTACCGGTTGAACTGGCAGGCCATTCAGCAGCTGCTGACAAATATTGAACAGCAATTGGCCCCCACTTTAGTGACTCCACGCACTATCCCAACAGAAACAAAGCTGCTTGCCGTACTTCACCTGCTGGCAAGTGGCTCCTTTCAGACAACTGGTGCCCTGGTTGGTGGAATCTCACAACCATCTTTCTCCGCATTCCTGCCTAAAGTACTGGATGCCATCATTGGACTGACACCCCGCCACATCTGCTTCCCTAACACACTGCAGAAGCAGCAGGAAACAAAACAGGGGTTCTACGCCATCAGTGGCTTTCCGCACGTCCTTGGTGCAATCGACTGCACACACGTACGCCTTGTGCCACCTGCTGCGAGTGAACACCTGTACCGCAACAGGAAGCACACACATTCCATCAACGTGCAGGCCATAGTCGATCACCAAGGACTGATCAGCAACATCGTGGCTAAATATCCTGGGAGTGTACATGATGCATTCATCTTCCGTCACTGCACCATCAACCAACACTTCCAGGATGGACGGTATGGCAATGGACTACTTGTTGGTAAGGACAAAAATCTACTTATATACTCACTGCACAGAAACCCTCTAGGATAAACAACACATACACCACAATAGCAACACCTAGACAGGAACACACTGAGGTACTCACATCACTAGCCATGTGTCACAAGTCACCATTGAACCTCTCACACATTTGAATTTACTCCACAGCTTAGTGTGAAGACATTCATGACTGTGGTTGCCTAAATGTCACCTTGCAAATTGGAAGTCTCACAATAACCTGTACACTAATACAATGCATAACTTTTAAGGGATGGTATGACCTGGCTATGTTCATATGGACGTTTCTAATACCCTTTCATGTTTCAACTCTGCATGGAACTATCATCACACCCCCAGTGAGGACACACGGACACCTGTGTCACAAGTCACAATGCAAGGGAGGGCACACTGTACTTGAGAAACCAATACATCCTGCTGACAAACAGTTAGACAACAAACACTTGCTCAGCCAAGGAAAAAAAACAATGCCAAAGTTTCCACCAACAACCATAGGTTGTCACATTAGTACACAAAATAGTCACAGACAACACAACACAACTACTGCCATCAAAGATACGTACAACAGTGCCTCCTACATCTAATTGATACCATTCTGTGTTTCTCTTTCAGCTGATCAGGGGTATGGCATCCAGCCTTGGATAATGACACCATATGGGAACCCAAATACTGCTGCTGAGCGGGCATACAATGACGCCCACAAGAGGACACGCAGCATTGTGGAGAGGACCTTTGGGATCCTAAAGTCAAGGTTCCGCTGCCTTGACATCACTGGCGGAAGCCTACTATACTCCCCAGAGATGGTATGCAAAATTATACTCACTTGTGCCATATTACACAATATTTGTGTACAAAGGAACATTCCCCTCCTTGAACCGGACCCAGACATGCCTGAGGATGATGATGAGGAGGATGCTGGCCTGCAACAGGAGGGGGAACAACCTAACACCGCAGCAGGAGTGCGTAGGCGCCAACAGCTTGTGAACAATTTTTTTACTTAAGTCATTATAATCACTTGTATTCCACACTTGTAAATAAACACAGATCACAAACACCACATCATGCTTTGGCCTATTCATTTCTGACCACCTTTAGTTTGAAATAGCTGAAGATGAATGTCGTCTCATTGATCAAGAATGCCATTAAAAATCATCACACCAAAAATAAACATCACAACTGTATGCACAGAGGGTAGGATGTGACATGTTACATTACCATACACAGAGCCCAACAAGAGTACAAATGTGACAATTAGACATGCCGGATCCAAACAACTGAAACAGTCTCTCATCCAGCCCAAAATTGGAGATCATTTGAAAGTCACATCACACGGGTTCAGAGACAGGGTGGGACCATCCATGTGTACGTGAACATGTCATCAATGGCTTCTCTCAAGTGTATGATGTGAGCAATACACAATTGCAACACCATCAGCTGCCACTAACTCAGGAGGAGACCTTGAAGTTACAGTGACAACATACACACAGACAGGTCATACTGGATCCACATTCCCACACACATGTACACATATGTCATACAACCAACCTAATATTTGAAAGTAGACCATCACAGTTGTGTCCCAGTTTGAACCTAGCAGGAAGATTGTAACATGACACTAAACCAGTTTATGCAGAAAGGGACACAGACAAGCAAAAAAATCTTCGCATTATCACATCGTGAACGCTGAGAGTCTTGCAAACTTAGGGGGTCATTCGGACCCTGGCGGTAATTACCGCCCTGGCGGAGGTCGGCGGTAGCACCGCCAACAGGCTGGCGGTGCACCGATGGGCATTCTGACCGCGGCGGTTCAGCCGCGGCCAGAAACGGACTTCCCGCTGCCCTTCAGAATCCGCCATGGCGGCAGAGCGCGCTCCGCCGCCATGGGGATTCTGACACCCCCTACCGCCATCCTGTTCCTGGCAGGTCTTCCGCCAGGAACAGGATGGCGGTAGGGGGTGCCGCGGGGCCCCTGGTGGCCCCTGCAGTGCCCATGCCAATGGCATGGGCACTGCAGGGGCCCCCGTAAGAGGGACCCACAAAGAATTTCAGTGTCTGCTTTGCAGACACAGAAATTCACCACGGGTGCAACTGCACCCGTCGCACCTTCCCACTCCGCCGGCTCCATTCTGAGCCGGCGTCCTCGTGGGAAGGATGTTTCCCGCTGGGCGGGCGGGCCGACTTTTGGCGATTGCCCGCCAGCCCAGTGGGAAAGCCAGAATGACCGCCGCGGTCTTTCGGCGGGAACCGCTTGGCGGGCGGCGACCGCCGCCCGCCGCGGTCAGAATGACCCCCTTAGTCATATGAAAATGGTATGCAACTTAGCTCCAAATCATCAATACTGCAAACGTCAAATGGGCTAATGAGATGAATGAATGGTCAACAGTCATTCATACCATATGGCCTTACATTCGCCCGCTGCTGCAGGTTTGCCAGGATATGATAAAAATACTCCATGGATACAGTAGCTATTCTGGATGGTCAAATCCTAGGGTGCTGGGGGACTAACTCCACCTCTACCACCCCCAAAACATACAGGAATCATGTACTTGTGAACTAAACACATGCATAAGGCACATATGTGGCCTCAATGTCACAAGTCCTACACAAATATGAAACACAAAATCATAATGGGACATGGTCAGCCCCCTAAAAACTGAAAGTGACTCTCCCACTCCCTGTTAGGACTACAGATAAAAGCATCCCCATCATAAAGGTGGGGACATTTTGGAGACGGAATACATAATGGTATCAAAAACCTCATTTCAAAATAGCCATCAGCAATTACACCAAATATGTTGTCAAATATGGTCAATACATTAGTTAACGTATCCCAAACATCACAGTGTGAAGTGTGAAGGCCGTCTATACATAAAAGTACGGACATTTGTCAGATACAAACACAAATGTGTCTCACATCGCACCGTTTTACCATGACAAATCACCTTTCCAAAGCTAAACACATGAAGACATTTGGATCAATTTGCTCCATATTCTACGCATACAGCATGGCCGTCATAATTTGTTCATGTACATGAGTGCACACAATGCAGAGTCAGATACAAATGTATCCAAAAGTGTCTTGATATTTCACCTTCAAATTATTATTTACATCCACAATATTTTTGACTCTGCATCATGTGCACTACTGTACGTGTAATAAAAACCACGCACATGATGTATGCGTGGTCAAAATGACGCTATATGCACAATATATTGCTCATTTCATGTACAGTATTAATTATTAATATTAATAGCATTTTTTTTTACTCCGCATCATGTGCACCACTGTACGTGTAATAAAAACCACGCACATGATGTATGCGTGGTCAAAATGACGCTATATGCACAATATATTGCTCATTTCATGTACAGTATTAATTATTAATATTAATAGCCTTTTTTTTGACTCCGCATCATGTGCACCACTGTACGTGTAATAAAAACCACGCACATGATGTATGCGTGGTCAAAATGACGCTATATGCACAATATATTGCTCATTTCATGTACAGTATTAATTATTAATATTAATAGCATTTTTTTTGACTCCGCATCATGTGCACCACTGTACGTGTAATAAAAACCACGCACATGATGTATGCGTGGTCAAAATGACGCTATATGCACAATATGTTGGTCATCTCATGTACATTATCAATTATTAATATTCATATCATATTTTTTGACTCCGCATCATGTGCACCACTGTACGTGTAATAAAAACCACGCACATGATGTATGCGTGGTCAAAATGACGCTACATGGACAATATGTTGGTCATCTCATGTACATTATCAATTATTAATATTCATATCATATTTTTTGACTCCGCATCATGTGCACCACTGTACGTGTAAAAAAAACGACGCCCATGATGTATGCGTGGTGTAATTGACGCTACATGCACAATATGTTGGTCATCTCATGTACAATTTGAAATATTAATATTCATAGCATATTTTTACACTCCGCATCATGTGCACTGTAATGCGTCAAAAAAATATGACGCACATCTGTGTATGCGTGAAAATATGACGCATTACGCGAAAATAAAAACGGCGGCCATTTTATGCAGGAAGTGATGTAATAGGATATCCTGTTTACCAAATCTGTACTGGGAGTTGTGTGAAAGGTGTTGTCCTGTGTTTTACTGCTTTAGTGTCCTGTGTGCCTTGTATTTTGTCTTTGTGTCAATCTTTTATTGTTGTCAAACATTGTCTCAGTCTGTTTAGTGTTGTTTTGTCTATACCTGTGATAGTTTGTATTGTCTGTGGGAGTCTGTTGTGGGTAGCATAGTTTGGGGTGTTAGTTGGGCTATTTTTCTCCTTCTTCTTTTTCTTTCACACTTCTACCTTTCCCCATTTCCCACTTTTTCTTTCATTTTTCTTTGGTACTTTTTTACACCTCGCATCATGTCAGGTAGGCCTCGCCTGTCCAGGATGGGTGAGGACGAATTGGGGGCTTCATATGGCTCGTAAGCCATTTCCTCCCACTGATGCTGGAGGCTGGGGGCCGTGTGATACAGGGGTATCACACGGAGGCGAGGAAAATACGTTGGGAGAAGGTGCGCCATCACATGGTCCGGGTCTACGGGAGTATGAGGAATGTCCATCAACTCAAGCACCGCTGGGCAGATCTGATCAGCAGGGAACAGGACCTGCTGGACCACCTGGGACTCCGGATTGGTGGCTATGTTGGTGAGTAATAATCAATTACATGGGAATAATAGGAATGTGTGCGTGAACATGTGATGATTGGTAGCCAATCTGCAAAATAAGTAGCTGACGGCGTGTTATACTAGGGAAACCTAGGCCCATGGGCATACACATAAATCCCCATTTTTGCTACACATGTACACCCAATAACAGCAGTAAAATGCAACATCTATTTGTATTTTGCTAAGTAGCCCCCTCTCTGCGTCACAAAATGATGCAAATGCTGCGCTACAAAGGTATACATATGTGTCCAAATGTGTATTTGTTGCCGGGTGTGTATGAAGACCTATGCTACCAGGCCGATGCCTTATCTTTGCAACACATACCAGATGGCTGTAGCTGCATGGAATGTAGTGTTGCATTTGTGTCTGAAAAGCAACACGTGAACTGCTCAATTTGTACTCTACTGGTCATAATGGCCAGTGAGTACGTCATGTAGAAACAACATACCTACATATGTAGACGCCATAGCTAGACCGAAAATTGCAAACACATGATGATGCAACACCTGTGTGTTGCCTTCACGTCACATGAAGTTAGTCATGTTGTCCACACATATGTCACATGTGTGTCTGGTTGCTGTGTGTTGAACCTGTCCCCATAGCCTGTTTGATTGTGAGTGGTCATGCAGTCCTCATGGAACCAGTTGTGAAATGTTTCTCTCTGGGATGCACATGCTGAGATGTATGGATCACATGATTGTTCGGGCCTACTAATGGAGGAGTAACTTGGACGACACATGACTGTCCTGGCCACTGCATGAGTGTAGTAGGGTGTGTCACTGGAACAGGAGACTCATCCAATGATAATCTAGAATACAAAGTCAGCCAGGCAGGATGAGCATGTGTGAAAGTGTATCATTACCATGTAATATTCACACACTGTCATTGTAACAGAAATTATTTGTCTGTTCACCCAGTCTGAGTATAATCTTCCTTTCATGCTTTACAGGTGGACCAGCCCCGTACACCGTTGGTGAGGTAGCCCATTTTGACGACCCCGATACCTACAGTGAGTGTTGCCTAAGTGCTATTTACATTGTTTGGAAATGAAGCATGATGGATTACTGTGTGTTCAGGACAATTCATGATATGATGTGCTGGCCGTTCATTGGCTTTGTTGTTTTGGTGTGATATCAAATTGGAATAATGTTTCGGTAAAGCAATCCCTAGTCATCTCTCAGATTGAGGGGCAGTAGGTCATTCAATTAGTGCGACTATTGGGAATAGCATGACTCATTTTGAACACACTGGTCAATGTTAGACTTGGTCAGGAACTTGCCATTAACTGAGTCAGCATATCAGACTGACAGTCTCCCAGATAGCTTAGGCACATGGCTTCGATGACAAGTGCTTCTTCCTAGTTGAGGATGGACTGTGTACACTGTAGGTCGGATCTTCCGGGGGCATGTACTTCCACAAGGTGACCTCGAAGTGTGTGTGACTTGAGTGCAATGGCCTAGGTGTTCTGTTGAATCATGTGAATGGGTGTTTTACCTCCTCTGTGTGTGTTGTAAAACATGCCTCACTAATAGTATGTTATGTTTGGCTAAGTCATATCATTTTGACATGTGTGGACCTGGGATGTGACAAGGTTGGGCTGACTCCAACGTGTTGCTAGCCCTTCATAGGTGTTGTGTGTGAAGGCACATGCTTGTTGCACTTTCTGTACACTCCTGGTTGTGCATTGATCATGGGATTGTTGTTTGTTCTTCCCACACCACCCACAAAGACTGGGATGTTACTGTGAAACAGGGTACCTAGGACTGTAGCAACCAGTATATTACACGTACTTAACACCTTTTGTGACTTGAGTTTGTACCTAGGTCCAGATGTAGCAAAATGTCTCCACATTGCAAATAGCATAATTTGATGTTAGTGAGTTGCAAACGTCTGTTTCCTAATCCGAAATGTTTTTGGTGGTCATGTACATATTCGCAAAATGCTTTTCTAAAGTAAAAAAATAAAGGAGTTTACCAGCCCTACTTGCAAATCACAGTGTTAGGCAATCCCATTTGCTAACGAGTACGTGGTTGCAAAGTGAGTAGCTGTTATCATCCACTTGAAGTGGCTGCTAACCAACTTGCTGACTGGAAGGGGTCCTCATTGTGAACCTTCACCTTTGTGAGTGGACCAAAATACTCCTGCACAAAACAGCCAGTGGTCTAGGGGAGCAATAATTATTGTGTAAATTACGAACAATCAATTGTTGTGAATTTAAACAAATCGCAGCTCATTTTCCTTTCAGATAAAGGGCCTACACTTGGTGAAAAATAACTTGCTTCATTTAAAAGCAGTCACGTCTATGGAGTTCTGCTGTTCCCAGCAGGCCTCCATCCCCGTGAGTGCCCATAGTTGCTAAGGTGGTGCAAGTTGGAACCCACATCATTGATGTTCATGAGGTGGGATTTAGGGACCCCATAGTGACTCGCAGACGGTGTCAGAGACACCGTTCAGCTTTGCAATTTGCTAGTTGATTTCCCATCAATTCCTACATCTGGCCCATAGTGTCGACATATGATTCATGGCCAGGGGTTCAATCTTAGCACACAACTATTTCGAAATGCCATTGAGTGAGGAGTGTGATTCTTATCACATAGAATGACATATGTAGTGAAGTCAGTATGCGGACGAGCTGGTGCCATAATGTATAATGGCTTAGGTATGAATTGTAGGAGTAGTTTAGGGTGATGTTATCCATCATGTAGAGACATGGATATGCTATATGTGATATGCCCTTCAGTATGCATGATTCACATGTACTTCCTCTGAGCCTTCCCGTGACATATGTTGTAACAATTGCTGCAACCAAAACATTGCTAGTAATGGTCAAATTACCCATTGTGGTATTCAACCCACTGTAAATTCTATGCTCAATATTTGCCTTTTCCCTTCACAGCTGCAAACCTGAGTGCCGCAGCTCGCAACCAGTTTGAGCGCCGTGCAATGAGGTACAGGCACATCCTGCAGGTGCAGTGTGGGTATCGGAGGATGGCCCGCAGATACAATTCGGAACGGGCCTCCGGGGCGTGGTATGCCACACCACAGGCTCCACCAACGGTGCCACCTACAACCACCAGGTCTGCCCAAGGGGACCCAGCGACGGACCAGCCATCTTCCTCAAGACCTGGACCCAGCCGTGTGTTGGGAGCAGGGCTGTCCCGTGGCCACTCCACTCCAGCAACAATCTCCACCTCCACCGGCACGCAGACCAGCAGTGACCCTCCAATTGACCCTGCAGCCTTCCAGGCATTGTCTAGGAAACTGGACAGGTTAATTCAAAAGGTTGACAACCTGACGGAGGACATGGCGGAGGTTAAAAAGAAGGTGCGCTCCATCCGGCGCACACTTCAGAGGGCAAATCCTTAGTTATTTTGCCCTCCTGAACTTTTACCCCTCCCCTCTCCCCTCTTTCCTCTTTTCATACTGTTAGTTGGGTTTGGGGGGTTAGTTGTAGGATAAGTATAGGTAATTAGCTTAGTTAGTGTTAGGTAAGAGGGTGGGGGGTCCTTATACTTTCTATCTAATATTTTTGTGTGGGTGGGTGGGTGGTGGGCAATGTTGGGATTCCTGTTTGATAAAAAAAAAAAATATATATATATATATATATGTTTGTTTAGGATAGTATAGTATGTGTGTAGGTTAGTAAGTGTTGTCCTGCATGTGTCTTGTCTCATAATGGTGGGTGGGGGGTTGATGTTTAGATCGTTTCGTTACATGTGTAGAGTAAGTTTAGCTTAGGTTAGTTAGGGACAGTTGTGGGTTAGTAGTAGTCAGGTTAGATTAGTGTAGGTTTATCTTTCCCTTAGTTGCCTCTTTTCTTACTTATTGGAAATAAAAAAATTGTTAACCCTTTACCAGATGCGTTAGGTGCTACCTTTTCATGGCCTTGACATCAGTGTAGCAGAAAGTTTTAGTATGACATTTGTGTCCTATGCTCGCTATCCCCAGGCTATTGAGGTTTAACATGCCAGCTACCCGTGTGCTAACTTGGTAAGTATCCACCGTGTGGGAGAGCCACCATTGGTAGTGTGCATAGATCATCAAGATTTGGGGTTGGTATGTATCCTACTTCACAAAGAGTGCTTCCAGAGTTGATTTTGTAGGTAAATAGATAGGTCGGACAGCATTGTGAAGTTCAGGGAGAGCTTTGTAGATGAGTATTTGTTCACACTCTTGTCTTGTTGCTGTCATTGCTGACCTACATCATGTGTGTACTGCTTGAGCATGACTTTCCTTCATGGTAGTATACGCTGTAAGGGTGATTGATGCAGTGTAATTTGGTTATCATTCCTTTCATTTTACAGCATAATGTATTGTGTTAGTATCGCAAGGTGCCTACATTTCTCATCCACCATTAGTTGTCTAGAATAGCTATGGATGGGGCCTCATTCTGTCCAACACAGCATGATTGTGTGTGCTTAGTCCCTACATCAGTTATTTTCCTCAGTCTCGTAAAGCTATGATGCAATCCTGGCCACTGCACAGATGTTTCAGTAGACATGAAATCAGGACAGTAGTCTAGAGAATCAACATGGTTGCCACACAGCCACTTTGGAGTTATGTACTGCACAGTTGAAGTGTGAAATGACACAGAGACACAATTGGTGTGCAAGTGATATTTATTTTTAGGTGGAGTAGTGCAAAAAGTCCATTAACAATGTTAGGTGAGTCCGTTCTGGTGCATTCTTAAATGGTGATCCTATTTACAGGGTGTGGATGATGCTCCTGACATGCTGGGGTGATGTCACAGACGGTGCAGAGGAACAGGAATTGCCAAATGGTAGGAGAGAAACATTTACAGCCAATGTGGACAAGTTAAACAGTAGATTGCCGAACAGTCATTGAGGGTAGTTGGAGTGAGGCTGGCATGTGTCAAAACGTAGGACCTTGGTCAGAGTGGGGCATGGTGCAGGGACTAGGGCTTCCGGGTACTCTTGCGTGTGAATGTTATCTGTTCCATGTCTTCTTCTTCTGATGTGTGTGTTGCCTGGTGTGTCCTTGTTGTTGTTGGTTTTGAAGGGGCAACACACACCTCAGTGTCAGAAGACATGGAGGCAGACATCCCGGGGGCTGATCCCTGTCCAGTTATGAAGGGCAGTACTGCAGCAAGGAGAGCGTGCTGGTTTTTCAGAATGGCAGCCACATCCCGATGGTAGGCAGCCAGGTCTGCCCTGAGGGGTTCGATGTTGCATTCGTGCACACGCTGACTGGCTTGCTGTTGGAGTTGTTTGGTCAACTGTATGACAGCTGTGCAGATTGCCTTCTGTGTTACTAAAAGTTCCTCCAACAGCGATGTTCTGGCTTGCATTGCAGCTGCCTGATCAGCAGTTGACAGCATGCACGAACGCACCCCCTCAAGGCTGGCTGCCATAGTTTGCATCCCCACCCGCACCTCCTTGGCCAGCTCCCGCTGGACCCCAACAACTGTTCTTTCGAAGCTGGTGCCAGTGTCGTCAGAGTCCTCAGCTGTGTTGGAGCTGGCAGGTCTTACAATTGGGGTGGCGGGTGGTTCTACTGTGGTGGCTGCTTCATCTTGGCTCCTCCTTGTTACTGAAGGGGGGGTTTGGAGGCTTTCGAGGACCATGTCAATGGTCTCTTGTGTGAGGTTGATGTTCTCGTCATCCATGTCATCAGGGAACTCATGGACAGGCATATCGGCAGGAGATCCGTGTTCCTCTGCAAAGAAACAGGGTACAATTAGTGTGTCTGTGTTGAGATCATTTAGCACTAAGATACAAGCCTTTGGATGCCTTTACTTTGTACTCTGATTTTGTCTTGGTATCTGCTGTCTGTCATAGGGCATTGTTGTAGGCCTATGGCCCACCTGTGTGTCACATATATGATATGGAGCTATCAGACATGCCTGCCAGGACATATCTAGGTGTTGATTTGTAATTATTTTGGAATATGCATTTTTTTGTCCTACTCCTCCCTCGGTGTTTCGCTATTGTTATGGAGGGACATTTGTTTGGGTGGGCTCTCATTATCCTACATGTGATTCTTGGCTTTCTAGGCAGCAGGATAGCTAATGGTGTGGGGGACTAAGTTTGACCCACTTGTAAATAACTCTGTCACCCAGATATTGTATTTAGCTCAGACAGACTAGCAGTGCCTCTGGTCTCCCACAACAGAGGAATGTTTAGAAGTCCATGCCCATGACATCTTTGGGACTTCTCAGGGAAGTGGTGGTCACTCAGGTCCTACACATTTCTATCTTTTCCGGTATGTTCCCATACACAAATGACACAGACAGTATTTGTTGGATATGAAGTTTCATTGTACAACTGACTTGTAGGAATTTCGGTGTGAGCCCCAATAACCAAAACAATACACACAGTTAGAACTGAAATAGTCCGCAGGAGAGTAATACATTGGTACACAGCTATCATGGTGCCTAACAGTTTCTACTCTCCCTCTGCTTGTTCTATATATAGCACTGCATGTTAAGTTTGGAGCTTGGCTGTCTGAATCACAGGGGAGACATCATCCCTCATATCAGAGGAATGGGCTGGGATCTGGTTGTGCATCAGCAGCAAGGCAGGCAGCATCTAGATGTGATTTTCTGTTTGTAAACTCCCCCATGCGTGTCTTGGGACGAGGAAGTGAATTTAAAAGACATATGTCATTGTGATGACAAAGTTTCCCTACGCAGGAATGGCAAACCTTAACCCCTACCACATCTATCATCAGCGAACCAGACGGTATCCTTGACTGGGCCACAGAGTGAATATGTTCTGGCAAACTCCAGTGCAGAAGTAGGCAAAACAGGGTGATTTGACTAATTGCCAACACCTTAGGACTGACTATTTGCTACATTAACTGATAGGAAGGGCAATGAGATTCATTTAGTGCAAAGTGCTCTGAGGCACTTAGATGTGAGCAAATGAGTATAAGTACATTCAGAGTAAGATGCACAAAGGCCTCCAGCCTGAGGCTATTGCGCAAAGTATACGTTTCACTTGCCACGCTACACTTTGACTGACTGTGGGTGTTGTGACTGCCCTGCCAGCACACTTGCCTCACAGGCCCTGCACCATACACTTTTTATTCACATTGCATGATCTGTACATGTTAGGTGGCATGACCTATGTATGTCAATGTTAGGATGTGGTATGGATGTAAACATTGTTGATGTTTGTATCTGATGGGGTCTCATGTGTGTCTTACTGGATTGGCCTGTTTATCGTATGAATGTCCTATTTTTTGGTTAGACTGTGCAGATGTGTTTCATTGACCAGTTGCCTGTGTCCCCTCGTCAATGTTGTTGTCTGAGCAGTATGACATTTGTGATGTAGCATTGTTAGGCAGGCACGTGAGGGACCCTGACGTATGCAGCATGTGTGTGTCGTTAGTGCTGTGTGGCTCCTATTGCTGTTTACTTAGGCTTATGTATGTGTCAGTTATGGACATTCGGCATTTAAGTGTACTGGTAGCTTTGTCTTATTTCTAGGAGTAGTTGCAGATGTCATCCTCACCCCCTAATTTAGGAATGTATGTTCCAGGGTGGGGTTCCTGCCATTTGGTACTATAGCTGCCCAGAGATGAGAGGTGTTATTGTCAACTGTGGTGGCAGTTAAGTTGCAGTTGTTGTATTTGCTACTGCATTACAGGTAGGGACCTAGTTGATGGGGAATAGTTTGTGCAAAACAAGTGCCTGGATATGGATTCAGGGTAGTGTCCTTCCCACCTGTCACTGGTTTCCCTTGGCTCTCTTGTTGTAATTACAGGATGTCCCCATGGGACTGTAGTGGTGGCAGTATTTTGTCGTGCCCCGGCTATGGTCAGTACTGGGCATTCCCCCCTGCCGTGCCCCTTTCCCCATGCCACTTCATATATGTGCTAAGTTACATGCATTGTGTAGTAGGTATCCCCCCCCTGCTTACAGTCCCCATTATTGCATTGTAATTCCCCATGCGACTTACCCTGCATGTGCGTAGTGTCGTGGTAGTCTGCGCTGTCCAGTCCTTGTATCCCTGTGACGATCTCCTCTGGGATGACGGCTGCGACCATCTCCTCCATGTGGTCCAGAGCCTCCTGTTGTGCTGGACTCCCCCCTCCAGTCTGCATTGCTGCCTTCCTGTTCCTGGCCATTTTCTCTTTGGTCCTACGTTTACAGTCATGCCAGCGTTTCTTACACTCGGTGACTGTCCGGCGTTCTTCAGCCACACTGTTTATCTTGTCCACAATTTCTTTCCAGATGGCCTCTCTCCTACTGAGTGGCAATTTTGAGGATATGAAAAGTTGGTGCTGGTGTTCCGTCACCTCTTTCACCAGGATTTCCTGCTCCTCTGCACTGAAGCGACACTTTCTTTTTTTCTTTAACATGTCCTGGTTCCTGTGTGCTTCCTCCTGGCTGGGTCCTGGTCTGCTCTCATCCTCCTGGGGTCTGTTGGGGCATCTGGGATCCATTTTGGGTCTCCTCTCCTGTAAGTGCAGTTTTCGCGCAAAAATGTCACGCAATAGCGTGAAAAAAAACGGCGTATTCACGATAGCGCTGTCGTAAATCGACCCACAGTGATTTGCGTCACTTTTACGTGGGTTTGCCTTACGACAGACCGACGCTGTTTACGTCACGAAATAATGACTCCCACCTGTTGGTTGCGCCGCCGTACGTCAAAGTATAAATTTGACGCCCGAATGGCGCATCCAAATGGCGTTAGACGGCGCAAATTTTTTTTACGCAAAACTGCGATGGCGCAGTTTTGCGTCAAAAAGTATAAATATGGGGCCTAATATCTCATGCCCTGTCAACCATAGTGATGTAAAAGTATCAACAGGTGATTACCTTTTTGAAAGGAAAGGTGTCAGCAAAGGACATTGATTGGGTTAAGGTCAATTGAACAACTGAAAAACCTAAAGAAACTGCATGTGGTTTATGAGCGATTGTTGCAAGTGTTTAAGCAGCACATTGGGAAGGAAAATCCTGAAACCAAGGGCATGGGAAGTTGTGTCTCAGTTTATGACAGAACTGAGGGTGAGAATAGCTTAGTAATCTGGCAGCATTTCATTTGTTGGCAAAATCAGTCAATTGATGAGATCCTGAGGTACGCTTAGCATTGCAGTGATGAATTACATTTTTATGCTGGCCCAGATCAAGGCAGCACAAAGGGGAAGTCAGAGTCAAAAATATGCAGGAAATGCTGGTGGTGTGCAATGTGGTGTGTAACAGTAAGGAACATCTATAATGCAGAGCGGAAATAGTGTTCCACAAGGTTGAGGTCATGGTGTTTTAATAAACCTGACCACCGGGGTTGATGTGGCAAAGTTGAAGAAATCTAATTCTTGTCATTATTGTAATAGGCTGGGGCATTGGAAAATGGAATGCTCCCTACATTCTAATAGGGGAATGCTTGAGAATCAAGTCTATAATTCAGGGGTTGTGCATACTCAGATTGGTAAACCTGTACAGCCACAGAATGTGCCAAGGCCAAGGATCTAAGGTATTTGTATGCCATAAGCTCCAGTGATGCAGGTCCCTCAAGCCCCTGTGCCACAACAACAACAAAAATGGTCTATGATTTAATAACAACCACCTTCCAAATTAAAATCAGAATTGTTTCCAAAACCAAAATCTATTTGAAAGAATTGCAGTATTTGACTCAATTGAGTGTTATAGCTCTGACCTGTCACAAGGACGGTGCCTGAGGGAGAAAAAGCATTGTACAATCTTAGAGGAAGACTAGATGGTCCATTTGTGGGAGGTGAGGTGAATGGCCATCCCATGTGATTTTTGAGATCAACACAAGGTCTACCCACACTACTACAGCAGAATTTACAAACCTATCCCTTTCAGGGAAAAGAATCCAAGTTGTAGGAGTTGTAAATATGCAAATGACAATCCCTGTTACACAAGAGGTCCCATTTAAAATAGGGTCCTTTGAAGAAAGAAATCAGTTTGTATTGTGTGATTCTAGTTCTGTGAAATCTTTTAGGCCGAGATTTACTGCATAAGTCAAATTGCACCATTTACAGCCCCTCAAAAGGTGTGGTGTTTCAAACCCATGATGAGGGTGTTGATTTCAAATTGGTGAGTCAAGGATCAGCCATTGGATCACACCCTTTGATGACAACCAATTTTTGCCACTAAATCATAAGAATAGGGTAAAGCTTGAATTCTGGGACTTTTCAGAGAAGGACACAGGTCTCATAAAAGGAGTTCTGAACCAGTCTGCTTAAATGTTAAACCTATTGCTGTGTATCCAAGAATGCCTCAGTACAATTTAACACCCAGAACAATAGATGGGATTACTCCAATGAAACAGCAGGGCATTCTGAAGGAGATAATGGGGAGGAAATGTAACTTGTTCATTATGGGCCAGCAGAAATGTAGCGGTAAGTACCTGTAGGAAAGTCTTCCTTTTTCCCCTGGTCACCCACAAACATTTTGGACAGATGCTGGTGGTTACTGACTCTTTGCTATGCCCTGGGTATTGCCTACCAGTCCCAGGGCCACTGCGCTGTGTAAAGTAGATATGCAAATTAAGCTACTTATAATTGCCAATATTTGGGACCAAAGGAGGTCTTCCCATTCCCCCCCATCCTGGGGAAGCAGGAAGAGTGGTTGATGTATTTACTGCAGTAGGAACCTGGAAAGGCATTTGTCATGGCCCCAAGCGACTCAGGTTTCTATAAAGGAACTGCTGGACCAATAGTAACATGGATGGATATTGAGTCTTCTGTGTTGAGAACAGGGGAGTTCATAGGAGCACAAAACCCCAAAGTCTCTACCCTGGGGATCTGATTTACAATTACAGTTAATGCAGCTTCCTCTGAGTTTTCACATGTAACAGCTCTACCCATCTCTTTAGAAGGTGACAGATGGGTTGACAACAGCATATTAAAAAAGTCACCACTGGAATCACTATCTTTGCCTGCGCCCTCTTTATTCTCAGTGTTGTCCTCTTTTTTTCTTCTTCTCTTTCTAAGGTTCCTCACTCACCAATACCGGGTATTATTTGTTCTTTCAATTATTTCTGTTTGACATTTTTGTTTTTTCACATCCAATTAGGCTTCAACACAGTTGCGCAATGCCCTTTTCTTTAGGATGGGCTGCATATTCCCAAGCATGAAGTTCCTCGTATGGTGTGGGACTAGGGGGTGGCTTCATTTCATTCAATACCCTTCTCATATCTTCAATTACTCTCAAATGGAATGTGCCATAGTGAGAAAACCTTGAAAGCACCTTCATTTTCAGGGATTTTATGCTACTGGTGGAGCCAAGTACATGTGTTGAGCCCCAAATATATAGTCACATTATGACTGGCTGTACCTTTTGGTGTTGCCTCTTCACCTTCTCAAACAGACACCCTCACATCTCCCCTTTTCAAATCTCTGATAGTATTAAAAAGTTTAATTTTCAACAACAGTATCAACGATTGCAAAGAGGAAATTGCATTTCAAATCAGAAAATATTTTTTAACAGCAACTCTCATTTAGCACTAATAGCCAAACTCAGCACGCCACCTCTTGTTCACAGCTATCACAGCATGGCTCACTATGATGGAATCGGCCAATAGCAGCTTGGCACTGACATCAACCACTCAATCCCAGAGTGGCACCCTATGACTACTACTCAGTTCTTGCAGCAGTTCACCCGCCTTTTCAATTTTCAAAGATGCACCCTTTTCTACAACACTAAGTAAGCATATTAAACAACACACTATATAATTTCAATAAACAACTTTTTCTCTGCTCCACTAAAGAATTCAAAGTATTCAATCACAAAAGAAGTGGCCTAGAGTAACATTTTGCAACCTACTTCAACCTTCTCACACACACATACATGAAATCTCAACCATTGGAAATCAACTTCAACTGCTCAGCATTAAGCACACTTACATCTAACAACAACTAAAACACCATCTTACCACTCCACACAATATTAGCAAAATACCACAATCTTAACATACACAATTGCAATGTCTCACCCTATTAATAGTCACTCTCCTCTGCCTTTACAAATCTATTACAAGCCACTGGAATGCTGCTGAGCCTCGGAACCGAGATATGGGCTTTAATTCTAGGATTGGGCTTGGGCCAGACAGGGGTTCCCACAGGAATATTCAAGCTCCCTTTGCTTCACTAACCAACGACTTGATGTGTTATCATCCTATGGAGTGTGATACTCACACCTTAATCTATTATTAAAGTTATCAAAGATTTTTATCATTAGTTGTATGGACATTTGTTAGTTGACTTGAAGTGCTGTAAATTAGAAGACATCAGAAATACATTTCCAAATTTCCAACTGGTGAAGCCAATGTGACTCCACAATAAGGGCCAAG